>NC_080675.1:89912760-90229891 GCF_030445035.2 Dasypus novemcinctus | reverse complement strand
TTTTTATTTTGGTATAAAGTTATAAATACATAATGTTGCTTGAAAATCTAGGTTAAAGTTAGAAATCAAAGCAATTATCTTTATGTGTAGGGTACTGGCTATTTTACTTTTCATACAGATTCTTAGGCCCTTGGAGACAGATATTTAATTGTATCCAAGTCTCCGGTAACTTACCAATTCTTACTCCTGGAAGAGTTTAGGAAGAGTTGCTCTCTGAAAACCTCCTCTCAAAAACGTAAGTAAAGTCGTAAGTTATGACTCGTAGGCTGTGTAGACCTAGCCTGGTAGGTCTGAAGATGTGCAAGTTCTCTCTTGTCATTCAACACTCCTAACGAAATATGAAGAGAAAGAAACAACCCAACAACAATAAGAAAGCCTTTCTCAGCAGCCTAAGAGAAAAGATGAAAAATGACCAGAAAGCTGGAGGTAAAGTTTTTTCTTTCTTTGTTTTATTTAAGAAAGACTTACTTTAAAATGCTCTCCTTTCTCAATCTACACTGGAGGGAAAAAAGGAAAATGAATGAGAAAGGGCTTTAATATCACTGTTCAAAATAATGAGATAGAAAACCGTGCCTAACCACACTGCAGTTCCCTTGGCTAGGGACCAGTGGCCAAGTTGGCAAGATGTATGGCCCTTAGCCCCTACTCCCCAAGCAAATGGAACTAGTTTAACATCTATTGCTTAGGTATGGTATTGGCAGTGCCTTCTTACAGAACACTGTCTAACAGATTTCTTCTTCCGGGACATCTGTTTTATAAACAGGTGCTGTCCCAGGATTGCTGCTCATTCCCGACTATTGGTCATTTCTCAGTTATTTAATGTATTGCTGCATAACAATGAAAATAGAACTTAATTTAGCAATTTAGCATAAGACTGGGACAGTGCCTGGCACTTTTTTTTGTCTTTATTTATTTTTTTAATATTACATTAAAAAAATATGAGGTCCCCATATACCCCGCCCCCCTCAACCCACTCCTCCCACCATAACAACAATTTCCTCCATCATCATGAGATATTCATTGTATTTGGTGAATACATCTCTGAGCACCTCTGTACCTCATGGTCAATGTTCCACATCATAACCCACATTCTACCACGTTCCACCCTGGCACTTTTTAATGCATTTTTAAATTTAATTCTTACAATAATCTTACAAAATCAATACTGCTGTTATCTCCCCTTTGAAGATATAGAAACGGATAATTAAAGAGATAAAAAAACTTTCTCATAGTAATTTAACAACTCTTTCTGCTGGTAAGTATATTGGGTGCCTGTGTTGTTTCAAAATCTTATATTAATATAATGTACCAGTTATACACAGGGAGACCTGACTCCATTTAAAATAGACAACCGAAGTTGTAACTTCAGTGTTTTTGAATAATAGAATATCATATAGATGGACAACACACACACATCTAAGAGGAACTTGAAAAGAATGTTCTTATTATTATGAGGCAAGATGAAGTAGTAAAATTTACTTAAAATTTGTAACAGGAAATAAGCTTTTCTCTCTCTTCACACACACATACACACACACACAATTACACCACCTCTACCTTTTAGTTTATTCCATTACTTTCCTCTCTGTGATCAGGAAAGTTAAATCAAACTGCTTTTATGTACACTATCAATCTTTCCATTTTCTTTGTGCTTCTAGCAACAAAGTATTTTTCTTCAGATGAATTCTTACTGTCTTTGGTTTCCAGAATTTAAGAGTTCGAGAAAAGTTGCTTTCAATATGTGAAATAAATCTTCAAGTTTATTTCTAGATTAGAGGCACTGAAGAAGTTCAAATAGTTATTTTGGTTTGGTATCTCCTTTTTCTCTTTAAGCAAAACTGGTCCCCGGCAAAATTGTCATGTTCTGCTTTCAACATCATTCCAATACATGGAGGAATTTCTTTTAGTGAATCATTCTTTTTCTCTATTCCAAGGAAGGCTCTTGTTTTTGAATATCCCTTGTGGTTTCACTTAGGTCAACTCTGATGGCCTACCTGGCTAAGTTGAACCTCGTTAGTGAGCTGTCTTCAGTCTGAAAATTTGGATTTGTTTTCAAAATAGCATGAATTGTGGGAGCCAATTTTTGAAAGGTCAATACATTGCATTTCACAATCTGCACTAGATTTTTGTTTCTACACATTTGTTCTGGTATTCTTAGTTATCTTTGATGGCAGGCAAGAGTTTAGTCATTTCTCGTTAAATTTTATACATAGGCCTAGATATGTCTAAAAATTAGTTACAGAAACACGTTACAAGGAAAAATACCAAACTAAATTGTATAGCAGCCAAACTTTATTTATAGTTGGAATACAACTAACCTCTGTTAGTGAGAAATCATTGGACACATAACTTGGAGGACCAGGCAATAGGCTTATTATCTATGAACAGTGTTGGATTGGCTGCATGTCATGCGGAGTTTGGTTCTCTCCACCGATCAGAATGTAGTTGCTCTATTGTACAGTAAGCTACTTTAACTCAGCTACACTAAGACCTATTAGAGAAAATGATTACATCAACATGCATCATTTGGTACAACAGAAATGAGACCACTGTATTAGAACATTTTCTTACAATCAATGTTTCTCAATTTGACTCGACATTTACTTTCAATAAATGTCTAGCTTTACCTTGGCATTTATCTAGCAACAGGAGACTATTATCCTGTGACAGTGTTCTAGTCCAATGACATTATCTGTCACATGAATATGTTGAAAAATATGTGCAGTAATGAGGAGCCTATTAGGAAGAGGCAAAACAATTAAACAAAACAGCTGTGTAAATGACAGTATTATTAAGATTAATTTTCAGCAAGTTAAAAATATAAAGTAAAAATTTGAAGTATATTTTGAAATTTATGTTAGTAAATTTGCCCAAATCACCTCGAACTCCTCAGATTGAGGTCTGAACTTTTCTGGTAAGCCTCTTTCCCTTTGTCTTTCTCTTGGTCACCAACAATGAGAGTTGTATGGGTTTTGATTAGCACTGATATTTTGGAAAAAACACTGCAACTCTTAGGGTTTTCTTCATCTCTAAAATGGTGACCTCTGGTCTATGTGATATCTAAAGTCCTTCCAGAGTTATTGCTCTATGAGTATATGACATATTTCTGATAGGCATTAAAGATCAAAATTACAGTGAGTCAGCAGTCCTGGTACTCTGATAAACTAAATTGTTATGTGAGTGACCTTCCTGGAATCCTATTATCTTTCAAAATATAAATCTGTGAATTTGCTCATTCAGAGCTGCTATTGGAGTCAGGCCAAAGTATTATTGTCATCTCATGTTTTCTGTTTTCCAT
Source organism: Dasypus novemcinctus (assembly GCF_030445035.2). NCBI lineage: Eukaryota > Metazoa > Chordata > Mammalia > Cingulata > Dasypodidae > Dasypus > Dasypus novemcinctus. The sequence continues at coordinate 90,226,593 of NC_080675.1, read as the reverse complement.
TTCCGATGTACATGGACTATCTGTAGCTCTCTTAAACAGCATTATTTTGCTATGAGGGTCATATCCCATGATTGACTAGTCAGGTTTTTGATTTCTGTATCTCACAAATTTGATAGCTTGGTGGGTTTTCTCATGAGCAGTAGTAACACATTTTTATAGATAAGTGACACTGCGTATTTGAGGAATAGAATGAAGCCCAGGGTTTTTGAAACCTTCTCATTTTTCATGTAGATGCTCGATCATTGCTGTTGGATGAGATAATCTGCCAAGTTGAAATAACAGTGCAAGTAATATTGATGGAGCTATGATATGATTAATATCATCCATGGTATCAGGATATCATAAAATAAAGAGAAAGAAGCATGCTGAATTAAGCCAACACTTAAACCACTTTCACATGTATTCCTTTTAGAGGATTGTACTTTGAGCCTGGGGCTTTTATTAGATGAGAACCATCTGCCAGATAAATTGACCAAGATTCATTAATGCACAGCTTTGGAGGGAATGTTACTGGAGCCAGTGAAACTATTATGAACAGTAGTTTTGCTGTCTTAATTAGGGATCTTTTATTGAATGAGAAGCCATTCTAGATGGTTCTACTCTTTTAGAATTAAAAGAAAAGATTTTTCAGTGATGACGATAACTTAAGAAGGGTGAAAAGAATCCATTAATTCTCATTTTATTAAGATAAAATAATACATCATTTCTGTATTCTTCTCTCTAATATGCATAATTCTATTGTATATAGGTTTTCAAACATACTTGTTGAATTGCATACCTTTATAGTTTCACATTTTATTATCTCAGAGGAAAATATTAGAGTATATCAATTATGGGTCGAGACCAAGGTAGTGTTATAAAAGTTATAAAAAAAGACTGAATTTACCCTGACTTCAAATCTCCTCTAATTTGCTTTTTCAGTCACCAACAAAACATTTCTGGGAAATAATTCTGTGGTTAATGACTTTGGGGGTAATTTGGCGGAATCACCTAATAGTCTGATTAGGTCAAACCACTAGCTAAAACTATCCCACATTCAGATGCTAAGGCTTTCTGTATCTTACCCTCTAATCTTAAAAGCCATAGTTTTCCATAACCCCACAGATAGAGTTTTGAATATGATTTTAGATAATTTGTTAGTCATAGTCAAATAAAAAATGCTTTCTTGATTGAGCAGTGTTATTAGGATCAAAGAAACAAAGTAGTCATGACACATTGCTTTGACCTACTACCTGGTCCTTGATGTGGTGTGTTATCATTCAGGATCTCCTGCTGTTGAAGGAAGAACATAGGCAAACTGCTGAGTAAATAGTTCAGTTCTATTTGGCTCAATTTGGCAAATATTTACTATATGTTTATACTGGTAGCCAGGGCTGAGAGAGAATTAAGCTATATAAATTCTAGAACCTATCCTCTAAGAATCTATAATCAGTCAAGGGGAAGGTATGATGAGTATATAAATAATGATAATGCGATACAAAATATAAACATCATAAAGGGGATAAAAATGAAGCTAGGGTTCAAAGAAGGGAATGAAGCCTTTTAGTTGGACAGATCTAAAAAAGTTCATGGACTTAGACTTATGACAGGCAAAAGTGGGGGAATAATATTAGGAATGACAGAAGGGAAGTGGATCATATTTGGGGAGCAGATTGTAATTCTGGTTTGGCATAGTGTGGAGTAGGAGTCAGCCGACATTTTCTTTAAAGGGTCAGATAGTAAATATTTTGGGATTCAGGGAGTACTGTCTCTGTATTCAATTCTGCCATTTTAACATGAAAATAACCATAGACAATATATATAGGAAATAGTATTATTATTATTATTAGACATAAACAGTAATGTAGAAGGGTGAATTTGAAACTGATAATATATAAATGAATGGGCATGGCTGCATTCCATAAAACTTTATTTGCAAAAACAGGTGGCAGTCTGGATATGGTCCATGGGGTAGGCTATAGATGGCCAAACCCTGGTATGGAGACTGAAAAATATATGTTACAGGTTGGGCCATATTATTAATATTGCAAGGGTGATAATCACAGGAACAGGAAGCTAACAGGAAGTGAACAGAAAATAAACAGAAAGTAAATAGGCAGTGCCCAGGAAACAAACCGGAAGAACAAGTCTGTTCTTCCTCCAGCCTGGCAACCTCCCTCCTTTATCCCCTGTTGACCAAACTCAACCAGGAGCAGCTGGAATAAAGACAAGGTCTCAGCCTTTGCATCACGGAGCATGGTGATGATGTACTGAAAGTCAAAAGCTTACTAACAGGTACCTTCAGTATGTCTAACATATAAGGTATGTGCTGGAATATTAGGCTGGAGTGTAGTTTGATACCAGGTGAGCGGTCTGGACTTGGTCCTGTAGGAAGCGGGAGAGAGAATTAATTAACAGTGTCACTCCTGGTTTTATGGTGAAGTGTATTCTCATTTCTGGCACAGTGTTGCCTAGTGTTCTGTCTTCAGCGTGATTTGATAATGGTAACAAGTGTTCAGTATTTCCTTAAATAGTTACCGCTAATAAGCGATGCCAAAGTCTGACATAACAATGACTAATTCATGTGTTTTGGAGTGATTAGTGACTACAGCATTAAATTTGTTTTTACTGAGGGGAGATCTACTGTCAACTCACTGATCTATCTTCAGAAAGTTCCCAGTTCAGCACTTGTCCTTCTATTTATAAGGCAAAGATATTTTTAGTTAAACACTATTTTAGAAAATTGAGCTTAACAGTCTCTGTGCAGGGTGGTAAGTGTTCAGTTGAGGCTGTTTTTTTTCCATACCACACCATTGAATTACAAGAACAAAGGGAAGAAGAGGTAACTTAGCAGGGGCAGGAGAGCTGGGTAGATCAGAGATGTGTGGTCAGTGAGTATCCAAAAGGACTAATACCTTCATTTGTCTTCCCCAGAAATGTTATGTTGATCAAGGAAGACTAATAGACATTTAAAAGAGTTAGGGGGAAGCGGACTTGGCCCAGTGGTTAGGGAGTCCATCTACCACATGGGAGGTTGGCAGTTCAAACCCCAGGCCTCCTTGACCCGTGTGGATCTGGGCCATGCGCAGTGCTGATACACGCAAGGAGTGCCGTGCCACACAGGGGTGTCCCTGCATAGGGGAGCCCCATGTGCAAGGAGTGCGCCCCATAAGGAGAGCTGCCCAGTGTGAAAGAAAGTGCAGCCTGCCTAAGAATGGTGCTGCCCACATGGAGAGCTGACACAAGATGACGCAACAAAAAGAAACACAGATTCCCATGCCGCTGACAACAACAGAAGTGGACAAAGAAGAATACACAGCAAATAGACACAGAGAACAGACAACCGGGGCTGGGGCGGGGTAGGAAGGGGAGAAAAATAAATAAATAAATAAATCTTTAAAAGAGTTAGGAATTGAGCACGGCTAATATTCTAGAGTAAGAAAGAGTTAAGAGTTAAGCACTGAGGGGAGATTTGAAGGAGAGTGATTCTACATAATTCAGTGGGTTGGGATACATCCCATTCTCACTCATTAACTTGATTTTTTTGATACCTTGAGGTCTTCATATAATTTTAATAGGGGCATTTAGAATATGATGGATTAGAGGAAGATTGATACTAATAAGTAAAATAAGAACTATTAACATTGATGCTAAAGATCTTTGTTAGTCTCAAATGTTTGTCCTGTTCTTTTCTATGACAAATCTTCTGAAACAATTGTTAATGCTTCCAAATAATTTTAAAAGAACTAAAAAACCTGAAGTAAAATTATTATCCCAGTATAGAATATTTTTCTAAGCCTAGTTACATCAGCATTTAATGGAGTTGATATTAATAAATTATTGCAATAGAATCTAATAATGGTGGCTTCCTGTATGACAAGAGCAAATTTTCACTGGAAGTGAGAACATATATTATGATCAGAGACAGGGTGCTTGAATTGAAGATCACCACTCTACTAAAATGAAAAATTATGAAAATGATATTTGAAAAGAAAAACATGTCAAGCGGATGCATGATATGAAGTATATATTTTTTCTTTTTTCTTTTTTGGTTTCTCTATTAACTCTTCTTGCTACTGGGAATTTAATATTCTGTTTACCCCTTAAACATGTGCCACAACTTATTGGACTACATGTTTTAGAATTAACACTAGTTATTTGGCTTGCTTTATTTTGAACGATATTCTTCTAGACAAATAAATATCAAACCCACAATTTCTAATTAAGAAACACAGCCAGTGATCACAATATTAAACTACAGGTTGGGGGAGTGGGAGTGAGAGAAACCACTGGTCTCTGAAATTGAGTAAGCAAATAGGTAGCAGTGTAGCTGGAGCCCAGAGTGCATTTCTCCTCCCCGAGGAACCATCCCTAATGTTGGTGTCGTTGAGATCCAGAGCCAGAGCCGGCCAGAATAGTGAAGCAGAAGCTTCCTGGGAGTCATTGAGTGATGGACTGGAGCATCTCTGATTTGATGGACCTGCATTTCGATGGGCACTTGACAGTTATTTCAGTGCAAGCCTTCCCATGCCTGCTGGCATTCTTTTTGATTTACTGCCATATAGAAGTGAGAAGCTGATGGTCAACCAGTATTACACACCTACCTAGGTAGCAGGGTAGGTTAAATAATTGCTGGATCCAGTGCAAAATGAAAATGTAAGCCCTTTGTTAAAAAAGATTAAGAATTTCCAGATGGTGACCACAAAGCATTAATCCAAGCTGGGGGTCCTGGGCAACTGCACAGATCACAGGTTCACGAAAATGGCCCAGCTGGGTGCAGAGTTAGGATTTCCTCATCTCATTAAATCACTCCTTTTACTAGCATCCATTATGCAGTAACATTGTGTGATCAGTGCAAGGATACAGCAGTGAACAAAACACACACGTATTCTGCTCATAAAGAATGTTTCTTCCATATGTGTGTTTGTGGACATTGGGAAGATTTGATAATGGAGTTATGGTCTCTCTACAAACACTTCTAAGTAATTTTTCAAAGGTTTTAAGACTACTAGCATAAACAAGGGGCAAATACAAAGGGTATTATTATGCATGTGAATAACACTGTCTGTACCAGCATTTATTCCTTTACTGTCATTGTAGAAGCAAAAGAAGAAACCCAAACAATGCCTGGTCTTGGGTCCCCTTCCTTTACTTATACATTCAGTGTCTGATATAGGTTTCTCTCATTCTTCAAGAATCCCTTCCATAGTGTAGAATAAGAAACACAACACTTTCATTTGAGTTTCCATTCTCAAGTGTCTAGGCATATTTACATAATTGCTTAATCAACAGCACCTGCTCTGTGCCTGGCATTGTGCCAGCTACTGTGGGGCTGCTGAAATGGTATAAAATGTTTTAGGAGACCCAGCACAGATGACAAGATCAGAACCCCCAAAGGGGCAGAATTCCCATAAAGTAATGCCCTCACTGAGCACTGACACTGTACCCAGCCCTGCCACAAATACTGTCAATTCTTTTAGCATATTCAATCCTTGACTCAGTGAGGTAACGCTTACTAGTATAGATCAGGCCTTTCTCAAGTTCACACAACTAATAAATGTTGAAGTAAGTGTGTATGCTTATGTGCTGAGTGGATCAACTCTTTGATCTGGTTTAATTGGGAAAGTCTTCATGAATGAGGTGCTACTGACCTTGAAGGATGTTTCCTTAACTTAGCTGAAAATTACTGTTGCCCTTCCCACCCAAAATGTGGATCTGAGACCATGTTTGTAGTAAGAATCTCCATTTGCCTTTCCATGACCTCAGTTTGAACCAAATGTTTACACCTAATCCAGCAGGGGCCCATTAGATTTTTTCTCTTGGGAATTTAAATCTGGACTCAATTTAATTAGCTTCTGTTCCCTGGGAAATAAGGTAAACAAAGCCTGGGGCTTTCATATTTGCTTTTGTCTAGGATAAGGACAGAGAAGCACAGGAGAGATAGACCCGTGCTAGGAGAGATAGACCCGTGCTAGGAGAGAAAGAGGGAAGAAGAGAAAGCAAGTGACACACAGATAGAGAGATCCATGCACACACACAGACACAGAAAGGTAGATGAAGAAAGAGACACAGTGAGATGTGTAGATACACATGGACATTGAGGTGCAGAGACACTGAGAGAGACAAAGAAAGCCAATGAAAAGGGGAAAAGAAAGGGAGCTAGAGAGAAGTAGAAGTGATCCTTTTTACTGATACAGACTTTATATGACTCTACCACCAATATCTGTGCAGAACAAGATTCCCATATGGAACCATGGAGATGCTGATTTCCACATGCTCTTCACCCCACAACCCATTGCCCCTAGTCTGCAGGCTTTTGGATTTGTTTTACATCATTGATGTAGCAGTGCATTCTTTTTCTTCTTTCTATATTTTTCTGTTCCTAGATAAACCTGCACAGCTGTTATTTATTTGGGTTTCCTTTTATAGCCTGAAAAATATTTAGGCATGTTTACCACAAGTGGGAATCTGGAAGCAGTTTATGTATACATACATATTGGCAGATTTCTTTTTTTGAAACTTGTTCATAATAAGCACATTAATTTAATCTTAAAGTATCAGCTGATTAATATAATATAGCAGTTTGATATAACTCCATTGCTTTCATTCAGGCTCTTCCTCCCAGTTCCCAGTCCTTGAAAACCAATGCTGTTTTTTGAAAGTAACATTTAGAAAGATGTGATTAAGAAATCAAATGCCAAATATCTCTGCAAACCCTTTAGTTTCTATGGAAATAACTAAGTAAAATTTAATTCCCTTATCAGGCACTGAAAGCTTAAAATGATTCATATTAAATTGACAAATGCTGTAGTGGGTGCATCTTATCAGAGGAGAGCATCATCTTGCTTGTCTTTTTATTGTCAACATTGCTCTGCTTTGCTGTATGGGTGCATTTCCTCGAACACAGGGGAAAAGGAGCTTTATCAGTTGAGAGCAATGCACGGCCCTTCATGGCAGCGACTATAGGAAGCATTCGCGTGGCTTCTTATCTAGTCGAATGTTGCCAGCTCGGCTTCACTTAAGACTGAAAGATCACTGTAGATCCCAGAAGAATGGGGTGTAAGGACAAACTGTACCTTTGGCCTCACCATGTGCTATTTGTGGGGACTTCATCTTTATTTTATTTATTTTATTATTTATTTATTTATTTTATTTATTTTATTAAACATGTTGCTCATTATGTCTTGATTGGAAATGCTCTGATCTGTGTGTTGCTTTTTGCTAAACATATTATCAAAAGTTTTCAAAAGAATCAGTTAAAGTACGAAGTGTTTATGTATGAGTGGGCAGATCACCAGCTCTGCAGAGGGCCAGACAGTATTGTTGTGGCTCAGAGGAATCCCTGGAAGTCAAGGAGTCACATCTTGAAACAGACTGAAATTATAGCTATTAGTAATAACTCCAAAACCAGTTGAATTATGTCTAAGTAGGTAAACAAAGGATAAATCCAAAAAGGTCCAAGGAGATCTGGAGAACAGAGATGTCATACATGGCTTTGATCTTCAGATTCAAGGGTCTTGAAACAAGTTCTTTGCCCATAATCCCAAACTGCCCTTACAGAGCCATTAGTGCCTGCTATACTATTATCTGTGGATTTCAAGTGTTGATAATGCTCTTTGGGATAATGCCCTGTTTTGTGGGTATGTTTCATTTCTACCTGGTGTCATAGTTTTAGCATTAGTCTCCCCCTCTTTTTAATAGTTAGAACCAGTTTATTTAGAATAGGAGCCAGTTCGCTAAATTTTGTCTCCCTTTCCAGTCGGTATAAAATACTTGTTTAAAGTGTTCTTCAGAATTCACTTGTTCCTGGTGATATTTCTTCTTCTTTTTGACTTTATAGTCTTTCCTCCTGACTTGGACATACACAGAAGGAACCACACATGTAAATAAAACCAGTGCTTATAAAATCAGATGGATCAAGAAAGGGAGAGGGTACTGGTCAGGGGAAGTCAGGTCACATCATCATACATTTCCAGATGTATGTGAGTATAAAAGCATCAGAGAGTTGTGGGCCGACACCATCATTCACTCGATAACTTTACACATTTTCTTCCCTCTGTCAAAAACACTTGTCTCCACTTGATTGCCCTGTTAATTTCTATTCATTCTATGAAACCCATATCAGTTACTACGTCACCTATTAAACCTTCCCTGAACTCCATGCAAAGTGGCAATCACTCTCTGCTGAGAACCAGCGGCTAATTACATCTACTGTGATGCAGCTTATTAAGGCAGCTTAGTGATCCCTCCACTCCTCGAGGTCAAACTTTACCACATTAGCACCTTTCACAGTGTGCCAGTGGTGGGTGCTCAATGCTTGTTGAATGAACAAACAAGGGATTGGTTAACTAAATTGCGGTTTGGTCACTTAACTTCTATTAAGCTTTCTAGCTTAACAGTCATTAGGAATTGAGTGTGAAATGTTTCTAATATTAAGTAAAGGCTGCAGGTGAGTAAACAGTAGTTACAGTATGATCCCAAATATGTAAATATATGTAGCTATGGTCAGGAAAAAGATCCTAGACAGATATAATTGAAATTGCAATAGTTTTTTTTTTCTTGGTAGTCACATTATAGATGATTTCTTCATTTTCTGAAACTTCTATGGTGAGCATACATTTTGTAATTGAGGAAAAAATAATTATAAATAAAAAGTGAGCCATTTAATTCTTGACCATCATGACAGAAAGTCCCTTCAGTGCTCCTGCTTGGTGCCAACTTTTCATCTTATAGAACTTTATTCTTTTCTTGATGGGTTAGTTTTTAAGGTATGGTGGCTGCCACTATTGGCCTAGAGTCCAGTTATAGAAATGACCATCCACTCTGAATGGTACTGGATGTGCAAGTAATATGGAGTGCAACATATAGATGTCTTGCCTAATAGTGCAGTTTAAACTGCTGTATGAGACAGAGAGGGGAGGAGAGGGAGATTAGGGGTCTTGGCATCACTCCACAATTAACTGCTTTCTTGATGTTTTCATTTTTAATTTTTCAATACAAAAAATCCCACACTAAATAGCAGGCATTTCCTCCTCTGCATTTTGTGTTATTGTTTTGGCTGTTGCTTTTATAAAAATTGTATCCTTTCCATTTCAGAGAAGGATTAATACCCCCAAATCTCATTATTGTGCGATTGTCCCCTGGTGGTTTCTTTGTTTGCACATTGTAATTATGGATAGCATTAATTGTTCACAAAACTACCATTTCTCCTCTCTCTTTTTGCATATATTTCAAATATCCATTATAACTTCTCTGTCTTCTGTACAGTGAATCTATTTCATTGCGGTACAACAGTGAGTTCATCTTTTACCCTGTACTGCACAGGGTTAGAACAATTTGTAAAGAATCTACATTATTATTTTGGGGCAGAGGTGACTGTGGGTTTCAGTGTAAATCTCCTCACAGCTGCTCTTGCCATGTAGCACTTCCCCTCCCTCCCCCTAGAGATGCCATAATTCTGGGCTGCATTTGTTGCTTCCTTTGGCAACCAAATGTCCCATCATTGCAAATTGATGGCAGTAAAATTGACCTTTATTATAGTCTTTTTACTCGGTTAACTCAGAAGGATTTACAGCATTATATTTTGTTACCACATTGACTGTTAATGGGAACTGTAAAAGAATGACCGAATTCTACATACTCTTTTTATTTTTGAATGGCCTTGGCATTATTTACCAACCAGACTTTTAGATTTTAAGTTTTCTCTCTTGGACTGTTCAGGAAGGGTTTTGTAACACCAAGCATCTTCCATGTGTGAGATATGCATTTTGCTATATACTATCAAAATAATTAAATGCTTGTTATAAATTTGGACACCTAAAATGAATAAAACCATTGCATGTAGAATAATGGAAGGAACGAAAAATTCTCCAAAAAGGCCTACAACACAAAAAACCCTTATTCAAATAGCTTTATCAGTAAATAATGAGAATTTAATGAAGCTCAAATTCCAAAATGTCCCATTTCTAAGTGCCTAAGAGGTTTATTTTCATACTCATTGTCTTTCTTGGTGCATTCTTAGCATAGTGTTCATAGAGTAAAGGTCAGGTTCTTCAGTCTGGAAGTAATGACCAGTAAAGGCCCGGCCAAGAGCTACTCGGGACCCCTTTCAAAATGGAGAGCGGCCACTCTGATTTGTAAACTGCACTGGAAGGCCTGTGACTCGACTCTAGCATGTAACCAAAGAAAAGGAGGATAATCGTTCCTGGAAGCATGGGAGTGAATAGAACCTGAGAGGAGTTGTTTTGAGGTGGACAGGTGTCCAGACAGCAGTGCACAGCTGGCCCTGTGGTCTCCATGACTGCTGGAGAGGCCCTCTTGCTGGGTTGTTGGTGACAACGGGGTGGGGGTGGGGCAGAAGTGCCAGGTTCAGTCTGCAGGCCCTGTCCCTGCTAGCAAATCTGTGTTTCCCTGTTAAATTGCTGCCATTTTAATGAGCAGAATAGTTCTCCGCAAAATTTTCTCCATCCTCTAAAGAGGCGGCTTGTTATGTTCTCAATCTATACCAATATGGCATCACATTTTCTGAATCTTTTAATTTTTAAATGTCTGAAATACTACTAGATTAATACTCATTTATGCTTTTGAATTGCTCTTTAGATATTTCATGTTATGAATTTTTTTGGAATTTATTTTTTAATTTGGAATGAGTAATATATTTGCACAGTTACTAACAAAACCCCCTATAAACTGTACTCTTCAAAAAGTCAGTGTTGGTGGTGGACTTGGCCCAGTGGTTAGGACGTCCGTCTACCACATGGGAGGTCCAAGGTTCAAACCCTGGGCTCCCTTGACCCGTGTGGAGCTGGCCCACACACAGTGCAGATGCCGCAAGGAGTGCCCTGTCACGCAGGGGTGTCCCCCGCGTGGAGGAGCCCCGCACACAAGGAGTGCGCCCTGTAAGGAGAGCCACCCAGCGCGAAAGAAAGTGCAGCCTGCCCAGGAATGGTGCCACACACACGGAGAACTGACACAACTAGTTGATGCAACAAAAAGAAACACAGATTACCGTGTTGCTGACAACAACAGAAGCGGACAAACAAGACACAGCAAAATAGACATAGAGAAGAGACAACCGGGGTGGGGTGGGAAGGGGAGAGAAATAAGTAAATCTTAAAAAAAAAGTCAGTGTTATGGAGGGAAACAAACAAACAAACCCCAAACTCTCAAACAAAAGCAAAAGCAATATCCAAGTGCACAATTCTACAAAAATAGAAATAAAAAAAGCATAACAAAATACACTGGAGAAGCATCACTCTCAACCATTGCCCCTTCTGTCTCATTTCCTAGTCCTTAATGGCCTAGAAATAATGAATACATTGTATTTTTTTATGCATATGTGTACCATAGTTAATTTAGCTAACTCTATGCTTAAACTTGGGCAATTTCCAAATGTTTGAGATTACAACCAATATTGCAATGCATAGGTTTACATATATATTATTTGCCATGTGTATGGTAGTATCTGTAGAATATATTCTCAGAATTGAGAGTGCTGGGTCAAATGCTAAATGCATTTGTAGTTTTGTTAAATATGTTGAATTGCCCTCTAGCAACGTATGTATGTTTTTCTCTATAGCCTTGCTCTTAGAGTATCTTGTCAAAGTGCTGGTTTTGAAAAATGTATAGGTAAAAATGATGTGTCGGGTTAATTTAATTTGTATTTCCTAATCACCAGTGAGGTTGAGCATCTTTTCATATCTTCATATATTTAAGGTCCATTTGTATTGTCTTTAGTCTTAACTTTCTGTTCTTGGCCTTGGTCCATATTTCTGTTGGGTGGTTGGTCCTTTTAATATTGATATCTAGGATCTCTTTAAATATTGGGAATATGTTATTCCTTTGCCTATTATATGCTCTGTTAGTATTTAACTTTTGTCTTTGCTTATAGAATTCTGTGGGTGTTTTTCCCCCAAGCAGAAGTTTTAAATTTTTAAGTATTTGTCCAAATGTACTAATTTTTTCTTCTATGATGTTTGGATTTTGAGACACAGTTAACTAATTTTCCTTGTGCTCTTCGTAATTTAGTCTTGTTTCTGAGCTCTTTCCTCCCTATTTCTGTCCAGAGGTCTGTTCATTTATTTCACATTCTCCTGTTACCTGGAGGTCTATTTTCTGATTCCCTTGTATTTCTACTTGGTGATCTTCCTTCACAATTCCAGCAACTAACCTAGGGTTGTTTTCTGAATTCAAGTTCAAAACTTAGGCAACACGTTTTATCTTCTCTTTGGCAACATTATCCTAGTGGGTTTTCATCTGCAGGAATATCATACTGTTCTTTTTTATGCTTTTATTTATATGGAATATATTCCTAATACTCATATTTGAGTGAGAGAGATTTTCCTTGATTACCAGGAAAATGATCCTGTGGTGTGGGAATTTCCAGATGGCTTTGCGAGTTTACACTTCAAGGGCATCCCCCTCTGATGAGAAAGGGAAGGAGTCTTTCCTTACTGTATGCACAAGCAAGCTGCTCCCATCTGGAGTCCGTGCAGTATAGGGGTCAAAAGCACAGAGACTGGAACCAGGCTTCCTGGGTTGAACACTGGCCTCGTCCCTTGTTAGCTCATGAGCTGGGTCAAGCTACTTAATCTCTTGGTGCCTCGTCAGTAAAATGAGGATTAAAAAAAGGATCTGTGTCTTAGTGTTGTTAAGAAGATTAAATGAGCTCATATATGACAAGTACTTAGAACAGTACCCAGGACATGGTGAGTGTTTGCTTTTATTGTGTGATAAAGAGCAAATGGGGATGAACCCAGAGGTTTGCAGCCAGCCAGCATTTGCTTTACCAGCCACAACACTTCTGCCTAGTTTAGGAGAACTCTAGACTCCTCTGGCTTCCTCACCCTTGCGCATCAAGGGAAACACTCACTCTTACAAGGTACTTTTGAAGATGCTCTCTAAAATTTATCATCAGTGGACCTCTTGGCCATTTTCTAAGCTTTCTCTCCTTCATTCCCCACCATATAGTGCCTGTGCCACCTCACTTCTGCTTATACAGTTCCTTCTAGGGAAGGAGGGGGAACCCTCCCCTCCTGGGAGATGTCATTTGCTAGAAATTATTAAACTCTGTCATCACTCTACCCTCCAACTACCTGTTCTTCCTTGGAGTACCCCTGTGACTTCCAGCTAATATTTGCTAGTCAGAAATAACTTGAGCATTGTCAGTTTACGACTTGGAGTTTATGGGTATAATCTGTACCACAGTGTGACTGAAAAATCTATATTTTCCCCTACAAAATCTTTGTTTCTCTGGGTGGTTTCCAGGAGAAGTGGGAGATTGCAGACTAGCTGCACCTGAGCCCTGCTGTGTTCCTACTGGAACCAAGTTAGTTTTTTCTTGCTATTTCCTTTAAGGAGCTGGATTAGAGTTTTCAGTTTTGGGCATTCTTCACAGCATCCAATGTAAGAACAGAACAAACAGGTGGTTGAGTTAATGAATTCCAGTAAGACTTTATTACCAAGGGCATACTCCTCCTCGGGGGTTAGACCTTGCGCAGCACATGATTCCTGGAAGCCACTATGCATCCTGGCAGTTCTGATAGTTTGCGTTGAGCTCTTTCTATATCTCGTGTTGCTGCAAGGCATCTCCCTGGGCAGCTGCACAGAGTTCTGTGACCACCACAGAGTGGGAGTTCAAAACCTGGAAGTCACCAGAATATTTCTATCTCTCTGGTTTATTCTCATTTTGGCAAAGTGGAATGCCCATGGTACTAGGCTATTCTGGGAATGTACTGAGTTTCATAGCAGTGTCTACATTTTTGTTTATCTTTTTTCCCATCTAAGATTTTTGACCATTTATATCATGCTGGGTGTGGGGCTAAATGCTTTACATAACTTGCTATTTTTGTTCTCCTCATAGCAATCCTGGGAGATGTGACTCTGATTATACCCATTTTACAGATAAGGAAACTGAGTTGGAGAAAGTTTATGTACATTTTCCAAAGACAAATGGCTCACAAATGATGTTACTGGGATTTGCATTTAGGCTGTCTGACTCTAGAGCTATTTCTGCTAATAAACACTTTATTCTTCTGTATCACTGCTTTGACAACTAAAGGACACATACTAGGTCTGTATGAATAACACAGTTGAGGGTCACGAAATTGCAAATGAAGTTGAACAAATAGATAGGAGGGCAAGTAGGCTTCTAGGAATCTCAGGAAGGTTCTACTGGGGTAAGAAATAGCTGTGGTGAATGTTAACTGGTGTGGAGTGTGCCAGCTGGGCTGGCAGTATATGCAATGTCAGTGATGATAATAACTAAGAGTTAGCAAGTGCTTCCTATGTGTCTCGCACTTCTCTAAGCCGCTTCATGCCATTGCTAATTTGATCCTGACAGACCTGTATGGGTGGATAGGATATAGGACACTGTGAAATCTGACTTAAGAAAGCCTAAGTACCTTGTCCAAGGGCACAACACTAGTAAGCACAGAGCTCTAGTTCCTAACCCATTGCAATTTAGCCTTGTCCTGTTCAGGCAAGCAAGTGTGAGTGGCCTAGTGGTTTGTACCCAGTCACTGTGCATTGTTACTGGTCAGCAGACCTGATTCACAGCATTGACTGGAACAAAATCACTCTCTTTGTCTCAAATGAGAATAATAAACACTTAGAAAATTGCAACATAGACACTGTGTGTGTTTTTAAAGAACATGAAGTAATTCTCAGTGGAGTAGCAAGGCCATAATTTTAAGTAGAGTTGTTTCAGAAATGCTTTCATTAAAAAACACCTCCACTTTTCAAAAAGAGTTACAGATATAAATGACAGGGATGCAGCCACTTATGGCAAGATACATTATACAAATATTTTTATGATCCCCAAATGCCTGCAACCTTTGCCTCTAAAGCATATTCTCAGGCATTAGTCAGTAATGACTATAGCAGTCATTTCAAAACACAATATACTTCCAAACAGGTAAGGTCAAGGGATATTAGTCTATTTTCACTTCAGTCTTTTATTCTTTGCTGGTCTAGTTTCTAGTGATTTTTGTCCACAATAACAGTACATGTGACCTGGAAAATACATGTGGGGGGAAAAAGAACCAGATGATGGTTAATTACTAAGGTAACTTGTTTCTTTCTATATTGGGAGAAAAAAAAAATGTTACCTAACATTGATGGCAAAAGAAAAAAATGTATGAAAGCTGAATACATCTGTTTCTTTCTTTGTTTTAAGAATGGAAATCTTTTTTTCCCCCTGTTGATTTTACAAGGTAAACTGCTGAAGGACTATACTCAGGTAACCTCCATAAAGTAACTCAAAATAACATGTTTCATCCCCTTCTTTATTGTCCTGCTCACTATTCAGCCTGTGAAAATTAGAAAAAGGCTTTTGTGTGATGGGCAATGAACTTGGCTTTACAGATCTACAGAAGAAATATGGATTCTTTCCTAGAATGTTTTCAGTCTAAATCTGTATTTATGTTATACTTAACTAATTAAAATTAATGTGAAAAATTCAGAATATCTCCTGTAATTTTTGTTTGCAAAGCAATCATCATGGCATGAAATTAAATTAGCTGACTTATGACAGGTATATATATAAGTGTGTATGTATGTATGTATTGATGAGCTGTTTATGGCAGTATATAGCCATTATATCAAATGTAGAAATAGAACAAATCAATTTGAGGAAAATATGTTAAAAATTGCATAACCATATTTAATATTTTAAACAACGTCAATCCAGTGATGGCAAAATTGCTATTCTCTATGAACTTTGGCTGATATTTAGAGTGCAACTGAAAGTATATTTAATTAACAGTAGTTCAGATCAACCGAGGAGGATCTTAAGTATTGAATACATATATTTATATATTTCATTTTTATTTATAAAAAGTTTTCCATAATTTACCCCTTTTGATCTGTGATCTTATAGTGATGTTTAGGCAGGTGTTAATAAACTTCCCCAACTTGTTTTAAGTAAGTAGGACATTTAGAAAATTGCTAGAAGGCCCAACTTGCTATTTGCTGTTAGAGACATCTGTTTATTCACATCTCTGGCTTTTCAATCACATTGTTTATATACGGACATATATAGTCCTCTCTTTCCTCCTTTTTAGTAACTTTATCATTGTCTCAATGTCCATGGAAAATGTCCTCCCAAAGACAACAACTAACAAAAAGAAAAACTAATCAACAAACTAGCCCTAGGCTTAGTATGGTATCAAGTGCTATCTACAAATAATATGCATTTAGTCTTTGGCCACTATAATATACAACAGCACCGAGAATTAACTAGAGAAACAGTACTCTTGACAGATGAGCAGGAAACAGCAGTTCAAGGTGGAAAGCCACCAAGTGCTGCCATGTGGTAGAGATCAGGGGTGGGTTAGAGCTGCTCAGAGGAGGGCCACTGCACTGGGGACCAGGACTCAGAAAGGCGAAGGAGGGCTTATCCAAGGAAGAGGTACTTAAACTGGGTCCCAAAAGAAGGGTTGGATTCGAATGTGAATTATTTTTGTTTAATTTAAGGCAAAAGATTATACTTTATACTTGTAGCCTATTCCTTCTAAATATGATTTCTAGTTCTTTAGGAATTCCTATCCATTCCCTGTCCAGCTACACCAGCTTGCAAACAATATTGAATCAAAAGAAAGTTTCAATCTTTCTGCTCTTGCATTATTGAACACTCTGAATATTCCCCAGGCCTACCCTTTCTGAAAACACTTTCTTACCATATGCAACTGTCTGAGAAAATCTACTTGTATGCAGTAGATTGCTGTTATTTATTATTCATTACAACATTATTTAGTTGAACAACCTACCAAAGAAAACTTGATTCTGTAGGGGGAAATGTACAAACTCACAGAACTAAATTATTTTACTATAAATGCTTTAAAAAGAGCAAGCTTTATAGTCCTCATTATTTGGTCTGTGCTGTGGAAACAAGTTTTCTCCAATGGAAAATAAGCCATAAAGGACAGGAGCTATATGATCCAGTGTATTCAGTAAAAGTTGGAGATGTATATTCTGCCAGCAGCACACTGAATGAATACAGAAAGATAATTAAAAGGCACTTATTGAGTAGCCACTATATGCCTAACACTTTTAATTTCAAGAAACACATACTTTATAGATCTGGTGGCCATAGTACATTGATCCCGACATTCCCTAGCATGTGAAAAAAACCCTTCTTTCTCATAACTGTCCCTACTGTGCCTGGTCTCCCCCGTTCTAAGAGGAAACCTTAAAATAGAGTCTAATATCAAAAGTCAAGCTGCCATCCAATTTAAAATGTCTCTCCTCCCTCAGCTGCCTTTAAAATTTTTCTCAACCCACCTGTTCTTATACTTCCTGTGGTCCACAGGTTGGGTGCATTGGGAGGATGGAGCAGAAGGGGGCAGAGTCATGCATCATTGGGTCTTCCTTCTGTGTAAGAAATGCATCATGATTGGCCCTTTCCTGTATAGGGGTGCTCCTAGGAGAGAACCAAACCCATTATTGGGGATATCACTTGCAATGCCTTTGATATAGCTGATGCCTCCTCCCATCAACCATTTATGACTGTCCCCATGGTTCTTGGTTTCTTGAGGTCCACTTTTTTTCTCAGGATTATTCAGTCTGACCCATGGGAAATTCACACATCTTTTGCCCTGCCAACTCAGGATGAACATGTTCTCCCAAATTAGCCCCTCTCTTTTCTCTGCAACCCAAGCATCTTGAATATGTCAGTATCAGTCCCTGTGCCCCTTATAGTCCAATGGACCCGTGTAAACTGCTCTTAGAAGTTCTCCTAAAATATCTTTCACTTGACTTAAGGTTATCCTCTTTACTCTCCCTCATGGTAGGTGGGGGAACAGGGCCTTATAAAACACTGACAATTCTCCCCCAAAGACAACCTTCCTACCAGTCTTTTCAGCCTCTTCCAAAATTCTGGATCTTCTATTATGTAATCCAGTTGTAGATAATGAACTAATGGAACAGAATTACTTTCAAATCTCTCAGCATATATTTGATAGGGCTAGCACCTCAATTTAAGGTCTGGGGGTATTTTGTATGTGCTTCATTGTTCTTGGTCTTTGGGTCAGAACAACAATGACAAAATAAAAAGACATTGCATTTACCATTCTGGTACACAAGTTGTATTTTCCCTCATTTATTGATTGGTGGATGCTTTTTTGATAAGTTAAATCTGTAATTCATTATTAATAACGTAGGGAGTAACCATGACATTCTTTTGTACCAAAGTTCACGACTTGTAACAATATGTTAGGCACATTTCTATTACAAAATGACAAAAGGTACTATATTGGCCATTATCTGTAAAAAGTAGATGTCAGTAATTTATTACTCCACATATATTTTTGAAAAAAAATAAACAGACTTAAAGTGCCATTTCATGTCAAATGTGACAAGGTGACATGTAAACAATTAGTAAGAAGTTAATGCTTTGAAAGAAACTCATGCAGTGGTGAGAATATTCTGAATATAATTTTTTCATATTATATAATATTTTTGTTAAAAGCAGTGTGAGGGAATGTCACATAAAATAATTTTCATATCTGCTCAGTTAAATATTTTAGAAATGTAATTTTCTAATTGGTTCTGAAAATTTTCCAAAGAAATAGATTTTTTGAGTCTGAGCACTTTTATTAAAAATATAAAAATGTTGTTTTCCTCGGTTTGTAAGTACAATTGATTGACACTGGGAAAGATGGAAATTTACAACCTAAATTTCCATAAATATGAAATTGGTGATTGGAATTGAAAAGCAAATGTCATGATTAAGTAAGCACAGCCAAAGTATACTTCTGTCTTTGGTTCCATGTATCTTTGTGAGTTTTTTTTCCCAGCTGTCATAGCCCTTGAAACTCAGTATCCAAATAAAATGAATTTGGAGTCAGACCTTTGAATCATTGTCTCCACAAATATTAAATTAATATTTTAAAATTAAGAAAATATGTAATCATATTTATTTTATGAAAAATATTAATGATAACTTTTAAGCGGCTACAAAAGTTTTGTGAACTGATAATAAAATTATATTTGATATTATGATTAAGTTAACTTTATATCTTATAAAACTTTATAGTTTTAAGCACTTTATGTATTTTACACTGTGTCTAATATTAAAACAGTGATTCAGAGATAAAATAAACATACAAGTAAATAAATGTATATGCAAGCATTGGAGTATGCACCCAATTTTTACTTACATGGCACATAAAAAGAAAAAGTTTGGTGTCCCCTGATCTTCATTAGTTGGCAGGACTGCTCTGTAATCCAAACAAATTCCCTCTACATCACTTTTTGCTTCTAATTCTTTGTGCCTTCCAGGTCAGTATTCAGGCTCCTTAGCATGACATCCAAGGCCTTTCATGATCTGGCTCCTGCTTATTTCCTCTACTTTTATCTCTGGCCATGTTTTTCCTGTCTCCTTCCTTCTGGGTATACCAAAATATTTGTAGTTCCCTAAATGGAGAACTATGTAACACTGAAGTGTTTGGGATTGAAAAGCTCCTACTCTCATGACCTGAAACTCTCTAGGCTCACCTCCTCCTTTCCCCTTAGTTTCCTCTGCTCCAACACCCTAGCGTCTGAGGACATAATGGGACCTGTCAAGGCCATTCCTACCTCAGGGACTTTTCTCTTGCTGTTTTCCCTGTCTACTATGATTTTCCCCAGGAAAACCCCATTGTCACTCCCTCATGTTTCTCAGGTCTTTACTCAAAATTCATCCTATCCGAAAAGTTTCATTGACCTCCCTGTTTAAACATTCAACACACCAGCCCCATGACAGTTTATTTCCTCTGTCCTAGTTTACTTATTTTTTAGTCTTTAGTACTATCTAACATACTAAATATTTTACTTATTTGTTGCCTGCCTCTCCCACTACAATATTAGCTTCATATGGTCAGAGGTTTGTATCTGCTTTGTTCACAACTGTATCCCCAGAGCCTGGCACATGGCAGGATGCAGTGAGTATTTGTTGAGTGAATTGTTTACTTGATGTTTTGAATAGGTCAGATTTTATCGTACCTCAGAGAACACTGCAGCATAGCTCTGTGCACAAAAGAAGAAAGGGTCTTAAGAGGGGGGAAGGGCTGGGTCCTAAAGCCAGACATCCTCAGCAGCGTTCTCAGAGCTCCACAGGAATGGGCTTACTGCAGATGCTCAGAGGTGGTTGAATCTGATGGACAGAACTTGGTCACCCAGGCATATGCCAACATACAATAGGGAGTGGTCCTGGAAAACAGCTGCAGGAAGCCCTGAGGATACTAGACTTCAGCTGGAGCAAACCAGCAATGAACCTAGAACAGAGAGCTAGGAGACTTCCAGGCAGGAGGCAGCAGGGAGAGCTGTCATAGGCTGGCATGTGGGGCACAACCTCAGGCTCTGGGAGGAGAAAGAAGAGGCAAAACCTTAATTCTGAAGGGAATGGATAACTGTTTGTTCTGATGACTGGTTGATTACAAACTTTGGGATGTAGGCATTAGGAATAAATTAGGAAATCTGTTCCAGAACTTGGGATACCTTGATGGAAGATGACTTCAGGTTGAAGTTCTGTTAAGATCCATCAGGGAGCAAAGTCAGAACCAACAGAAATGAAATTTGAATGTTGGGTCCGAGAGTGTGTGGCTCAATTCTTCCAAACACCTTTGATCTAAGTCCAGAAGCTGCTATAGGATTAAGATGAAACTGGGCTGAGAGAGGAAGGATGAAGAGTCAGGGAGCAGAGAGTCCATGACATTTTATTCCCTGCTTCTTTATTGTGCCATGCTCTCTTTATCATTCTGTTTGTAGCTAAATGAAGTATATATGATCAAAGGCGAAATCAGACCCATATTCATATATTGATTGGCCAAGAAATAATTTTAAAAAATGACTTCAAAGTCCTTCTTGGGGTATCAGTGGTATAGTTTGCCACAGACTCCATACTCCCTGAACTTTTCATATTTATATTCCCTGGCTGGCCCTGAAAACATGGTTTTTTTTTTACCCCTCATTGTTTTTCTCACCTTCCAGGTTTATTCCAAGAATTTTGTGATTTTTTTCTTTCGTGTCATTAATTGCTTCCAATATTTATCATTGCAACATAGAACACTGTTATTCTTTGCAGTATGAATACCTGTTTACATGCTTGTCTTCTGTTTAACATTAAAAATTTAAGGTCAGGAACTAGTCTGAATCATCCTTAAGCTTCTTCATTGTCTAATTCAGTGTCTGAAGTTAGAGAATGCTCAGTAAACATTTCAGCTGGATTTATTACTCAGAGTAATCTTTGGTCACACTGAAAAAAAAGAATTCTTCAGAAAGTCACCAGTTTATCCATTTTTGTATCACATTCATTATTTATGTCATCATTAAAGTTAATCACAGAGAAAAAGATCAATTTGAAAGTGCTCAATCCAATCTGGCTATTTCATGATTCAAATAACTGAATCATGTTGGTTGGGGTCAAATGATTAAACTAATTGTATTGGATGACTGCCTTCTAAGTAAGCAATCCCTTTCTCACCAAAAATCTTTTTAAATAGTTGATAAAATCAATTATATGGACACAAATTTTTATAGCATAAATTGACTTCAAACTTAGACAAACTGAATTTTGGGATTTGTGTACACATAATTCTAAAATAGTTATTTGTTATTATCTAGTTTTTTTTTTTTTTTTTTTAATAAAGGGGTTGGGGAACAGGATATAGTAGAAAAGAAAAGTTTATTGGCATAAAAACCAGAAGCTTAACACTGGTACTGTATGTCTGCTATTTTGGTGCTAGAATGAGTCTGAGAGGTTTTTGGCCAAAAAGAAAAACAAGTCTGTTTGCATTGATTACATTGAAACTTACAAATCAGAAGGAACACTCAAGGGGAAGCTTAGATCTGCTCACCAGTATATGATGTGCTGAGTCTTATATTTGTCATCAACCTGCTCTCAAAATTGGTACAGAGTTTCTATTTAGGGCAATTAAAAGTTTTGGTAAGAGGTGATGATGATGGTAGCACAACATTGTGAATGTGATTAACACACTAAATTATATATTTGAATATGGTTCAAAGGTGAAATTTTAGGTTGTATATATGTTACTGTAATAAAAGTTTTTTAAAAAAAATAGGACTATACAACAGAAACAGTGGACTCTATTTATGAACTAGAAACCATATTTATAATTATAGTACTATTGGTCAATCAATCGTAACACAGGTACCACACTAGAGCATGGTGTTAAAAATGGAGAAAACGGTGTGCTTATGTGTGTGCGCTTGTGGGGGGAGGGTGAGATATGAACATTCTGTATTTTCTGCATGAGTTTTCTATAACTCTAATACCAAAAAAAGCAAAAAGCAAAAAAAAAAAAATCTAGTGTTTGTAAAAATAATAATAAAATAAATCTAGTCTTTCTCACTTGCATTGTTCTGGTGACAATTAAATGAGCTGCCTTATTAATGCAAGAGTTGGCTTGAAAGGAGAGACTGATCTATGAGTTAATAGGATGGGGAACAATATTATTTGTCATTTACCACCACCCAGATCATTCAGGTTTTACTGAACTAACCACAATGACCATTCCCTCACCATTGGTTGTTTTACAAGACATTAAGAAGACAAAAAAATATTTTGTAGATATGAAATCACATTGTTACCTTCCAAAATGTCAGCACATAATATTTTGTAGGATAAACTCAATTATTCAACCAAAGAATAAATAAACTTCAAATATTTTTATTTGTTTTGGGGATGAATCATACCTTTTCCTTATAAAAGCTTACCTGATTTATTATGCTTGGCTTAGACTGGTAATAAAATAGATTTGAATTCTCTGAACTCACAGTGACTGATGTTGCCTAAAAACAGTCTGGACATGTGCTGGGTGACGGGGAACCAGACTGGATTAATGTAATATTGCAATCCCATATTAAGGGTTCAGCAATTGACTGTTTTATTTTTTCTGACTCATTTATGCTGAGAGTAACTACTAACATTTCTTTGCCTACTAATGTGTTCCATTATTGCTGAGTTTCTGTACAATGTTCAGGGTGAGACCCATCTTTATTTAATAGGGGGGAGGGGAGAATTGTAGCTGCTCATTTAATCAGTATCTTGAAACATAAATCTCACATTGCTGATTAAAGCAGAAAAGGGCAACATACTTCATTTCACTTATTTCCTTTGGATTTATCGGCTCTCCTCTGCCCATAGGGATATGCGTGAAATCTAGGCAACTGTAGTTAAAAGGCTTTGGGGAAAAATCAGGAACTGCAAGGGTGAAAATCATACAGTAAATGAAAGTACAATTTGCCTTTAATGTAGATTTTGATTTGTGTATCTGAATAAAGATTTGAAAGCAAGCACCAGGATGGAAATCAACTTCAAAGGTGACAGCAGCTGCTGGTCTTTCATTGTTCTGGGGGTTAATTGCATGTCATTTGTACCAAAGCGGATATATGT
The DNA here is from genome assembly GCF_030445035.2 of Dasypus novemcinctus. Classification (NCBI taxonomy): domain Eukaryota; kingdom Metazoa; phylum Chordata; class Mammalia; order Cingulata; family Dasypodidae; genus Dasypus; species Dasypus novemcinctus. Next base: position 90,203,222 of record NC_080675.1, on the reverse strand, counting down.
TTAATTGAGAAAACACCACAAAAATGTGTCTGTTGGGGATCCCCAGATTTAGTAGCTGAAAAAAGATTTTCTAGCTCAACTCTTTATTTTACAAATATTTTAGCTTAAAATGACAATCAAAATGACTTCCCATAGTTAACATAGATTGGTGGGAGTATCAGGACTACATTTGGATTTTTTGACTCAAAGTTCAATTCCATTATCCCTAGACCATGCTTGGATATCCTGTATTTTTCCTCAGGGAGAAATGTATACAGTGAGTCACCTCTGAAAAAGCAGATATCAGAAGGTTGAATTGAGCTGTGCTATGCCAGGAAACAAGGGGTGAGGTCAAAAGGCAGCCCTGTAGCACTGCCTCAGCTTCTTTCACTCCTGTGACAGTGCCCCAGTAGCATTTTCCTTCTCAGTCTATGGAGCTGGGTAATCTGCTTTACCAAACTGAGTAGGGAGATATGCCTTCCTTCTGACAAAACTTCCCTTTAGGGAACACTGTCTGAGGAAGAAACAGGGATGCCAGGATTATTACCTTTCTCTATGCAGTGTGAAGACACTGCTGGACTTTCTGATCACAGGAGTTTATACATGCCCTTGTGCCCTTTCCTGAGCTCTCTTTTTCTGCTTTGCCATCTTCTATGCCTATGGTATTAGCACCTAAAAAAAAAAAAAAAAAAAAAGAAAGAAAGAAAGCATTTTGAAGAGTTTTAGAGATAGAATCTGGAAGGTTTGCAAACCTCCTCCTTCTGGACTGCTTATTCTGCCAACTTCCTTTAACTCTTTTGGCTGGTGTAGCCATTTGACTTTTCTGCTGGGCAGGTAGTAGTAATTTTGGGGGTCCCTAATTAGATTCCAGCAGCTCAATTCCCTGGTTCATTTACCCTGAACCACCTTCAAATTGAATTGGTTTTTTCTCACTGCCAACCCAAGCAGGAATGGGTTTTGGGGAATTGCACAGAAATAACAGCCTTCTTCTTCCCTTCCCCTGCCTCTGACTCATTCGCCTGCCCTTTCGTGCCTCTCTTCCATTATGCCTGCACAACCACATGCTCTGCGCCTTCTGCTTAAGCTGTCTGAGCTCGTTTCCTCCATGAACCATCGTGATGTACAACACGTACAGTCCCAGGGCCAGATGAATAGTTTTCCATTAGAAGAACACTGTGCCATCTGGGGCTCCTGGGAAGATAATGCCACAAAGACACCCCCATCTTTCAAACACTCGGAAGGGAAGATTTGTACCGCTCTGCCTAGCTCGCCTCGACTACTGCAGTATAACGTGCTGCTGCTCCTCGGTTCTGAAACCTGCATTTTCTCTCCCTTCCTCATTCTCTGCACTATCTCAGCTCACACTGTAGCTTGGGGTGGGCGGACTTAGAATGGGATTCTTCTTGCACCAAAAGGTAAAATACAATGACGACGAACACTGTCAACATAGATAAAAGGATTTCTCCCCAATTAAAGCAATCAGGTGAAATACGTGCCTTTAAAAAGAGCTTACAGAACAAGAGGTCTGTTTAAAAAGAGCAGGGTTCTTTACTGGGCCACAAAATTAATGTTTTCTTATTTCAGTCCCTTACTTATCTCTTCTGTGATTCGAAGTGATTGGTGGGGAGAAATCTTGGTTGCTACCTAAAGCCTTCTTAACTGATTTCTTTTGTGTGTGTGCATATGTGAGCCTCTATTTCTTTTAAAACCTGCTAAGACAATGCAGTTGCCAAAAAAATATATATATATACCTGATTAGTATTCTGCATAAGGTACATCTTCATTGCAGTAGATATATAAAATCTATCTTCACTTTCACCACCTGTCACCTGAGAATTTTAGAATGATCTAGCTTTGAGAGTGCAGGAAGCAACCTTTTTGATTCTCATTTTTACTTTCCCACTCCACCCCCCTTTTTGTCATTGGCACTGCATCTACAGTGAGCTTCAGTCCATTTTTATTTCTTTGTCAAATGCTTTTATTCACGGGAAACTGAAGGCACATGTTTACTAGGGATAGAAATAGAAACACAATAAAGACCAGTTTGATAGATGATCTAGCCTATTCTCCACACTTCCCTGTTGTTTTATTGATTTACAGAACACAAAGACTAATCTGAATTTACAGTGCTTGTATTTCCCCTGATCTCAAAGGAGTTGTTCCCCTTTGCCCAGATTAACCAAGCCAATTTTTCCTTTGTATCCAGTAGCCTCTGTGACAGTCAAATAGCCTGTCAACTAATCAATTTATGCCGCAAAACCTAATTTTTACTTTAAACAAACATCCTAACATTGTGTTGACACAATTAAATGATTTCTGCATTATACCATATCTCTAACATACACCCTAGGGAGCAGGTAAGAGCTACAGCTGAAATCACGTGCACGTGCTCCTGCATCAAATTAAATATTTTCCCCTTAATCCTACCACCAGCAGCTGCTAGGTACCGTGGCTTATTGCATATGGCCTACATAATGAGACCGATCCAGGCGGTTCTGGCTTCTCCGCTGAATGCTGAGTAGCTCTCTTCTCCCCAAGGACTTTAAGAGTTACTGCTATTGAAAGAAGTTCTCATGCCAATGAAGAGCCTCAGCGTACATGTTTGGAGATGAGGGAAGAAAGCATTTAAAGCCGGAGCTTCTACTTTGATTAAAATAAAAGGGATTGGGCCCTGGAATAACTGGAAACTGGCAAACTCCCCAGAGTTATGACAGAAGGAAGAGAAAGAAAGGGGAGGTAAGGCAAGAGAGGAAATCTTCGCTGTCTTTAGAACCTGTCCAAAAATTAGGTCAAAATGATTTTGTATTTTAATGAAATAACTTAAGGGTAAGCCTGCAATTTGAAGCCGCTAATATTTTTATGTTAGAGTGGCTTATCATGCTTGACATAATGTCTGGCTCCGTATAAGAAATATAGAAGCTAAGGTTCTTCATAGTTAATCGGCCTTTGGCTGCTCCTGTCCTTTTAAATTCTCAGTCGTGGGAGCATCAGTATGGGTGTTCTTACGTCTAACAGTATAAACAACACAGCGCAGGCTACCCATAATCATTTCAATTGTCAAAACAGATGAAAGGATTCTGATACTCCAATTAAACTAACCTGGAAAAATCATTTTAAAATGTACTCCATAAAATAACCTGAGTGCTAAAACAACAGAATCCTCCAGTAGTCTCCTCCGGCTGCATCATTAGCATCCACCCCCCCCTCCCACCCCCCCCCCCCCCCCCCCCCCCGCAGTCCTTACCTGATTTGATTACTTTTAGAATGAATTTGGTTTTTGAACATGAAAGCTGAGGAAACTAAATTGGAAGAATAATGGCTTGCCATTTTATGTCATTTGGTTGAAATTGCAGGTGTGGGAGTCAGGCCTGCTCCTCCAACTCATGCTTGGCTATTTCCCCTTTAATTTACCGAATTTGAAATGGATTGCCAGTTCCAAATTACACCACACTTAAGGGACTTGCAAAGAATGCTTGTGATTTAGGATCCTACATTATTGCCTTGATGAAAAATTATGCAGGCACACTCACAGCGCTACAAGAAAACTACTTCTTGTAAAACAAGAATATTTGACAAACACCAGGAAACTGAAGATGATAAAATACATTCTAAGCTTCTTTTCTTATTAATCAAGAGGGAGCACTGTGTTAATGGCCCCTGAGATATTGACTGGGAAAGAATCAGTGCAAGAGGCTGTATCGATATCTCTGTATAAAATGTAGGAACAAGGTGGTCAAAAACAGTGAAGTCCTATCAATTGAAGGATACCAGAATTGTGATTACTTTAAGTACCCAAAGTAACTTGCCTTATAAACAAAATTATTTCCAAAGTAGAGGGGGCATCTTTAATTGTGTAATAGTTGCATAAACAAGTTACATATTTTCATTCCAAGGTTGCTCTTTTACTGCAGCTTTAGCCTAGCTATCTTAATGTGATTTTGTACCTATAAGATTGACATACTGAGAAACATTATATCTTAGATAGTTCATAAGCAAATATGAAGTTAAATTTTACAAATTTCAAATTAGTCACTCAACCCTGTGCAGTTTCTTTAAGAAGCTGGTCTCACTCCTCTCTACATTATGTACCTGAAACACATCGAAGAATTGGAAATGGAAAGTGTGTTGCTTGATTTCTCAATATTTGCAGGATTTTCCAGGTATTTTATGTTTGGTGAACATATTTTATATATCTTCAATTATTTTAATTTTGTTTAAAGTCCAGAATTTCATATATCTTAGTGACCATTCCATGTACACTTGAAATGAAATTGTACCTGCTGCTGTTTGGTAGAGTAATCAAAAAATATTACTAGATCAAGTTGTTTGATAGTGTTTTCCATCTCCTCTATATCCTTGTTACAGTAAAAGGAGTGTTAAAGTCTCTAAGTATAAACTCTAAAAATAGAGTTGTCTATTTTTCCTTTCAGTTTTATCAATTTTTATGCCATGTATTTGAGTTCTGCCGTTAGGTACATATATATTTAGGATTGTTATGTCTTCATCTCATGAATGGACTCTTTTATCATGGAATATAAAGTACCTCTTTATCCCTGAGAATTTTCTTCATTCTTAAATCCATATCATCTCAAAATAATGCAGTTGGGAAAACTTTATTTTGATTAATGTTTGCAAAGTATATCTCTTTCTACCCTTGTATTTTTAATCTATCAATGTCATCATATTTAAAATGGTTTCTTAAAGGCAGTATATAGTTGATTTTAGTTTTTATTAAATCCAATTTGACAATCTCTGTCTTGGTACATTTAGATTACTTAAAAGTAATAATTGATATACTTGTATTTAAATTTATCCTTTTGTTATTTTTCTGTTTGTCCCCTGTGAATCTGCTTTTTTGTTTCTCCTTTTCTGCCTTCTTTTGGGATACTGGGATTATTATTATTACTTTTTGTATTCCATTTTAATTTAATTGTGGGCTCTTTTGACAGTACTTTTTGTATTTTAGTTGTTGTTCTAGGGATGATAGAGTGTGTGTCTATATAGTGTGTGTATGTATGTAGACACACACACACATCTAACTTTCAAATCAATTCATAATATTTGACTGGTTCATGTAAAGTGTAGAAGATTAATAATCATAGGTGTTCCATTTACCCTCCTCCCTTTGTGTTCTAGTTTTCATGTATGTTAACATCTGCAAACATTGAAACCCTTCCAATTGTGCTATAATTTTCGCTTTGAAGTGTCACACAAATTTTTAAGAAAATAATAGAATATTATCTATTACATTTACCCATATATATAATCATTTTGGTTGTTATTCCTTCATTTCCAAGGTTTTAAGTTTTCTTCCTTGGTATGTCTTCTCTTCAGTCTGATGAACTTTCCTTAGTATTTACATTATAGCAGATCGGCTGGCAATGAATTATCTTACCTTTCCTTTATCTGAGAATGTCTTTATCTCACTGTCATTCCTAATGGTTATTTCTGTCAATATAGAATACTGGGTTGACAGTTTTCTTTGTTTGTTTTTTTTGTTTCCAGCACTTTAAAGATGATGGTGTTCTATTGTTTACTAACCTCCATTATTTATGATGAAAAATCTGTAGTTATTCATATCATTTTTCCCTATATGTATTGTTTTTCTCCAGCTATTTGCAAGATTTTTTTCCTTATTTTTGGTTTTCCTCAGTTTGATTCTGATGTGCCTGGACATGCTTTTCTTTGAGTTTGTTCTGTTTAGGGTAAATTAACCTTCTTGACTCTGTATGTTCATGTCAGAAATTTATCTCACGTGGTTTAGGAAAACAAAAGATTCTTTTTTTCTAAGTTTGTTGTTTCAAACTGAAAAACAAACAAACAAACAAACAAATAAATTATACAAAGAACTTGGAATAGAATTTATATCATTTATAGGCAGATAATAGGCTATTGAACCATTCCAAAGGGAACGCCGCTAATTTGTAGAAAACAAAGATTGTTTAACTCAGTTAAAAGAAATAACTTGAGTTAAATCAGAAAATTTAGGAAAAACTGCCCAAGATGCTAAGATCTATAATGGACTAAATGCAGATAAGAAAACTGAATAATGTTTTGTACTAAGGACCACAGCAGTGAGCTCAGATAAGACCTCAGGTAGATTTTAACTAAAAGGCACAGCTGTGTCTATAATACAAATGGACGTTTTTTTGATTATTGTAACAACAGATACCCTGGCCAGTGATAATAAAATATTATGTAAAGAAAAAAAAAGTATGCTAGTGAAATAAATAATAATTAGACGTCGGACTACATGTGACTTAGATAATCTACCTTAGAGAAGATCTGGAGAGAACATGGGAAGCAATTATACAGTTGACAAAGAATTAGATTATGGGAAAAGATTTAAGAATTTACTGAGCTTGTGTGCTTAAAATTCTCTAAGTAGTATGGATGTCTTATATTTCCTATAGACTTTTGCCATAGAGAATATAAATGAACAAACTGAATGTTTTGGGTCCACTATAATTCACCTATTCTGTCTGATGAAATTGTTACAAAAAAGAAAACCCTAGAGGAAACAAGGTAGGTAATTCAACAACAAATGATATTAACTGATTTCTTACTATATCCCAGCCCTAGGCCAGGAGCATTACACAGGTGGTTTTATTTAATTCTCCTAATAATTTTCTGAGATATATACTGATAATATCAACATTTTAAAAATGAGGAGTCTGAGGCATGCTGTCTAGGGAATTTACCCAGCATAGCCCATCTCAGAGACAGTAGATACAGAAATGAACCTCAGCAGCCTGACTCCAGAACCCATGTTCTTAAATCACTCTGGAATACTGCATCTAGCTATTATAGTCTTCCTGATCAAGAGAAGGAAATTTATCATTCATTTATTCATTCAATTTAAATAATTGGCATAGATGTAAGATATACTTGATGGGAGACTTTAAGTTTACTAGAATATATTGGAATATATTGGATTCTCTATTAACTAAAAATACAGCATATTACAAGCTTTAAACTTGATTTCAGATAAGTGTCATCTCCCATGAAATAAAGTAAGATGGTAGAGGGAACTTCTCTGAATTTAAACCTAATCAATTTAGGAGTACTTAGTTGATGAATGGACCTTACGGAAATTTTGGGAGAGATAATTTAGTTTGTCTTAGAGTTTATGATTTCAAAAGGGAAGGTGATTGTATAATCTAGATCCAATCAAAGCAGTTTCCAAAATGTTCAGAGAAAATATTGGGGCATACTCATTTCATAAGCTCCTAAGTGGAGTTTGGATCAAGAGATATAGAAATTTTTGAGTATTAAAATTTGATTATAAAGTCTAATTTTTTCACAAAGCAGAAAAGAGAGAAGTACTTGAAACAAAATGATAGAACAAGTTGCTCTCTAATTAGTTCTGAGTTTGAGAAGACCCACAGGAAAACAAAGATAGAATAAAGAGGGTTGAAGATTAAAGAGTGGTGAAGACCTTAACAACCAGAATAGGGAAGATAAGGATCGAAATGAGCAGAGGCTTACAAAAATCTGAAACACAAAAATGAATGGTTTTAGTTTTGCCCTCATTGGTAAATAAGGAGAATGACCTTTGAAAAGAGGAACTGGGAGACCCAAAAAGGAGGGGTCTTATAAGAGGATACTTAAAAAATGCCAGACATTGTATTAAATGTTTTACTTTTCTATTTAGTCATTATTCTATATAACCTCTCTAAGTCTTACAGGTTTGAAATGACTATCTTCATTTTATAGATGAGGAAACTAAGTCTTAGGGAATTAAATAAATTGCCCAGTATCTCACTGTCAGGGAGAATTGGAGTCGTTATTTAAATCCATAATGAAGACACCCAAATTGGTGCATTAAACACTGTTGCAACATTGCGTCTTTTTAGATGCTTGAAGGGAATTCTAACAAATGACCTATATGGACCCATGAATAATGGGGAAGATGTCAGAGGCTTGAAAATGAGAAAGTATAATGTTCAATTTTCAAAAGATGGAGGTGGGGTATGTATATAATCAAAAAGCAAGAGATTTTGTCTTCAGGCTTACACAAGTTTAAAGAATGTAGTATTATGGTGAGGTAAAAGGTTCATCAAGAGCTAGTATGAATTCCATGGGAAAAAAATCATATCAAATAAACCCAATTCCTGTTTTAGATAGGTTTATTAGGTGGTAAAATTGTGTAATTAATTATAAGTGACATATTCTTAAGCAGCAATGCAATGGTCTTCCATGCTATCACTTTGAGCAAGAGGGCAAAATATGGAGAAAATATTACCGTCATTAATTATATCATAACTTGTTTGGCAAGAGGTTCTGAATAGTCAATCAATTTCAACCTAGAGATCCATTTCTTCTGCATTTGTCAATGACTTCTATTTTAAATCTATGGTTGGGTGAAATTAGTGATGCTAGGAGATATAATGAGTATAGTGGATGACTGCGTTAAGATCTAACATGATAACATTTACCAACTAATCAGCACTTATAATATATCAGGCAATGTTCTAAGAGCAGAAGTTTGGAGATAATGTGTGAATCCTCAAATTACCCAACGTCTGAACAGGATTCAACAGGGGGTGAGCACCTTCTCTTTCTTGCAACTCTATCTTCCTTTCCCAGGATATTACTCCATCATGGTACTTCTTTTTGTTATTTCTTCCCAACTTCTAAATATTGGAGGACTCAAGAGAAACCTTTATTCTCATTCTCTAGGAAACTTACCAAGTCCCATGACTTTATTTGCATCTTTATATTCGAACTTCTAAATATGTATCTCCAGCCTAGACCTCTCTCCTGAAATCCTGACATGTATTTTTACTGCCTACTTGATATCACCATGTCATTGCCAATAGGCATTCCAAGTTAATATGTCTAAAATAGAACTTTTAATACCAAGCCTACACTTAATACCAAATTCTCCTCCTGCAGTCTTTCCTATTCACTAAATGGCACTTTCATTCTTTCAGTTTTCCCTCTGGAGGCAATTCCTAAATAATAGAACTTTCCTCTGTATTAACAAAGGAAAGTGAGACTGAATTAACAGAGAAGTGAAGGGTCTTTGTGAAATCATACAGCCAGTAATGACCAGTGTCATGGTTGAATCTACTACCTTCAGATGTTTTCAGTCTCTAGCAAGGTTATAGTAAAGCTCTATGTTTGTGTCAAAAATAATATTTAAAAGTCTTAGAAAATAGTGCAGGAGAACATGATTCTATAACAGCAGCCCTTGTTAGAGGACTTGGTTTAATCTCAGTGTCCTCTTCTATGAGGTAGCTACTGACACAGGATGTTTTAATCCTGGGCTGCATTATTTGAAGAGTGATTTCTAGGTTGATGGAGGTGTCCATTGGACTATACTCTGAGCTTGAAATAACAAACCTGCAATACTCCGTTTCGTTCTGAGGACAGCATATAGAAGGAGATGACAGAAATCATTCAGTGAGAGGGAACCAGAATGATGAAGTTCAGTCATGACCAAAGAGGACTTCTTGAAGGAACTAGAGATGTTTGGTCTGGAGAGAAGGTGGCCTGTGAGACATAATTGTTACCTCTGTGTTACAGTTCTATTCAATAGACATTAATGAAACCTTAACATGTGTCAGTTGGGCATGGTGTTTCGCAAATATTGAAAAGCATAGTCCTTGCTTCCATTATCTAAGAATAGGTGTGGAAGTTACAAATGGAGAGATGAGCTTGTCCTTTATGTTAAGACAAAATCTAATGGAATTATTCAAGGATGAAATGAGCTAGCCTTTTACTGTCACTAAAGATATTCAAGCACATGCTGGAAGTCTTCTTGCTACAGGAAGAAGTCTCTGGAGTTAAATTAACCATCATATGAGTGATTGAACTACATGACCTTTAAGCACTTCCAACCCTGAGATGCTACAATTCTTTCATCTCTGCTATATCTGTCCCTGAATATCATAAATAATTGAGACATAACTGCAAAAAATTGCTTTTACATGACAAATGTAAATCATCTATTTGCTTGAGTGAGGTTCGTCCTTCCTATTTAAGCTCACATCACATTGTGTGTCTTTCCTCTGTCCTAGGGAAAATCATTGGGAGCATAAGCCTGAACAGGTATACCTATCAAAGTTGTGACTGAAATGAGGTATCAAACCTGTACATTTCTGTATGTGTGTTTTCTTGGTGTCTTATTTGTATCAAATGAAACCAAATAAAAATTCTATACAAAAAGAGTCAGACTAATGTGACTGGAAAATACCTTTTTTTTTTTTTGAGGACATATACATATGTGACAATAAACTAAGGGTGACTAAAGTTTTTAGCATTAATTCTATGCCACTGAAAGATCCTTACCCCTGATTAAAACGGCACTGTCTTTCTGAGCATGGCCATCTCTAGTATTCTCATTATTTTGGCAGCAGGTGAGTACATTCCTCTCTATGAATTTTACAAGCCAAGACATTTCCCTAAGTTGATCTGATCAGGTAAGGGGAAAAAAAAACAACAACCATAACAATGAACTGACAGAAAAGCATTGGACAGAGTGAGGCAGAATTTGATCAGTTCCCATGGTTTATTAAGAAAAAAGGAAAATGCTCAGACTTGAAGTTTTGAGAAAAATGGATAAATATAAAAAGAGACTGGCTTAATTCAAGGTACAGTTTCAATTCTTTCAAATATGATCATTTCAATAATGTATATCTGTAGTTTCAGATCCTAGTATGCATTATTTCACAAGGCAGTTTACAACAGCTTCATTAATTTTTAAATGGTCTCTAGGTTGAGAGAGGTGAGAGAACTGCAATATAAATCACACTGTTTGTACAATGATTCAAAATTGACCAATGGCCAAGTGCAGATACACTTATGTGCATTATTGAGCATCTTCTGTATGCTGCTGTGTGCAGTTTCATATGATCAATCCCAAAAGCAATCCTTAGAAGTTGGAATTGCTACTGCAGTTTTACACATGAAAATAAAATTATATCTTATATAGTTTTCCGAACTGCATTCTTCTGATTCCATGACTGCTGCTCATTCCCCAAGGTCCCTGATGGCAAATTGTGTCATGGATTGAGAGTCAATTCAACCGAACAGCTGATCTGTTTACTTGGGCCATTTTATTAATCTTGATACATAGGCAAGCAGGTATTACCATGTTTCTACAAAGATAAAAACAAAAAATATGGCCAAGTCAACCTGCCTGCCCATCAAGGATGTTTAGAGATTCTACTACCCAATGCTTACTTCTAGAGTGCTCTGTACTACAGCACTCAGGCTAATACTCTTCCTGAATAGGTAGGAAGAGGGGTTATTGGCTAGGTTGGGCCGAGGAGGAAGATACTACAAACTGAAAGATTCTTAGTATAATTCAAAATTGAAATTGGTTTCAGGCCAAAATTGACAGACAGGGATGACTGCCAACTTTGAAGGGCCCAGTGCAAAATGAAAATATAGGATCTTTGTTCAAAAAGCAGAAAAGTACTAAAATAAAACATTTTCAATTTTTTCCAGTCTCTTTCTCTACTTTCATGGCTGTTTTTTATTTGCTATTTACTGTATACCTATATATTAAATATATATTTGCTATTTAATGTATACATATAATTTAAATTATTAGCAAGTATTTTGCCATTCATCTTTATATTGTGCAATGCCTATTTGAAATGCAAATATAATAGCATCTAACTCACATGCAAAATCACTAAGATTTTACAATATGTGTATGCATATATATTTTGTTCTTACCAGAATATGTCTTTATTTCACTTCTTGCTTTGCACACATTCTACCAACACTCTCCACCTTTGCCTTGATGAATTAGGAAGGACTGAAAAGAAAAGTTACCATAGGTTGACCTATCTTTCTCTTTCCTTCTATGTCATCATTTTCAGTGTCAGTCTTTGACTACTATAGGGAGATAACATGAGTAGGAGGATATGATGGGTTATTCTAGACATTTCATGTTTCTAAGAATTCCATTATCTTCTTTCTGTGTTTGAATTGAGTTTTGATTCTAGCAGTAAATATGGCCTATCAGAGTTGTTAGCCTTCCTGATAACTCAGTTGTGGACTTTACACCTCCCTTATTCTTGCTTTGAGTTTCACTGAACACCAATGCATCAAGGATCTACTGGAGTTCTGTACTCATGTAGCATCACAACCACTATATGCTAATTGGAAGGCAAGAAACAGTGGTGAACATGCACATAGAACATACCTCCTTTCCTAACACTTATGTTTCATCATCCCATGGATCTTAAATTAAAACAAGTTCACAGAGAAAATTATTAAGAAATTCAAGTCAGCAACAAAAGATCATTAAACTAAGTGCAGTGTCCTTTTAAATGTGGGGCCCTAATACCAGTTAAGTTTGTAATGGAAACTACATAGCAGGAACCTCAAACTCTGTATGTAAGTGTGGTGGCAAGAAATGGCAGCAGACTTGCACATTGTGCACCCCTCTGCTCATGCCCATGCTCCATTTTTCCATGGAGTTCACTGACAAAACATGCTGATAGACAAAATTAAGAATTTCAAGATGGCAACAATGGAGCATTAAACGAAGCACAGAGACTTTTTGAGCAAGGGGACTTGTGCAACTGAACATGTTACATACCCATGAAAATAGAAAAGAAGCTGGTCTTCTGATACTAAGATGGGTTGACCTACAATAACTCTCTCTCCCAGTGATAGCAAATACAGACTGTTTAAAAGTCAACAATACCTATGGACTAAAAAGTAAGCAGCAGCAGGTAGTGGTGCCTTTTCTCTCCCTTTTCTCTGCTCAGGCTCAACTAATCTCACCACTGTGCCTCTGTAACAGGAATGGGTTAAATTTGTTCCACTTTTTCTCTTTTACTTATGATGATCCTTATGGTAAGAACACATTAATCTTGCGCTATTTTCTGTTTTCATTACAATCTTTGTCACACAAGTGGAGAATCAGAATGTTAATGCCTCATATCTTCTGTGAAGGATAGTAGAATTCTCCATGGCTTTGACCTTTCCAGTGTTCTGTATTTCGATTGGGTCTGGAAGTTGATGATTAATGATAATTACAATAATTACATCAAGGGACTCGAAATATAAATTACCAAATGTTCAAAGGAAGCCACTTGAAACCTTTAATAGAATCTTGAACAATCTTTGTCCAAATGTTCCCACTTCTTCTGTCTGCACCTCCATCAGACATTCCTCTGTGAGTAGGTTGGTAGAGATTCAGCATAAGTTGCAGTCAGAAGAATAAAAGAGCAGTGATTTGTGAGCCATGTTTTAGTTATATGAAAAGGGGAGAAAGAAATCAATTTTTAAATCAATAGAATGGTCTTTCGCCCAAACAGCTTTGCTTAACAAAGAGTGAGCATTCCATAAAACAAGACTTCACTTTCGATTCAGATCATTAACTACGATTCCCATTAGGCAGGAGGTGCCACAGGGAAAGGGGATATTTACTTGTCTCCTCTGCTCTGGTTTCTTGGCTTTAATTTTAGGGAGGTCTAGCTCTCCAGTATGGAGGAGTTAGTACTCTGTGCAGCCTCTGTACCTTTTCCCACAGAGGACTCCCAAACCCAGTGCCGGTGTTAGTGAAAACATATTCTGTGTTAGCTTTTGCAATAGACAAGATACAGATCCCCTGATTTTGCCACCCTCCCCCCCCACTCCCCTCCCCCAGAAGGAAGCTCTGGGCTGAGAGTTTGATTTTGAGACTCCTGATTATTTTCTTCCTAGTGCAGTTAAATCTACCTTATATTGTGGTACCAGTACAGTATATAGGGCATTTCTTTTTCTAATCAGAAAGTTGGACAAGTTGCCATGATGCCAGGTGTCACAAGGGAAGAATTTATGCTGATAAGAGACATGAGAGTGGGTTGTTATGGAGCACAGGTGAAGACTGGTGCTGGGGTCATTTGTTGTGCCCTCAGAAGAATGTGTTTTTTCCACAGAAGCCCTTGGGAAATAGCCTGTCCTGCTGGAGGCCTATAAAGTCATGGGACTGCAAGATTTGGAAGGACAACAGATGTTATATGCAGGAGCCCCAGTAGCTTCATTAACTGCAAGTCATTCTTATTACCACTAAGCTGATATGTCATATCTCATCCATGTTTAAAGAACCAAGTCTACTGAGCAGCTTATGTGAAAATAACTTTCTCTTTGATGACCTGAAGTGATTAGCATATAAGAAAATCAAGCAGTAGTCCTTTAAAGAAATCTACTGAAGCTACACAGACCTGTGAATAGTAAGGAACCTTGAATTTTAGTCACTTTACTGCTCTTGATGACTATCTTGGGTGGTATAAGAGCAGATACAGTTGTCTTTCTGTGACTTGTACGTGAGAATATTTCATGCACATAATCAGCTCGTATGTGTGAAATGGAAGAAACCAGTGTTAGAGCTACAGCCTGTGTGCCATCTCTGCCTGTTTCCTAATCTCTAAAGGAGATTTCTGCTTCACCTACCTCCTTTCCATAGACTACTATTTTTATTAGTATGTAAAGCATCATTATTAATACTATAATCTTCCAGATACAGAATAGAGATGTATCTGACTAACATAGGGAGATAGAATTCTAGAATACAGTTCAAACAGAATGATACATTGAATTGAATGTTTTCCAAACTGGAATTGCAAATGATATCAAGGCTTTAAAGATAGATTGGTCAATAATCTGAATATTTATTTTTATATGATCATTGTTTAAGTTTGCCATTGCAAAGTACCAGAAATGGGTTGGTTTTTATAAAGGGGATTTATTTGGGTTAATAACTTACTGTTCTAAGGCAGTGAAAAGTCCAACTCAAGGCACCCAAGAGGAGCTTTCTTACTAAAGTCAGCTGCCCTGTATTGAAGCTAGATAGTGGGTGATCTCTGTCTGGGTCTCTGCCTTCCCCTCTAGGCTGTATCATCTCTTGGAGCTCAACTTTGAGTAACTAGGCATAGGGCTTTTCTCTTACCAGGCCTCCTCAAATTCAGTAACTGCTTTCTTCCTGAGTTCACCTGCAAGCTCTCAGGCATATGACTCATCTCTCCTTGGGCTTTAGCTCTTTGAGCCTCTCTTCTCTCACAAGGCGGGATAAAATAGGGCAGAGCTCTCTCTTCCTCTGTGTCTCCATCTATATCAGACCCAGGAAGAGGGCAGAGACTCACTGACATCCAATTGAAAGGGTCTCACACCTACAGCAATGGAGTAACTTATAAATATAATCTTTCCCTTTTTGGGATTTATAAAATAATTTTAAACTGTTTCAGTAGCAATGCTAAGTATAAAATCACATAAAAATCATTTGTAGGCATGCAATCTGTCTTGGGTCAAGAGTCTGCTCTGGCTGTAGACCTGTGAGACTTACAAAACAAATGATCTCCTTCCAATATACAAAGGAAGGACAGATACAGGATAACTTTTGCATTGCCATAAGGAGAAATTGAAAGAAAAACAGGTGTTCTGAGTGCCAGACAGTTGTGAAAACCTGCAGGGCACACTTCTTTAGATTTCACAGTCTGAGCATTATGTATAGAATGATGTGTTCTGCTCCTCAGGGCCTCATGTGGGCCCACTCCTTGGACTTGCCAACGACTTGGCCCAATGACTATTTTCTTGTTTCTACCTTCTTTAATCATCTGGGTGGCAACAGAGCTCTATATTTCATCCTCCAAGAACAATGAGATGACTATTCAACGTCAAGCCTGTACCACCAAACCTCCAGCCTTCCCCGAGGAGTCCAGAACTCCTCCTCACTCTAAGGAGCAAACTCCACAACCTCCACCTTGCCCTGAGGAGTCTGCCATCCAATATCCAGCAGAAGAGATTAATCCTTTTTCACCAGATGAAACTGCAATGGAATGCCCTGAGGTAATTGGCTTGCAAGACATTTCTAATGCTTTTCCTTACCCACCCCTATCACCCCTCTTTTCTACCAAACCTAAAACTAGGCTAAAGCCAGAACAAGTCTCAAAGGGTGACCTATGAGGGAGTACTCTATACTGAAAAGAACTGCATGAGTTTTCCAATTTTTATGGAAGAAATCAGGGGAATATATATGGGAATGGATATTAAGGGTAAGTGTAATGTGGGAGGAAGATAAAGGTGGATCAGGCTGAATTTACTGATATGGGCCCACTAAGCAGAGATTCTGGATTCAATGTTTTAGCTAGAGAGGTTAGAAAGGGCTATAACAGTTTGTTCCAGTGGCTGGCTGAAACATGGGCGAAAAGATGGCCGAAACTGCCAGGATTGCACTGGTGTACTATAGGTGAGGGAAGCCAAAGGCTTAGATTGGAATGTTAGAAAGGATTTACCATCTGTAGTGCTGATGCAGTTTCAGAAATCTTTCGACTTTTGTAAAGCTTATTTATTTGGGGTAAAAGCTTAGAGTTACAAGGCCCTAAAGAGTCTACTTCAAGGTTGCTTTCTTACCAAAGTCAGTTGCCACAGGTTGGAGCAAGATTGTTGCTGATCTCTCCCCTCTGGGCTTCCTTTCTCTCAGCTGCAGGCTGGCCTAGGGCTTGTCTCTCTCTCCTGGCATAGGGCTCATTTCTTTCAGGGCTTTCTTTATCAGTCTTAGGTCTATTCCCAAGGTCAGCTGTAATTAATCAAGCAAACAGCTCATCTGTCCCCAGGGCTTCAGGATAAAAAATTACAAAGTTCTCTCTCTTCCTGTGTCTTCTTGAGCAAATGTCCATTTATATCAGCCTACCATGGGGGCAGGAACTCAACCTGAGTTATGCCTTACTGACTTAGCCCAATCAGAAGCCCTAAATTGATTTTATCAAGTGAATTTAATCAGAAGCCCCTCACTGAATTGAATACAAGAGGTATCACACCCAAAGGAATAGATTAGTTGACAAACATAATATTTCTCTTTTTGGGATTCATAGGTAATCTCAAACTGTCATACCATCTGAGACCTGTCCACCCAGCCTGAGAATGTCCAGAGCACACACCTTTCATCAGGAATGTGAGGAATTAATTTGTGAGACTAAGTCCCTCTTCCCTGAAGAGCCCTGGGGTTGCTCTTTTCTGTAGGTCAGATATTACTGTGGGAAATGCTGTCACAGAACTAGGATCCTTAAAAATGATAGGGATGATCAGATCCTGGGCAAGGAGAAGCCAAGTGGCAGCACTTAATTGTCAAAGACAAGTAGGACATAGCTATCACAATGAAAAGTAGACTCAAAGAAGCAGTCAAAATAGTCTGAGTTGTAGAGACTTATGGAATTGGCTAATAGATTCTGAAGTATCTAGAAGTAAAACAGATGGACATTCTACTAAATTCCTACTTGATCTGTATAAGTAGAAGAGTTCTAGGTTAACTGAACAAAACCCTAACCTGAATTATAAAATCAGAGATTCCAGGCCTCTTAATCAAGTCCTAAATTTGAGATGGTTTAGAGACTCAGAGCCCTTTGAATGAGGGGAAGTCCAGGTCCCCTTGGGTAAGGATCATGTTACACTGCTAAAAATATATACAGTTAATCTTCCTCCCAGCTTTCTCCAAGGTGACCTAAAGCCTTTTACAAGTGTAATTGCACTGGGGAAAAGAAAATGATCAGACATTTCAGGGATGATTAGATACTGGTTCAGAATTGATATTAATTTCAGGAAACCCAAAACATCAGTGTGGTCACCAGTCAGAGAAAGGACTTATGGAGGTCAGGTGATTGATGGAGTTTTATTTCAAGTTCATCTCACAGTGAGTCCAGTGGGTCCCCAGACCCATTCTGTAATTATTTCCCCAGTTCTAGAATGCATAATTGGAAAAGACATACCCAGCAACTGGCACAATCCCCACATTTGTCCCCTGATTTGTGGAGTGAGGGCTATTAGGGTAGAAAAGGCCCAGTGGAAGTCATTAGAACTGTTTCTATGTTGCAAAATAGTAAATCAAAAGGAATAGCAGATTCCTGGGGGGATTGCAGAGATCAGTGCCTCCATCAAGGATTTGAAGGATGCATGCGTGGTGATTCCCACAACATCCCCATTCAGTTCTCCTATTTGGCCTGTGCAGAACACAGATAGATCTTGGAGGGTGACCATGGATTATCATAGAACTGAATCAGGTTGTGTCTCCAATTGCAGCTGCTGTTCCAGATGTGGTTACATTGCATGAGCAAATGCACACATCCCTTGGTACCTGGTATGCAACTATTGAATTGGAATATGCATTTTTTTTTTCAATTGCCATTAGTGAGGACCACCAGGAACACGTTGCTTTCAGCTGGCAAGGCCAGCAATATACCTTCACTGTCCTACCATAGGGGTATAACAACTCTCCAGTCTTATATTATTGTCTTCAGGGAACTTCATTGCCTCTTCCTTCCGTAAAACATCACACTGGTAAGCAAAAAATAGCAACTACTCTAGGTTTATTGGTAAGGCATTTGCATGAGAGAGGATGGCAGATAAATTCAACAAAAGTAACAGGGGCCTTCTCCCTTGGTGAAATTTCTTGGTGCCCAGTGGCATGAAGCATGTCAAGGTATCCCTTATAAAGTGAAGGGTAAGCTACTGAATCTGGCCCCTCCTATGACCAAAGAAGAGGCACAATGCTTAGTTGACTTCTTTGGATTTTGCCGACAACACGTTCCTCATTTGGGTGTGATACTCCAGCACATGTATTACCAAGTGACCAATAAAGCTGCCAGTTTTGAGTGGGGACTGGAACAAGATGAGATTCTGTGACAGGTCAAGGCTGCTGTGCAAGCTGCCCTGTCACTTGGGTCATAGGAACCAGCAGATCCAATGGTACTGGAAACATCGGTGGCAAATGCAGATGCCATCTGGAGACTTTGGCAGGTCCCTATAGGAGGAACACAACACAGACCCTTAGGATTTTGGAGCAAAGTCTTGCCATCCTCTGCAGGCAGAGGATTTCCCTTTGAGAAATAGTTTTTGGCATGCAACTCAACCTTAGTAGAGACTGAATGCTTAATGATGGGCCACCAAGTTACTATGAAAACTGAGTTTCCTATCATGGGCTGGGGATTGTCTGATCCTACAAACTGTAAATTTGGGCATGCATAGCAGCACTCCATCATGAAGTAGAAGCAGTCTATATGAGAAAGGGCTCTAGCGTGTCCTGAATGTACAAGTAGGTTACATGAGAAAGTGGCCCAAATGCCAATAATCACCACTCCTACCACATTACCTTCTCTTTTCCAGACTATGGCTATTGCCTTTTGGGGAGTTCCTTACAATCAGTTGACAGAGGAAGAGAAAATTTGTGCCTAGTTTACAGATGATTGTGCATGAAATGCAGGTACCACTCGAAATAGGAGGGCAATAGCAATTTAGTTCCTTTTGGGGACAACCCTGAAGGAGAGTTTTGAGGGGAAATTCTCTCAATGGGCAGTATGTAGCGCAGTATAGCTGGTTGTTCATTTTGCTTGGAAGGAGAAATGGCTGAAAGTACATTTGTGCACTGATTCATGGGCCATTGCTAATAGTTTGGCTGGATGGTCAGGGACTTGGAAGGAACATGATTGGAAAATTAGTGGCAAAGTGGTCTAGGGAAGAGATACATTGATAGACTTTTCTGAGTGGGCAAAAAACATGAAAATTTTTGTGTCCAACCTGAATGCTCACCAGAGGGTGACTTCAGCAGAGAAAGATTTTAATAATCAAGTGGATAAGATGACCTGTTCTGTGGATACCAGTCAGTTTCTTTTCCCAGCCACTCCTGCCATTGCATAATGGGCTCATGAACAAAGTGGTCATGGTGGTAAAAATGGAGGTTGAGGTTATACATGGGCTCAGCAACATGGACTTCCCCTCACCAAGGCTAACCTGGCTATGGCCAATCTTCCAGTAGCTGAGACCCACACCTAGCCCCTGATATGGTGCCATTATCCAACGTGCTCAGCCTACTACCTGGTGACAGTTTGATTACATTGGGCCACTTCTATCAAAGAAGGGGCAGCAATTTGTTCTAACTGGAATAAACATACTCCAGATATGGGTTTGCCTTCCCTGCATGCAATGCATCTTTCAAAACTACCATCCATGGACTTACAGAATGCCTTATCCACCATCATGGTGTTCCACACACCGCTGGTTCTGATCAAGGAATCCATTTCATAGCAAATGATGTGTAGGAATAGGCACATACTGATGGAATTCACTGGTGATACCATGTTCCCATCATCCTGAATCATCTGGATTGATAGAATGGTAGAATGGTCTTTTGAAGACTCAATTACAGCACCAACTATACCTTGCAGGGCTGGGGCAATGTTCTCCAGGAGGCTGTGTATGCTCTAAATCAGTCTCCACTCTATGGTGCTGGTTCTCCCATAGCCAGGACTAATGGGTCCAGGAATCAAGGGGTGGAAATCAGAGTGGCACCACTCACTATTACCCCTAGGGATCCACTTGGAAAATTTTTGCTCCCTGTCCCTGCAACCTTAAGCTCTATTGGTCTACAGGTTTAGTTCTAAAACAAAGAGTGCTTCCACCAGGAAATATGACAAAAATCCTATTGAACTGGAAGTTAAGACTGCCACCTGGTCCCTTTGGCCTTTTTGTGCCTCTGAATCAACAGGCAAAGAAGGGAATTACTGGACTGGCTGGGATGACAGATCTTGAATATTAAGGGGAGACAGGAGTGCACCTATACAATAGAGGTAAAGAAAAGTTTGCCTAGAATATAGGAGATCCCCGTGGGTGTCTATTAGTACTATCATATCCTGTGATTAAAATCAATGGAAAACTGCAACAACCAAATCCAGTCAGGACTCACAATGGCCCAGAATCTTCAGGAATGAAGGTTTGGGTCACCCAACCAGGAAGAGAACCATGACTAACTGAGGTGCTTTCTGAGGGTAAAGGGAACATGGAATGGGGAGTAGAAGAAGGTAGTGATAAATAGGAACTTTGACCATGTGTCCAGTTACATAACTGAGGACTATAATTGTCATGAGAATTTCTTCACTGTTTTGTTATGTGTATGTTTGTATATGTACATAAAAATAACATCTTTGTTTTCTTCCCTATCTTTCCCCCTTATTATATAACATAAGTTATATTAGCTTCATGTCATAGTATTTAAGGTTGTCAGGTTTTAGAGTGAATATTATTCAAGGACTTGCACCCTATTCTGTAGGGAGTGAGCACATTTCTGGCTTTATGCAGAACAATTATTCTTAGGTATATAGTCTACTTTTATTTTTATTTAGAGATAAAGTATGATTTAAAGGACTATGTCTGGCCTGGAAATGGAGTTCAGTTGTCTGGTCAAGCAAGCACTGGGCTAACTATAATACAAAGGCATTTCATGGACTTTAATCATCAAGGAGATGATTGCACAGATGGCTGATTACATCTACAATCAACTGAGGAGATTGCTGTCAGCAATGAGTGATGTCTCATCTAATCAGTAGAAGGACTTAAATGAAGAAGTAATATCAGCATTCAGAGAGAGAATTCCCATCACTACCTCAGGCAGCCAGTCTCTTGGGGAACTCATAGAAGACCTTTTTCAGAGTCCCTGACTTGTAGCCTGCCCTACAGACTTTGGACTTGTGCATCCCCATGGTCACATGAAATAATATTATAAAATTTCATACTATTTACAGATATCTCCTGCTTTCCTAGAGAACCCTGACTAATGCAATCATAGAAAGGAAAGAGTCATCTCTCACTGCAATTTTGACACACTTGCACACAGGCTATTTTTGACAATGTTAGTATACACTAACTCAAAGTAGCATTTGCTAGACTGATATTTTGAAATCTTTGTATTGAAAATGTTGTGGGGGAGTAGAAGACCTTCTAGGGGTGGGTCATAAAGTCTTCCTGGTGTCCTTCTCCTGACATATATAGAACACAAGTAGTTTTCTTTCAGGCCTATCATTGACTACAGTTGTGCATGCTACATATGTAAGCCACTGCAACAGGATAAATGCCTTTTTCCTGAGTTTTTAAAATAAAAAATAGTAAGAGGCATGCATCACAGGGCAGGACCCTTCCACTTATAGACAGCAGAGCCTCCCTTTTGCTTTTGCTCTGAGAGCTCCAGGAACCTGATAGCAACCTCAGTATTCTCAGGGAATTTGCACAATTGTGGCTCTGAGCATTCTCAGTCTATCTAGGCTGAACTGCAGTTCAGGATCCTTTGCTATTTGTGGTACTTTGGAATGTGTTTCCTTTTCCAAGAAGAATCCATTGGATTCAGGAAGTTTCCAAGTTATCAGTCTGGAGCTTACCTACCAGAGAGTTTAGAGTAACCTAGTTGTGGCAGTTTGATATTATTTGTGAATTCTAAAAGGAGATATAGATTATGTTTGTAAGCTGGTCCATTTCTCTGGGCATGATAACTCTTTAGATTAGATTTTGCATTAGATTCAGCTGAGATGTCTGATTAAATTATGTTAAGATTAGGGCTTTGATTCAACCACTTCATTAGAGTGTGACTCAGTGTTGAGTTCCAGCGCCCTTGGTGGGCTGGTTAAACAGACTCTCACATGGAAGTAGATACATGGAGAAGAACACAGAAGAAGAGAGATAGCTCATTAGACATGGAAGAGGTACCATGATGAGAGATGAGAGTGATACAGCTGACCTTATGAAGAGAATGCAGCTGAGCCTGGAAAGAAAGATCCCAAGAGAGAGGCCAGCTTTATGCCAGCCTACAGCTAAGATCAGAAGAAATTGGGACAACAGAGCCTTAAGAGGAAGAAGGAAGGCTGAACTCTGGCAGTCATGCCTGCCATCTTGCTTCAACATGTGGCCAATGACTTTGGGTGAGGAAGTACCATTTATGGTAGCTTGAGTTGGACTCTTTATGGCCTTGTGGTGGTCAGCTTCTACCCCAAATAAATACCCTTTATAAAAGGCAACAGAATTTTGGTACTTTATATCAGTACCCCTTTGGCTAACTAATACACTAGTTGTTACGAGTATTTTATATTCACAAAGAACGAGGAGCTGAGTGTGTGTGTGTGTGTGTGGTCTGTTGCATGCATGTATATTTTTACTCACCTTAAAATTTCCCCTTTGAGAGGAATTGCTCTTCTTTTTTGGCCTAGATTACATCCCAGAGGATCTAGGTAAGTGATAAGAGGGTTAGTACATGATGCTAATGGGAGCATACCATTTGAGGTCAAGCTTTGTCATTATTGTTACTACTTCTATCCTGTATTTTGCTTTGTAGCAGACACAGTCTTTGAAGGATCAACTTGGGCTCAGCCTGAACACCTGATCAGTTAATGAATCAATCCAGAAGTATTTAGGAAGCTCCTCTATTCAAGTAGAGATATGCTTTTTTGAGCTCTTTATTCTACAGTGATGTTCAGAGCTTGTACACATGAACTCAAGAAAATCCAGGCTGTGACAGTTGATCTTGTAACCTGGGCAGTTTCCACTATATTATACTGCATCCTGATTATCTGGAAAGTACAATGCTTTTGATCAGCTAGTGAGGTCATGTTTGTGGGGTCCAGTATTTCATTACACTTGTATTTTCTTCCAAATGGATTTGTATCTTTATTTTATTCTGCTGGTGGTTTTTCTGGCATATTACTGCAGCCTATTATTACAGTCTTAAAAATAATTCCTATTCTAGCTCCCAGAAGTTAAAAGACACATTTATAAAAAATAAGCGGATCGAATGAAAAAATTAAATTATTAGCATTCCCTTTTGTGTTAATTTGTGTGTACTTTGAAAGAAGGAAAAATAGTTAATACATATCTATGCATGGATAACTGAGAGTGAATGAAGGCAGATTCTCTGCTCTTTTAGCAGAGTGAAGAGCAGGATACCAAGGCACACATAAACAGTGTCAGTACCAGAAGGAATATAGGGTAATACTAGGCAATTCCAAAGGAGCCAATTCAAATGTTGAAAGCCAATTGTTTTTTTGGAGACTGTGTAATTAGTCTGGAAAACTATCCAACTAATAAGAATCTATAATTGCCTCACTTAGCTTTGATTTTTATAAATGGTCAAATTTGTTCCAACCCCTGTCTTTATTCCTGTTAGTAACATTGGTCAATTTATATTTGTCGAGTGGGAAGTACATTAATTTAGATTCCCTGAACATCTGTTGGTTTCTAGATGGATTTGAACTGAAACTAAAATCATTGAGTCATCCACACAACAAAATTTATTGAGCACACTGGAGCCTGATGTTGGATATCCAAAGACTCCCTCAACAATCTAAGGCACCCCTTGAAAAGAAACATCCACAAGAATTATGAATAGGGTCAAAAGCCAGCTAAAGGGGGCTCTAGAGAATTCACTAATATCTTCCTTTGTGATCATTACTGTTCCCAAGACTTTGGCTTGTGTGACTACTAGACTCCCACCTCTTATTTATTTAACATTGGCTTTTCCTTCCTTGGATTGCCCATCTCTTGCTCCTGGAGTCACTCCTCTTCCTTCAGTTACTGCACGTTTCTATTTAGGCTCATTTGGCTTCCTGGCTCTACATTCCAATGACATCATCTTCAACTCTCATATTCCATTTCTTCTCATCACAATATGAGAAAACGAAACCTGGGATTCTAAGGGGAATAAGACAAAGTCCATGCTCTCAAGAAGCTGTAATCCAAGTGCTTTCATCACGCAACAGAGTTTGCTAATGTTCTAAACAAGGTTAGAAGCAGCATGGTCTGGATGCATATGGCTTGATTTGAGATCATTTATCAATTTAGATATGACTGAAAGATCCAGTGGTTCTTTTTGCCATGACCCATCTACACATGTTGGCAAAAGTCAGTGCTGATGATACTTGGAATTGACCATGGTCCATTACTGGGCATAAACTCAGTTAAATGGGGGCACAAGGATGATCTGGTTTTCAATAGTGGCTCTCTGCACCCCTGCTTCTCTTCATTCCTGCCCATATTCTGCTGGGTATGGTAATCACTTGTACATTGATTCAATGTTGTCTGATGCTGAGTTGGAAGCTATTTTAACCAATTAAGTTCATTAGGATTCTATTTGTGTTCCACAGCAGTAGCCTCAGGATAATACCCTCCCACTCTGAAAATAGTTAATTCAGCTGTCAAAATGGCCCCACTTAAAAACTGAGATAAACTGGCTTGTTTCCAATTTTTCTTTCACAATGCACAACTGTATTTACCACCCTCAGAGCTCTTTTGAAGTGATCACCATTGGTCAATACCAGTATCATATTTGTATGTATGATATCCATGTTTACTAGTATTGTAACTGTTAAAGTTTGCAGAGGCTATGCCACGTGTGAATTTTGTGTAACAATGGTAGACTGTGGACCCATAGTAAATAAGAAATCATCACAATTACTAGTGCATCCTCCAGGCTTTGAGTCACTCAATTCAGTGAACACTTTTCAGGGTCCGAGATCTTTCCTGCTGCCCTCCACAGTTTGTAAATGTGGCATTGACTTTCCTGATTTATATAGTTTTCTCTGTTATAGGTCTCCTGGTAGTTTACTTTTTCCATGGCATTTCTTAGTACCACTTTGTGATGTCCTCTAATACAGAAAAATCAAAGCATTAAGCAACTGAAAATCTAAGCAAAAATCCCTCACACACTTGATGATTTATCACTGGCTGGTTGTGTACATCAGAACTCTGTGCTGCTCTGATTTCTTTTCTACACCCTTAGGGCAGGAACCTCGTCTTATTTGTGTCTTCTGGAGCACCCAGTACATTGCCAGAGCTCCATAAATAATTAATCTCTCCAATAATAACAGGAGGCAGAAGCTTCCAAGAGGCTTTCTTTCCCCTGCTCTGTGAAACTGGTGTTATGGTATTTTGACTATCAAAACAATGATTAAGCAGCTTTGGCACACTTTATGTTTGGGCTAAATGCGATTTTGCTAATGCACCATCTCATTTCTCCCTCCCCCAACACTCGTATTTTAATGATTTCTAATTAATATTGTAATATTTCTTGAATAATTCATGTTTTTAAACAAGAAAGGCTGGTATAAATTTATGTCAATCTGTTTGTGTATTGCAGTGCTGTGCATAACAAACAAACACAGTCTGCTTCCCTTGGAGACTGGGAAAGGGGGCAACAGAACAGAGAAGCATCAGAGGATGGAACTGGGATCCACATTCCTCTCCAGGAGAGACAGATCCACAGGTTTCCCTCTGAGGTTCAGAGGCAAACACCTTTATAATTGCTACCCTCCATTTTCATTTCATCTTCTTTCCTGTCAGTTGTCTGAGGCCCTCAGGCTGCCCTTCATTTCCCAGAATCATCCCCTCTTCACTCTTCAGCTGTTCCTGAACTTTATCCTCCCACCCCTATCACCAACTTGTCTTCCAGCCTCTCCAGACCTTGCTCTGGGATAGGTGCAATCTCTGTTTGGATAAACCAGTCAGAGATAAGTGGATAACAACTGGGGTTGGGTTTATTAGTTTATTCAACACATATTTAATGGGCACCTGCTGTTTGCCAGGAACTCTGCAAAGCTTAAGGCACAAAGATAGATTAGTTATTGGATAATCTTGACCAAGTAACAGAATTGTCACTGAAGAACTGATCTGGGGTAGAGTGGGATTTCTTTTGAGAAAGACTTGTAAACCTCTCTGGGAGCTGATGATTCTTTTGTCACACAGTTTGGGCCACAGTAATGATAACATGATACTGTGGGAAGCCCATGGGTAGGTCCTCCTCTCTGCCATCCCCTGGGCAAACCAACCTAGGAACTGGAGGAAAGATTGCAAAATAAAAACATGGCCCAAGTCTGACCTTATCACCTGCCTTTTAACTCCAGCTGGTGGCGATCTCCTTTACTTTGTTTGGGACTAAGTTCACATTCTATTAGATTAAACAAAAAAAACTACTCAGAGACTGTTTTTCTTCCAGTGTTTTCTCTTTCACTCAAGTTCAGGAAGCCTGCTGCTTTCTAGATGCTATTTCTATGTGATATCTCTTCATCAAGTGACTTCCATTTCCCCTCTCCTTCCTTTGAGCTAGAGAAAAAACTTTCATATCTATCATTGAGCACTACGAAGGTTGTGTTGACCCTGTTTCCAGGGTCATTAATGTGTGTCACTGCTAATTAGCAGCCACTAGAATACCCAAGTTGGAGACATGGTTCACTGAGATGGATGTGGTTTGTTTTGATTGAATTGCTTTTGCTTGGCTAACTATCATTTGAACTAATGATTTCCATGGAGGTAGCAAAAGGGTAGGAGGGAAATGTTTTAATTTGATTTTTCCCTTTACTATTTCTAAAAGCAATTTCAGATGCAAAAACACTCTGCAAGGCGACAGCTCATGAATTCATTGGGATGTTTGGGAAGACAGATTGTTATTAACTGACATATTGAAATCAGGAGTGTTGGTGATGATATATATGGTATAATCTCACCAGAATGTAGATAACATACCTGCCCTCTCATGTACTTCTACAAGCAGCCTCTCCTCTGTGGACACAGACTTCCTGTAGACTGAAGGGTTTCCTATTGCCATGGCTTATCCCAGTGACACTGAAAAATGGAAAGTGGAGCTGAAAGTAAACACAAAGTGGTGGGAGCACACCGCTGGTAGGAAGAGGAGAAATTTGGCTGTCTTTGCCTGAGGCATAGGAAGACAAGATGGGATTTAGAGATGGATGATTAGATCTCCAAGAGGAAAGTGGAGTATCTTAATAATTTTCAAAGTTTTTGGAATTCACACTTTCCTCCTTGTCTGCTTCAATGTCTCTCAACACTTGGGTGTAATGTTGCTGTATCTCACAATACCATTGCCACAGTGCCTAACTCCCAGGGCTAGAACTAAAGGTGGGCATTTGCCTAGACCTAGATTGGAACAAGAAAGTAACGTCTCTTAAGTTCAGTTATGACTTGAATGTTGATGGGCAGTTCTTGTATATGCATCTAACGGTACTTTTCCAGTATTCAGCCATTGCATTCAGGAACTTTTCCAAACTCAAACTTTGTCCTGTCACCTCTTCTCACTGTTACAGTTAGCAGTCTTGGAAGAATACTACTCTTGGGTCTTTCCCCACTAGAAATATCTCGATTTGCACCCATCTTTTGTAAGTTCAGGACTATCACCACCTCCTAGGTTTGGGACTCCTGTTTTACCTTCTTTGGGTTTTGCTCCTTTGTCATTTCTCCTGCATCTAAGAAAACCTATATTTCCTTTTCCTTTCATAGGAACGTTTCTTTAAACTCTAAAGTAAATATGTTCATTTTTTTCACTTTATATTTGTTCCTCAAACAAAGTTAGTCTTCGTATCTGTCACTCTACTAAATTGCTCGGGAAAGATCACAGACTCACAGGCAAATGCATTTGGCAGTTTTCAGTTCTCATCTTACCTGGCCTTACTGCAGAATTTGGCTCCATTGACTATTTCTTGTGAGATTCTCTTCTTATTCGGTCCCAGTGACACTTCTCTCTCTGAGTTGTTCATGCATACCTCTAGTGCCCCCTTCTTAGTCTTTGTTTGCGGATGTCTATTTTATAAATAATGCTTAGATGTTAGTGTTTTTGAGAGCTCTCTTCTCTGCCCCCTTGTCTTTTTACCCCATGTAGTCTTTCCAGAAAACCTTATTCAAGGCTTCAGTTACTACATATAAACTGACATAGTCCAACCACCTCCCCCTTAAAGAATTATCTTTGGCTCAGTGTCACGTCTCAGCATCTTATCTAAAAGCATAGTACAGTTTTCCATCAGGACCCCAACTTATTTTAAAATCAATATATCCTGAACCAAACCAATCATCCTTTTCTCCAAGACTAAAATCTGATCTTCCTTCTGTACTTCCAGCCCAGGGACTGACCTAGTTGCCAAAACTGGAAACCTGAGTACTATTTTATCCCTCATCCACATCCATCACTTCCAGTACATAACCAAGTCCTTTTGACTTTTTCTCTCATCTCCACCCTCATTGCCACAGCCCTAATCTTCATTCTCTTCATTGCAAATATGAGTTTTCTAAATTGCAGATCATACCATATCATTTTCCTCCTCAGAATCCTTGAATGATACCCAATTCCTCACAGAATAAATAGCTTTTCAGTCCTTCCTATTCATCCAACCTCACTGTCCACCACCTTTCTTTCCCTTTGTATGCTCCACCAAGGAACTTGCAGTTCCTGGAATCTGTGTTGCCCTTTCATTACTCCATGCCTTTGTACATGTTGCATCCTCTGCTTGGAATGTCCCTTTCCTGGCCATCACTTATTTTTCTGCAACTCAGCTGAAAATGACTTCATCCATAAAGAATTCCATGACTCCCAGGCAAGGCTGAAGGCTCTTTCTGTGTTTTTCTTTCACCCTAAACTCCATTTTCTGTGTGTGCCTCTTTCGATCTACCAGACCATAGACTCCTTAAAAGAGTGGATCTTTTTCGTATTTGTATCACCCACTACTGTCTAGAACAGGGTAATTGCTAAATAAATGTTTACTGAATTTACATAATTATTCCACCCTTTACCAAAAGTTATCCTTTGTTTTCTTCACCATCGAATTGATAGTTTATTAAAATAAGGACAAAATTGCTGATAATACTCAGATCTTGAAAGCTGGGTTGTAGTTGTATCCTTGCAACTCAGAAAATATGTAAGCTGGGGTAAAATATTTTGATCTTTCTGGTCCTCAGACAGGGGATAGCATGAGATCAAGGTTTTAACATTGTTTTCTGAGGAGATAGAATTTCTTGAAGGCAAGAGGGAAGAGGAGGCTGGGGGGCTCCAGGTCCTTCTTAATTCTTTGTTTCAAAGAGCAGCTCCACTTTCATCAATTTTATATTTTGTGATGCTGTGTAGAATTTTCTTTAAACCAAAGACTCTACTGTTTAAATATAATTTGGAGTCCACTTCACACGGTTTTCTCTAATTCCTTTCTAGCTGGAAAAATGTCTTTGGTTCTGTGACCTGAATTGTAATGTTAGTCTGACGAAGCACATCTCTCAGAAGCACAATAGGAATGCATTACATAATCTTTGTATAAATATTCAATTTTACACTTTCTGTATAAAACAGAAAAACAAAAGGGCAGGGATATAAGGAAGGAGAAGAAAAAAAAAAAAAAGAAGGAAAGGGAATGTTCCGGGGATAAGTGGGAGGACAAAAAGAATGAAAAGGTGAATTCACCACAGGCAGAAGCTTCCCTTGCTCTTCCTTTCCATGAGCATATGCCACAGAGAGAGCATGCACTTCCGAGCCCAGATGAGCCGGAAGCCTTTACAACGTGAGCATCTCACAGTGCTGAGGGTACAGATTTTTCATGGAACACAGACCCCAAATGCAAACCAACAGCTTCATTTGGTGTTCAGTCAAAGAAACAGTGGTTCTGTTCCAAAGCTAGAGGACAAATTGTGGTTGTTAGACTTTGAATGACACTCTGCTGGTCTCTGAAATGATGCCGTATGTACAGTGTTTTATGGACAACTTAAGGAATGTTCAATTTCCACCAGAGAACTGAACCTGTAAATAACATACAACTTCACTAGACAATGTGTCTGCAAGTCTGCAGTTCAGTGATTTTTTTCTATGCTGTCCTCAATCATAATGAATCTTTTCTATGCAGGAGCTGCTTTATATGTAAATGGTAACAATGTTTATTTGCTTGGTGTAATAGTGATTAGTATAAACAATGTAGAATGTGCTGGAATCTCTGGAGGAGCTGCAGAAATACAAGACCAAGCAACCACTGCAGACAGCACTCAGTGACAGTACTGATTTATACCATCACATTTAAATGCAAGAAGGAATGACTGTGAAGGAAATCAGATACATTAAAACAAAGATCTTTGCATTTTTAAAGCCATAGACAAAACAAGCCTGAAAATATGCAACCTGTTTATATGTCTTTGTTAGAAAATACAGAAATTCTGCTTAATCATGAAATTGGGAAAAAGAGAAAAAAACCAAAACAAAATACAGATAAGAGAAAGGGAGAAGAGGATATGCTAAACCATGATTTTGTAATACAGAAATGTCTTTACTCATGAGTAGATTTTAAAAGCCTCTTGAAAATATTGAGTAAAGCTGAACTTCTCTCAGATGTTTACTTTGAAAAAATAAAATGGAGGATGCCTGGAATCTCAGGATGGGAAATAGCCTGTTTTTCAGCAAACTAACTTTATAGTCAAACTCTCCTGGAGAGCTTTTTGTGATTTCTACATCCTTTTAGAGACATATATGGGGTCATCAGTTCTATTTCAAGCACTTAACTAATAAACTGTCCTTGAAAAATCCAGAATGGTAAAACAATAGCAGATTTGAAATCTATTACTTTGCCCTGTAAAAAAAAAAAAAATTGCTGTGTGAGAAAGAGATGAGTATAAACTTTCATTAGAGTTTGTGTTTATCATTCTAAAGTCTTTAGAATGCTCCAAGCCACAAATTACATGAAGTAAAGACCTTTCAGAAGCAGTAAGCCAATATATTTTTGCAGAGCATAAATCCAATTTCACTCAAAACCATTGTAGTGCCCTGAAAAATCATTTCCTTGTTTCTTTAATTGGCAGAAATCATATTGCATATAACATATTAACCTAGACAAAGTTTTTGTGACATCAAAGATCTGATTTGGGGACCTGGAATCCTCATTGTAGTTGGAGCTCACAAGCATGTTACACCTGATTTCTTGCTGCTAAAGGTGAATCAGTTCTCATGAACAGATGGATCCTCTCCCAAAATGTGTGTAGTTCCTTCTGGGAACCAAAAGACAGGAAACATTATTCTTTTTCTCTCCTTCCTCAGAGGCATAGAGACATTGTCTAGCTTCCGTGTTCTCAAACCCCTGCCTTCACTTACTTCAATCTTCTAATAATGGAAGCCATTCCAAATCATGTTACTTCTCATTTTCCTTCCTCTGTACCACCTTGATTTTTTAGCATTTAAGTTCCTTATTAAAATAACCTCTGTGGGTTGTTTTGTTCTCTAAAGGGTAAACATGAATTACTTTGCCCTTTATTTTTTTTTATGCTTATCCTTATGTTTTTACTGGATATTCTATTATTTGATAAACTTTTCCAGAACAGGTATCTTCTCTTTCCTTTAGCAAGGCAGACTATATAATGGATGGAGCATGAGGTTTGGGCTCCAATGATTTTGGATTTAACTTAGTCATCACTCAATGCTCAAATGTCCACCTCTTCAGAGTATACTCCCCAGTATATGATAGGTCTCTTTTTGGTTCTCTCAAAACAGTTGGTATTTCCTTCAAAGCACTTGTTATTGGTATGACTTTATATTTATTTACATGTTTATTTGACCATTTTCTCTCTTTCTTCCTAGACTCTTAGCACCATGAAATCAAAAACAAGGACTGCTTTGTTTGACATTTTAATCTGTCTACATCACAGGCCCTGGCACATAATAAATGCAAAAGATAATGATAATAGTAAAATATATATGAAAAGTTCTCTATTATCATTAATACTTCCTATAATTCTTATGGCAATATGCAGTAAAGACTACTAGGTAAAATGGTTTCCAACAAACATTAATGACTATAGGTTTCTTCAGATATTTTCAAGATAGAAGATTACCACAGAGAAACAGATGTACAGATTTCTATTTAAAATTTTTAGGAAGGTCATAACAGATAAACATAGAATGGATTTTATGTTTTTTGCCTGTGATGGAATTTTATGATACCATGAAATATAATTTTGAAGATTATGTATTATTATTTTATGAAATTTTCAAAATAGTAAGTTAGAAAAATGCAGGATACAAAACTCTAATATATTCTTAATTTTATAATATACATACATAATGAAAGGAAAAATTGAAATATTAAGTGTTTATATTCCCTTGTGGTAAAATTATGAATGACAATTTTTTTCTTTTTGTATTTTTCCAATTTTCAACAATAAGATTATATTCACTTAAAAATCAAATTATGGAATAATTTAATTTAGAAAAAAGTATGGAAAAATAATTTAGCTATATCTAAGTGCCAATCATTAAATACATTACTTTAAAAAGAGGAAACATTTTTAAAAAGGAATTAAAAATAAAGGTATAAGGGAATATATTTTTAACAACATTTTGGCATATCATTAATTCGTTTAAAATCTAGGATCATTCTTTGGAAGAACCCAAAAAATAAAATCAGCTTTTGTTTTTAAAATGAAGGAAAGTTCCCTCTTTTTTCTATTCTCTTTTTATTATTATACATTTTAAATTCTTTAAAGGTTCTTAGATTGCATAAATGCTATGTAAAAAATACCAGGGATTCCCATATGCCCTGCTCCCAACCCATCCTTCATTAGTATGGTACATTTGTTACAGTTGATGAACACATTTTGGAGCATTGCCACTAAGAGTAGATTATAGTTTACATTATAGTTTTACTCTCTCCTGCACAATTTTATAAGTTGTGACAAGCTATGTAATGGCCTGTATCTGTCATTGCAACATCATTCAGGACAATTCCCAAGTCCTGAAAATGTCCCCATATATTACCCCTGTTTTTCCCTCTTCCTGTCCCAGGACCTTCAGTGGCGACTGCCTCCACATCAATGATAAAAATTCTTCCATTGCTAGAATCACAATAAGCCTATACTAGAATACCAGTAAGTCTACTCTAGTCCATCATAATTCATTTCCCAATTCTGAGGATCCTGGAATGGTGATGTCCACTCCACCTGTAATTGAGAGGGGGCTTAGATCTGAAGGCACGATGGATGGACTATCTTGCTTGTAGTTGCAGACTCTCTCTGTTCCTTGGGATGGGCATTGTCCATCATCATCTCCTTGTTAGTTGTCCTAGGTGAGTCCAATGATCTAGAGAGTTGGTGTTGTAACTCTTTCGAGATTCAGGACCCAACTGGCATATGGAAAGCCCAAAGATTTAAGTCTCTTGGATATACACTTATCAACTCTAGTACTAACTATAGGTTCAAATAGAAGGGGCAGAAGAGCTATATGTAGGGAAACTACAACTAAATCTAACTCTGTCACACTGGGGAGCATCAGTTCCAAAGTAGGGCCCACTGGCAAGGCACCAAACTCCTGAGCTGTCTGCCCTGGCTATAGTGTCTGGCTGTCTCTGAGCCCTCTGGAGCACCACTATTTGAGGTAATATTTACTTTTGGCAGTATTTACTTGGTGCTAGGGATGTTCATCCTTGGGAGACATGTCCCACACTGGGGGGAAGGTAATATATTTATATGCTAAGTATGAATGTGGCTTAGAGAGAGGCCACATTTGAGCAGCAAGGAGGCTCTGAGAGGGTAACTCTTAGACACCTTATAATACTAGGTTAAGTTTCAATTTCAAAAGTAAAGTTTCATAAGTACAGTCATCAAAGTCAAGGGTCTGCCAATGGTCCATTTTCCTTCACTAGTAACTGCCCCTGTATTCAGGCGATTTTTGATGCCCCAATTGAGAATGTGGCAGAGTTCCCCAGGATAGGAATTCAATATTCTTTTGGTTATTGTGTGAATCTCCAGCCACCATGACAGTGTACCATGAACACTTGAACACATTTGTATGCCTTATAAGTATGCCTCAGGTGAACATCCTCCCATGCATCCCCCATCACTGATACCCCACACATATGGGCCTTCCCTTCCGTAGTTGTAACCCTTCTGTGATCCAAAATTTCTTCATAAATGTAGCCAACAAAATAACCAAATATAATTAATAAGAAAATGAAATAATAATTATAGTTTTAAAAATAAATAAAATACAAAATATTTTTAAAAGTATGAAATAAAAAATTTAAATTTTTTTTACTTTGTGTCTTTCATCACTGTAAGATCTTCCATTTATTCCCCCCAGCGTCCTATTATTTTCATTTTGTCTTCAAAGAAACTTTAGGTTACAAAAAAGTCTTGTACAGAATATAGGGGATTCCCATATACCCAACATGCACCTCTGCTACCCTTTTCCCCTATTAATAACATTTTACATATGGATGGTGCATTTTTTACAATTGATGTACAGATATTGAAACATTGCTGCTAATGCTTCATATTATGTTTTAAATTTTGGACCATACACTCTTATAAATTTTGATGAAATTTAACATGGCCTGTATCCATCATGGTAAGATGATGTAGAACAATTCCATCACCCCCAAAATGTCCCATGTTCCATCTATTCTATTCCTCTTTCTCCCTCTCCTTGGGACCTATGGCAACCACCAAGATTCACCCTTTGAAGAACAAGATTCATAGTTACTTGCAACAACACTGAGGGCTTGATGTACTGGCTAGCTCTCCCCTATTTGGCACTACCTATGCTCTCAAGAGACTCCCACCCATCTATCTGAGAACATAGCAGGACTCCCTAAGATGTGAATCTGACACCTTCTTGCTCATTGAATGGATCTCCATACACTGACACAACACACTGGAACAGGATGAACACTCACAAACTCCCTAGAAGTCTGCCCCATGCCCACCACATCCAACATCCTAAACCAGTACCCATCCCGTGCCATATTTGCCAAAGAACATTCCATACATTGTAGTTTCAACCACATTTCCACAAATCCCCAGAGTTCACCTGTTCCCTCCCCTGACCCTCCACCCAGTTCCGTGGACAGTCCAGCCCACTTTCCCTACACTACCCCTGTCACAGAGCAGCACAGCCCAACCCAATAGCATCACTGCACCACTGTCATGCTCATCCACTGCACAATTCCACC
Organism: Dasypus novemcinctus; assembly: GCF_030445035.2. Classification (NCBI taxonomy): domain Eukaryota; kingdom Metazoa; phylum Chordata; class Mammalia; order Cingulata; family Dasypodidae; genus Dasypus; species Dasypus novemcinctus. The sequence goes on along the minus strand of NC_080675.1, from coordinate 90,167,742 downwards.
CTTTCACCTTATCATAGATTTTGCTCATGTGGGCATTGGCTCACAACACTCTTCTCCATTTCTGTCTCCTGTAAACCTACCTTCCAGGCTCTATCTCTGTGAGCCTGTTCAGTATGCTTAATTCATATCAATGAGGTCATGTAATATTTGTCCTTCAGTGCCTGGCTTTTTTCACTCAACATAAGGTCTTCAAACCTGTTGTCCTAAATGATATTGCAAGGACAGATGCTGTACATTATATATCCTGCCATAACCCACTGAAAGTACAGGGGGAGAGTGTAGACTACAACATAACATATAATCCTTGCAGTGCAGCAGTGCTCCAAATTGTATTCACCAAATGCAATGAATGTACCACAATGATCAAAGACGTTGTTGATGTGGGAGGAGTGGAGGTGTGGGGTACATGGGAACCTCTTATATTTTTTAATGTAACTTTTTTTATGATCTATATATCTTCAAAGGAAAACAATAAAAATAATTAAAAAAAAAAAAAAAGACCAGTAAATGCCATATCAAAAAAAACCAAAAAAACCAAACTACATAACTGATGTGCAGATGGTGGTCATGGGAGTTGCTGAGGACAGGGAGAGGAAGAAGAGGTGTGATATGGGGGCATTTTCGGGACTTGGAGTTGTCCTGAATGGTATTGCAGAGACAGATGCAGGACATTATATATCCTACCATAACCCACTGAATGGACTGGGAGAGAGTGTAAATTACAATTTAAACTACAGCACTGTGTAGCAGTGCTTCAAAATGTATTCATCAAATGCAATGAATGTGCAACACTGATGAAAGAAGTTGTTGATGTGAGAGGAGTGGGGGTGGGATGTGGAGTGGGGTATATGGGAACCCTCTTATATTTTTTAATGTAACATTATGTGTGATCCATGTATCTTTAAATAAAAAAAATCATAAAAGGTAAAAAAAAAAAAGATCTTCAAGGTTATCCATCTTATCCTGTGTGTTAATAATGCATTCCTTCTTTCAGCTGTGTAATTTTCCACTGTATGTATATAGTTCAATTTGCTTATCCATTCCTCTGACATTTGGGTTGTTTCCAACTTTTGGCCATAGTTAATAATGCTGGTATGAACATTGGTGTGCATATATCTGTTCCTTTCACAGCTTTCAATTCTTTGTGGTATAAATCCAGCAGTGAGATTGCCTGATCATATGGCAGTTCTATAAATAGCTTTCTGGGGAACTGCCAGACTGTACTCGACAATGACTGCACAATTCTACATTCCCACCAGGAGTAGATAAGTGTTCCCACTCCTCCACATCGTCTCCAACATTTGTAGTCCTCTGTTTTTTAAATAGCTGCCAGTTTAATGGTGTAAGATGATATCTTATTGTAGTTTTGATTTGCATTCCTCTAATAGCTAGTGATGTTGAGCATCTTTTCCTGTGCTTTTTAACCATTATATTTCTACTGTGAAGTGTCTATTCAAATCACTTGCCCATTTTTTCAATGGGTTGCTTGTCTTTATTTTTGAGGTGTAGGATTTTTAAAAAATATATGCTGGATATTAGGCCCCTATCAGAGATATGGTTACAAAATATTTTCTCCCATTGAGTAGGCTGCCTTTTCACTTTCTTGACAAACTCCTATGAGGTGCAAAAGTTTTTAATTTTGAGGAGGTCCTATTTATGTATTTTTTCTTTCATTGCTCATGCTGTGTGTGTAAAGTTCATGAAACCATTTCCTACTACAAGATCCTGCAAATGCTTCCCTATATTACCTTCCAAGATTTTCATGGTCTTGGCTGTTATATTTAGATCTTTGACCCATCTTGAGATAATTTTTGTATAAGGTGCAAGATGGTGTTCCTTTCTCATTCTTTTGGGTATGGATATCCAGTTCTCCAAGCATCATTTGTTGAAGAGACCATTCTTTCCCAGTTGATTGGGCTTGGTGGCCTTGTTGAATATCAGTATATGCGAGTATCTATATTAGAACTCTCAGTTTGGTTCCATTGTTCAGTATGTCTATACTTATGCCAATACCATGCAGTTTTGACCACTGTAGATTTGTTGTATGAGTTAAAGTCAGGTAGCATGATTCCTCTGATTTTGTTTCTTTTTCAATGTGTCTTTGGCTGTTCAGTGCCCCTTGCCCTTCCAAATAAATTTCATAGTTAGCTTTTCCAATTCAGTTAAAAAATGCTCTGGTAATTTTTATTGGGATTGCACTAAATCTGTAAATCAGTTTGGGTAGGATAGACATCTTAATGATGTTTAGTCTTCCTATCCATGAACAGGGAATATTCTTCCATTTATTTAGGTCTTTTTTAATTTCTTTTAACAGTGTTGTATAACTTTCTGTATATGAGTTATTTATATCTTTAGTTTTATTCTTAGGTATTTGATTCTTGTAGTTGCTATTGCAAATGGAATTTTTTTTTCTCTTAATTTCCTCCTCAGATTGCTCATTATTGGTATACAGAAATACTACTGATTTTTGCACATTGATCTTATAACTTGTCACTTTACTGAACTCATTATAAGCTCTAGAAATTTTATTGTGGATTTCTCAGGGCTTTCTGTGGACAGGATAATGTCATCTGCAAATGGTGAAGTTTTTACTTCTTCCTTTCCAATTTGGATGCTTTTTGTATCTTTTTCTTGCCTAAGTGCTCAAGCAAGTACTTGTAACACAATGTTAAATAAGAGCATTGACAGTGGGCATCCTTTTCTTGTTCTAGATCATAGAGGGTAAGCTTTTAGGGTTTCACCATTGAATATGATGTTAAATGTGGGTTTTTCATATATACTCTTTATCAGGTTGAGGAAGTTTCTTTTTATTTCTATTTTTTAAAGGATTTTTTTTTTTTCAGGAAAGAGTGTTGTATTTTGTTGAATGTTTTTTTCTGCATCTATACAGATTATCATGTGATTTTATTCTTTTGATCTATTTATGTGGTATTTTACATTGATTGATTTTCTTATGTTGAACGATACTTGCATACCAAACATGAAACCCACTTGGTCATGGTGTATAACTCTTTTAATATGTTGTTGAATATGATTAGCAAGGTTTTTGTTGAGGATTTTAACATCTAGTTTCATTAGAGAGCTTGGTCTATAGTTTTCCTTTGTTGTGGCATCTTTGTTTGACTTTTGTATTAGGGTGATGTTGGCATCATAGAATGAGCTAGGCAATGTTCCCTCCACTTCTGTCTTTTGGAAGAGTTTAAGCAGGATTGGTGTTCTTTCCAGAATGTTTGATAGAATTCAACTATGAAGACATCTGGTCCAGGCTTCTTCTTAGTTGGAAAGCTTTTGATGCCTGATTCAATCTCATTATTTGTGATTGGTCTGTTGAGTTCATCAATTTCTTCTTTCATCAATGTAAGTTGTTTGTGTGTTTCTAGGAATTTGTCCATTTACTCTAAATAATCCATCTCATTGGCATACAATTTTTCAAAGTAATCCTGTTATGATACTCTTTATTTCTGTGGGGTCAGTGATGATATCTTCTTCCTCATTTCTTATTTTATGTATTTGCATCTTTTCTCTTTGTTAGTCTAGCTAAGCATTTGTCAATTTTATTAATCTTATCAAAGAACCAGCTTTTGGTTTTATTTTTTCTAGTGTTTACTTATTTTTAGCTTCATTTAGCACTGTTCTAATTTTGTTATTTCCTTCTTTCTACTTGCTTTGGGGCTAGTTTATTGTTCTTTTTCTAATTCCTCCAGGTGTGCAGTTAGGTCTTTGCTTTTAGCTCTTTCTTCTTTTTAATATAGGCATTTATGGCTATGAATTTCCCTTTCAGCACTGCTTTTGCAGCACCCCTTAGATTTTGATATGTTGTGCTGTCATTTTCATTCGTTTCAAGGTCATTACAGATTTCTTTTGCAATTTCCTCCTTGGCCCACTGATTGTCTAAGAGTGTGTTATTTAACTTCCATATCTTTGTGCCTAATCTGATTCTCTGCCCATTACTGATTTCCAACTTCATTCTGTTGTGATCAGATAAATTACTTTGCATAATTTCAAACATTATGAGTTCATTGAGAGTTGTTCTGTGGCCTGGCATGTCGTCTATCCTGGATAATGATCCATGTGCATGCAAGAAGAATGTATATCCCACTGTATTTGGGTGTACTGTTCTGTATCTCTCTATTAGGTACAGATCCTGTAATATATTATTCAAGGTCTTTGTTTCTTTATTGATCCTCTGTTAGGATGTTCTTTCTAATGGTGATAATGGTCTATTAAAGTCCCCCACTATAATTGTAGAGGCATCTATTTCTCCACTTAGTTTTTCCAATGTTTGCCTCATGTATTTTGAGGTGCCCTGGTTAGGTGCATAAATGTTTATGACTGTTCTTTCTTCTTGAGAGATTACACCTTTTATTAATATGTAGTGTCCTTCTTTGCCTCTTACAATAGTTTTGCATTTAAAGTCTCTTTTGTCTGATATTAATATAGCTATTCCTGCCCTTTTCTGGTTATTGTTTGCATATAAAATTGTTTTCCAACCATTGACTTCTGCTTCCTTGCATGCCTGGGTCTAGTGGGAGTTTCTTGCAGACAGCATATAGATAGGTCATATTTCCTTATCCATTCTGTCATTCTCTGTCTCTTGATTGGAGAGTTTAATCCACTAACATTCAATGTTATTACTGTCAAGGAATTATTGCATTACTCATATTTTCTTTAGATTTATGCATGCCATATGTTGCTTTTATTTATATTTTTATGTTTTTAGTTATTCTTAGCAATAATTTTATTTCCTACACTCTCTTCCAACCCTCTCTCTCCTGTTTTTTCCTTTCTACCTGTACCACTTCCTTTAGTATTTCTTGAACAGCAGGTTTCTTGTTGAAAAACTCTCTTAATTTCTGTTTATCTGTGAATATTTTGAACTCTCTCTCATTTTTGAATGCCAGCTTTCCTGAATACAGAATTCTTGACTAACAGTTTTTTCTTTTAGTATTTTAACTGGTCATACCACTGCCTTCTTTCTTCCATGATTTCAGATGAGAAATAAACATTTAATCTTATTGGGCTTTCCTTGAATGTGATTGATCTCTTTTCTCTTGCTGCTTTCAGTATTCTCTTTGTCTTGAACATTTGACAATTTGATAAGTATATGTCTTGAGGTAGACATGTTAGGATTTATGCTGTTTGGGATGTGTTGCATTTCCTGGACATGTATGTCCATGTCCTTTAAAAGTGTTGGGAAATTTTCAGCCATATTTCCTCTAACACTCTTTCTGTCCCTTTTCCCTTCTTTTCTCCCTCTGGGATGTCTGTAATGCATATTTTTGTGTGTGTGTGTTTTGTGTTGTTATTTAAATCCCTATGTCCCTGCTGGATTTTTTTTTTTTTTTTTTTTTTTACTTTTACCTTTGTTTTACTATCTATCTGATGTCAGATGTACTGTCTTCATTATCACTGATTCTTTCCACTGCCTGTTCAAATCTGCTGTTATGTGCTTCCAGTATATTTTTTTGATTTCTTACATTGTGCCATTCATCACCATCAAGTCCATTATCTTTTTATGTATGTTTGCAATTTGTTCAGCATGTTTCCCCACTCTTCTTAATATCCTTTATCTCTTCCTTCATTTCATTAGGTTGATTCATGATATTTGTTTAGACATCATTGATTAGTTGTTACATGTTCTGCATCTCCTCCTGTTTTTCAGTGTACTCATTAGACTGGGCCATGTCTTCCTGTTTCTTCGTATGGCTTGTAATTTTTTGTTGGTGTCTAGGCATTTGTTTATCTTGTTGGACTTATTTGGTTTGTTAACTTCTCTTTCTACTCTAATGTTTTATTTTGTTGTTTCTTTGTGTGTGGTAAGGTTACTTTTTGATACTTGGTTCCTCTTATTCTGTATCCCTGCAGTTGTCTGTGTTTCCTTGGAAAAAAATTTTAGGACCAATGAAAAAGAAAGAGATAAGAAGAGAAAAATAATAATAGTAATAATACAAAATAGGTAGAAGGGGAACCATAGAAGAGTTAGGGAAATAATTGTACAAGTAAAAAATCATAAAAAATACAAAGGAATAAGAATAAAAAGAGGTGGAATAGAGGAAAATAAAACAAGAAACAGGGAGAAAAACTACAATGCATTAAAATGCTGGCAGATGAGAAGAGAATAGAAGGGGGAAATAAAGGAAGAGATAGAGAAAAAGAAAAAAATGAAGACCTAAAAAGAAGTGATGGAATGAAAGAAAAGCAACAGAATTCAGAAGATAGAAATATGAAGGAAAGAAGAGAAAAAAGTAAGTTTAAAAATAAGTAAAAGATATAAGGAAACAAAGAAAGGAAAAAGAAAAAACAAGAAACAGAACAGCAATAAAGAAACAACTCAGGAAAAACAGCCTTCCTTCTTAGGTACCTAGGGAAATTCTGAGGGTGCTGGTGCTCATCAAATAATCATCCTGCAGTTTGTTCTCTGCAGGTGATGTATCCAGTTTTAGTGATAAAAATAAAGAGAAAAAAAGAAAAGAAAAATAAAGAAAAAAACAAGTTTCACAAAAGGTAAAACAAAACAAGAGAACAACAAAAACTCAGTAAGTTCCCTAACATAAGGTGCTAGCTGTATACCTTAACTCTCCATGGATCCTTTCTTTTAGGAGGTTCTGGACCTCAAACCAGAGACCTTCTACAAGCAAGGCAGGAATTCCCCCACTGACCTGCAGCAGCTGTATAAACTAAATAGGCTTTTGAAACCTTACTGGGGTTTTCCCCATTTCCTGTCCCCATTTCCCTTAAGCAAGTTGGGCTTTTAATTGTTTTCCATGGCCAGACTAGTTAGGTGCCTGTCTCTGTCCGTTCCCTGACCAAGTTCCTCTCTCCCAGGGTGGCTGGGTATGACAGATTGTGGGAGAAAATTCCCCTCTCCCCTCTCCTGGGTGCCACCTCAGTGCTGGCTGGTATCCTCCCTGAGATTCAAAGGGGGTTCAGGTGGCAATCCCACCAAAAGGAAACCACCCTCCACCCTCAGCCAGACCCCTCTTCCTCCCAGGGAATGCTCTCTCCCACTCAGCTGGCTGGTGAGAGTCAGGGGTTCCACAGAGGCTATTTGCCTTGAGGGTGGGGATTACCTGCCTGCTGTTTCCAGTCCCAGGAGCAAGCAACTGACTGTTTTTCCTTGGCCTCTTTGTCTCTTTGTTCCATTCCCTCCTGGAAAATGTACTGCAGCCTCCTACTCTGTGGATTCCCAAAACAGCTCACTCAGATAGGTTTTTGCCCCTTGTCTGCCTTTTTTTTTTTTTTTTTTTGCTATAGAGCTGAGCAGTGCTTATCTACATCAACACCATTTTCCTGGAACTTGGCTTTTTTTTCTTAATAAATGCTCTTTTATAAGAATAGTTTCTGGAAAACACAGGGATCTCATTATAGTTCACCAAATGCCCCAATTTGAACTTTTTCAGAATTTAAAAATGAAATAGAAGTCAATGAACCTAAGTAGGAGCCCTCACTTATATTTGGGGGTGTGTCTTAGGGAGGTGGGTCAGTCCCAGGAGCAAGGGTAGGAGCAGGAGGAAGATGCATGCAGAGTTGGGGGTGCGGGGTGGGGTATGACATATAGTGCACCACTTCTGCTCCAGAGAGAGGGCTGTGTTTAACTGTAGGCATTAGGTTTTAGAAGAGATGGGGACAATTTAAAATCTGGTAACAATGTTATTGAGGAATGTTTGGAAAAATATTTAAAAGAATTAGGGTTGGGGGAACAGGCATAATTGTCTTCAACTATTAAAAACTCATGATCTGAAAGAATGATTAGCTTTTTTTATGTCCCAAAAGCAGAGTAAGGAGCCATCCATGAATATTACACGAAGCAACTGACGCTGTCTGGGGGTAGAAAAGCAGCCTTGTCATGAGTGAACTCCTCATTCCTCTGGTCTTTACCCAGAGTCCAGGAACTTATTGCATTGGGAACAGTGATGGCCAAGATGGGTGGCTTAAGTTCTATGACCCTGTGGGATCTGGTTCAAGTCCTGCCCTTGGCATTAGAACCCTCAGCTGGCAGTCACTGAACCTGCCATCTGTAAAATGGCAATACCATCTATGTCATGGGGCTCTGGGAAGATGAAATATATGACAATTTGTAGAAATTTGAAAGCATGTAATAGCTTTTAAAACTGTTCTGGGCTAAATAACTATCAATATTGAGTAAAGATAAATCTTTTCTTTTCCCTTGATTTCAAATTTTGACTATTATACAAGTCAGTGTTGGCATTTTCTCTTTCCATATCTCTTTGTTTCAGTGCCTCCCAACTACTACCCAATTCACTATACACACTAGATTCTTGAAAGATTTAAAGAAATATTGGATTATATACTTCAAATGCACAAAACTTCACGTTGTGCCAAACACACTGTTGTATGTTTTCCAAATTCTGTTTTAAATTCTCTTTTCTGGGCATAGAGGAAGACTTGCATTTAGGTTGTGGCTATTTGGGTCTTGGTCAATAGAATATGTGCAGAAATAATGCATGCCATTTACAGGCCTGTTCATAAACCCTGCACAATTATCCTTGCTTTTTTTTTCCTGTGGAAAACTTGGAGTCCAGGTATTTAACTTTGTGGAAACAGCTTAGATCCACAAGTTGCCACTTGGAGGTCTGTCTTGGTTTGCCTGAGCTACTGTATGTCACAAATACCACAAACTGGTTTGGGCTTAAACAATAGAAATCTATTGGTTCATGATTTTGAGGCTAAAGGTGTCAGCAAGGTGATGCATTGTCCCTAAAGTCTGCAGCATTCTGATGCTGACTGCCTTGGCTTACCTCTAATGCCCGTCACATGGTGATGTCTTCTCTTTTCCTGCTTCTGTGACTTCAAAGATCTCTTTATAAGGCCACCAGTAATATAGATTAAGACCTACCCTCCTTCAGTTGGATCACTTCTTAACTAAAAACATCATCTTTAAGAGTTCCTATTTACCATGGGCTCATACCCACAGGAATGTGAATTAAGGTTAGGAATATGTATTTGTTGAGGTATATAATTTAACCTTCCACAGGCACCCAGAAGATCCCCTTGGCACACATTAGATTATGCCACAGACAAGAAATATTCCTTTGTTGCATTAAATCACTGTGACTTCAGCTTTATTTGATCTTATTTTATAACCACAGTGTACCCTAGTTTGTCTTGACTAATACAGAAATTAATACCCCAAAAGAGGAGGGGCTATAAGAAAAACCTAAAACATGAGGCACTGTTTTGGCATTGGGAGATAGAGGGCCCCAGCATAGGAAGTGCAGCGATGCCCAGAGATGTACTTACCAGGTGCAATGGATGTGTCATGATGACGGGAGAGAGTGTTGCTGTGGGGGGAGTGGGGGATGGGGGTGGTGGGGTTGAATGGGACCTCATATTTTTTGAATGTAATATTTTTTAAAAAAATGAATTAAAAAAAAAAAAAGAATATAAACATTCTTATAGACTACACCATGTCTAGGTCCCAGGACCAGCTCTCATCATTACTTTTAGTCTCTTGACTAGTTTTGAGGTTAAAGGGAGATTTAAAATAACAATAAAATAACATTTATTGAACTCCTGCCACATGTCATGCACCAGACTAGAGAATATGCTTAATCTTGATGATTCCTTACAAGAACTTTGTGAAGGAGACACCATTATTTCCCTCTTTTAACAGAAGTAGAAACTGAGAACATAGCTTCTACCACAATGAAACCTTGGAAGTCGAGTTTTTCTCATCTTTGATTGTCTGGGGATAAGCAAGAAGAATATCCTAAGAGGACCTACTCATCTAATTTAGTAAATTGTAAAGAAGCAGTACTGGCTGGGAGTAGGTAATATCTAAGTAAAGCCACAGGAACATTACTTTGGCATGCTTCATTTTTGGAAAATAAATCACATGCAAAAATGAGTAATCACTTAAGACAAAAGGAATTCCTAATATAGTAGCCACTGCTACATGTGTATACTGAGCACTTGAAATGTGCCTAGTTCTAATTGAGATGGGCTGTCAGTATAAAATACATATCAGATTTTGAAGACTTAGTACCAGAAAAGTAAAATATTCATTAACTCTTTTTGTTCATTAAATATAGAAATAGTAGTCTGTATATTTGCAATTAAATATAATTTATAATTGAAATTAATTTTATCCTGTTTTTTTTTAACTTTTAATGTGGCTACTAGAAATATGAAATTATATAGGTGGCTCACATTTGTGACTCATATTGTATTTCTGTTGGGCATTGCTGGGCTAGGGTGTCAGAATCAGGCAAACTAAAGTAAACTGCAGAGAGTATTTCTGTACCAGAAAGAGTTCAGGTTCTAGTGAAGGCAATGCTTTGAGAGAATTAGTTTTTCTGAAATTCTCATTTTGGTCTCTTGACCTATTTTTCTGAAGCACCTCTCCTGGTCTCAAGCTGTACAGAATATTCCAGACCTTCTTATATACAGTTCACTTGCTAAATATTAAGAGCTCCATCATCCACTAAAGTAGCTATGGGTCAGACCAGTGCTTCTCAAAAATAACATACATAGAAATCACATGTAAGGGGACAGTTCTTGCCAAACCCAGAGTCTGAATTAGTAGTTTTAGGAAGAGGCATGAGACGGTGGAAGCTGCAGGTCTAAGGACCACACATGAAGAAGCAAGGGGCTGGAAATATTAGGCCCACCAGACATCAAGATTTGGAAACAAAGAAGAAGAATGAGTTGATTGTCATAAACCTTCAGAGGGAACTCTATCCTCAATTAACTTATGCTTCTTTCTCCGCTCAGATTGAGCTGTAGCTATAGAAGGTGAAATGAACAGGCCACAGTACGACTAACCTGCTGAATTCTACTGTTGCAAAGATTGATGGGGACCATTGTGTGATCAATTTGGTCATGACACTGGGTATCAGTCATGTGCATGACTGAAATGAATGGAATCACTTTACTCCAATCTGGTTTGCTTTCATTGTATAAACTTAACTGATCCTGAGGGTATGGGGTCAGGAAAATCAGGGCTACACCTAAGTCTACTAACTTCCTGAGATAATTAATTTAAAAAATTCAGTTTATTCATGCATATTCGTTATTATAAGGGACCATCAATTTACCTGTCTTACTCATGTTCTCTTCTCAGAGAGTCTGCTCCTTTTCTGTTGAAGTCAGAAAGTGTCACAATTTAAGATTTATAAAAATGAAATATTGTTATAAGATAATGAGTCCAACTCCTAAATTTATTAATAAAATCAGCTCAAGAAAAGAACTTCTGAAGAATTAAGGAAAATACTTATAGCAGTAATACATATATGGAATGAGTATGTAATCACCTAAGCTGGCTACTTTGAAGAAAAAGACCTATATGATTTTGTAATTTAAAAAATATTAAAAAATAATCTCATTTCTTAAGTTTCACCTTAAACTACCCTTTGAGCATCACTGAAGTGTGGACATAGAGGCATAGTTAATCATGTCTAAGAAATAAATTTTATATGACACTTTGGGAGTTTACCTATGGATGGAAATTTTAAATTTCTCTGACCTGGAGTTGCATTTTCTGTCACATATAACATCAAATTACTTTACTGTTGATTCCTTTTCTTGTTATTCCTGCAGTGGCTTCCTTATTTGAATTCAGATCTGGTTTAAAACACTGGCTGCTACTTTGACCTACACTGACATTTCAAAGGCTGAAGAATAATTAGTGAAATAAAAACCTCATAATTACTTTCTAACACATACCCATACAAAGCCTTTTGTTGAGCTGGCAGAATGGATCAGGATTTTTGTTGTGTTGTGTTTTGTTCTAAATGATTGAGCATGGAACTAAAGTGAAGTGACAGACACTTCTTGAATACACAAAATGATCTGAAAGCTGAGATATTCACTGTTTCACCTAACAGTATTGAAATCTTACTTAAGAATCACTACATTTAATATCCAATTTTAAACTTTAAACTCCAACAAAAAGTAGTCTTTCTTTGGAGATAGCTTTTAAAAATCATATAATACATTATTAATAGCAATACTATGATTAAATTTTTATTGGCTTTTGTCAAGTTTGGAAATGACTAAATTGAGAATTGTTCAACTACCCTAGGAAAATGTTTTCTACTGTATAGACATGGTGAATATGTTTATATTGCACCTACCCTTTCCTTTTAATCTTATTTCTTAAAAGAGTTTAGGCTTTGCATATGTGATCTATCCATATTTGTTGAAGCCATGTGAGATCCTTGCTTGTTCCTGGATACCTCAATCAAAAGAAAAGTCAGATGGTTACCGCCTTTTGTGTGTTGGGTCCAATGTGAAAGATTCATCATTGGGTCAGTGGTGTCCACACAGTTTTTGACTCTTATCTTACTACTCATTCGTAAGTTAATTACTTTCTGGGTGAATGTGATTCTTTGAGTACAATTTTTTTCTATGTTATGTTTTATTGCTGTTATTTGCACTATTTGAAGCCAGTCTTTCTAATAACAGCTAATGTAATCAATCTGTTGAACAAACATTCTTCTGTAGACAAAACAGGATCTAAAGTGGCAGTTCTCAAATTTTTTGATCTCAGGACTCCTTTGCTGTCTTACCAATGACTGAGGACCTCAAGAAGTTTTGTTTGTATGTTTTATCTACTGATATTATAAGTTATAATTGACAAATTTAAAAATGCTTAATAATTCATTAAAAATAATATATATTTCATGCTGTGGCAGTTTGAAATTATTTTATGAATACCAAAAGAGAAATATTATGCTTGTAAACTAATCTGTCCCTCTGGGTATGACACCTATTAACTGCATTAAATTCAGTTGAGGGGCCTTTGATTAGATTACTTGAAAAGTTAGATTTAGTGCCTTTGATTGGGCTACACCAGTGAGGTATGGCTCAGGTTGCGTCTCTGACCCCTTGCTGGGTCTGATATAAATGGAAACAGGAAAAGGAAGCCACCATGTTTGATCCTGCCATGTAATAAAGAAGACTGTAGGATCACTTAAGCATGAAGCCCCAAGAGGCTTGATCTACCGACAACAGAGCAGCTCAAGAGGGAACAGTGAGTTTGGAGGAGAAGGTTGAAACCTCAGCAGAGATTGGTAGCCATCTTGCCATACTAGGATCAACAGCAGCTGACTTTTGTGAAAAATTACCTCTTATGGTGCCTCAGTTTGGACTTTTCATGGTCTTGTAACTATAAGCTTTACCCCAAATAAATCACCTTTATAAAAGCCAACACGTTTCTGGTACTTTGCGTTGACTGCCCTTTGGCAAATTAAAACACATTTTGACAAAATATTACTTTTAAAATAAATAATAACTATATTTTCAAAACCTAAAATAGTGAGAAGAGTATTGTCATTTTACATTTTTGAAAAACTCCTCAATATCTAACTTAATGGGAGCTAGCTGGAATCATACCTTTTTCTATATTTAGTCTTTTGTGATATCACATCTAATGTATCCTCTGGAAAACTCTACTACATGGGAGAATAAGAGTTAAAAAAGCAAATCAGGGGGAACAGATGTAGCTTAAGTGGTTGAGTGCCTGCTCCCCATGTATGAGATTCTGGGTTTGATCCCTAGTATCTCCTAAAAACCAACCAACCATTTGAATGGAAAAAAACGACAACAAACAGCTAGGTGTAGCTGGTGTAGCTCAGTGGTTGAGTTCCAGCTTCCTACATACAAGGTCCTGGGTAGTTCAATCCCTGACTCTCGTACCTAAAAAAAAAAAAAAGGCAAATCATGTCTTAGTATCATTATGAGAAGACTTTCAAACTTGTAGACTCCCTAAAAGTGTCTTAGGGATTCCTAAAATTCCTTGGACCATGTTTTGAAAACCACTGGTCTGAAGGTGAACCTAGATGTGCCTGAAAATCTCTTTACTTAAACCTCAGAAAGATTTAAAGTTCCTCAAATAGAAAAATGTTTCTCTAACAATCTTGAGAGTATGTGCCATAGATCCTCTCATTAATCAGCAAAGCTTCTAATATAATTGTTTTTACCACAGCAGTTTTATAAGAGTCTCTGGTAGAAAAGAGGTTATTTGAGGGTATTGTTATTGTCTAATGGAATGAAGTCAATAAGTTTCATAGAAATCCCATAGGTTTTAAAAATAATTAAACTATGTAAAACATTATTGCTTTGAATTAAAAGGGTCCAAGACAGTACAAAATGAAAAGAGGTTGTTGGACCTCTGAATTGCTACAGATAGGAAGCAGTCTGAGAATACTGTTCAGCTGCAAACATTGGCTATTTAGCATGGAAAAAGGAAGGATAATTCAGAGGGCATAACAAAGGATCCAGAGGACAGAGCCAAGAGCTATGGAGAATCATTCCCAGGGAGCAAGACTCAGCCCTAATCAAGGAACTACTAACATCTGGGTTTCAGCATTTCTGTGAACCAGTGATTCCTATGTACCTCCTGTTATCTCCTCTTTTGAATGGGAAGTCCTGAAGCAGTTATTCTATGCCCCATCATTGTATGCTGTGTGTGTGTGTGTGTGCGCGCACACACGGCGCATGCGTACACAAATATTTTGCTCTTTATTTCACGGACCTTGAGACTAAGAGGAACTCCATTTATGGAACTGTACTTGTGGAATCAGTGCCAAGAAGACTCATCTGCATCTGGACCTTATTTAGATAATTAGAACCTGGACTCACAGCTTATGTTATGATGGAATAAGACTTTTGTAGATCTTGGATTGTGTAACTATATTTTGCATATGTGAGTGATATGAGTCATTGGAGGCCACCGGGCAGACTCGGGCAGGCAGCCTCCAAGATTGCTCCCAATCAATAATCCTTGCCTCTTGGTCATCATGCCCTTGTGCAGCCCCCTCCCACATTTAATCAGGGCTGGGTCCTTCATGAATATGGTGTAGAATATGGCGAAGTGTTAATAAGGCAGGACAGAAAAGGCACTGCACCTTCAGCTTTGACCTCTTGGATCTGTCTCTCTCTTTCTCTGGGTGAAGACAGCCACTCAGGATAAATGCAAAAGAGAATAACTAAGGTTCTGGCCAACTGCCAGCATGCCAGCAGCAACTAGCCAGTTCTGTGAGTGAAATAGATCTGGGAAGTAGATCACCCACCTTAAGCCTTCAGTTGACTACATTCTGAGCCAATATCTGACTGAACACTCATGAGATACCCTGAGCCAAAATCAGCTGGCCTGCTCCTAAACTTCTGAAAGATTATTTAATAAATTACTCTTATTTTAAGCTAATGCATTTTTGTATGATTTGTTATGCCTTCATAGGTAATTCATGCATAGGTCATATAGGAAGTCTTTGTAAAGTAGCAACATGAAATAGGAATATTGAGGATCATGGTTGTGATTCAGGCAGAGTAGCATTTGAAGAGAACTTTGTGTTTTTCTCCCCAAAGAATCAGGGTTCTGGTTCTAGTTCTATAAATATCAAGAGAGTATTAATCTTGAAGTTTTAGTTCCCTAGGCTGCTCAAGAAAATACCATAACATGGGTTGGATTAGACAATTGGAATTTTGAGGCTAAGATAGAAATCCAAATCAAGGCATTATCATGATGATGCTTTCTCCCAGGAGACTGTGGAATTCTGGGGTCAGCTGCCTCCGATCCTTGGTCCTTAGCTTATCACATGGCAAGGCACATGGTGGTGCTACCATGTGTTCTCTTCCAGGATGCATTGATGTTGAGTTTCTGGCTGCTCCCTCTGTGGCTTTCTTTCTTTATGTCTGAATTTCATTCTGTTTATAAAGAACTCTAGTAATAGAATTAACAACCATCCTGATTGCGGTGGGGCGATACCTTAATTGAAGTAACCTCATTCGAAGGTACTATGTGCAATGGGTTTACACCCACAGGAATGGATTAAGTTTAAGAACATGTTTTTCTGGGATATATAGCTGCAAGCCATCAAAGTTGCCAAGGCTTTTGAATATTCTGGGACTTACCTTATTAATTTTTAAAATAAAAGACATCAATTAGATGATTTCTAAGGATCCTTCACAATTTGAAAATACTAGATTTTGTAAATCTGCTTCAGTCATTAAAAGCATTTTTGAAAATGTATGGAATTATTTCTTTGGGATATTTGCTCTAATTTTTAGTAACTTGAATATTGCATGTCATTTCTTTATCTTATATGATTTTTTCACTTCTTCATTGATTGAAACCTTCTGCAAATATCTAATATAAGCGATTTCTTTTAACTTTAAAAATACTGATTGACATTTCAATTTCACAAAGGCAATTGATCCAGGTTTTAGTTGTTATTGTTTGAAAATATACTGCAAATCAACTAAATGTTTTAGACTAACAGGTAAGGGTATCAGTGATAAAATGAAATGAGAAATTTTAGTTGAAAAGATGTGTGGTTAATTCTAGCAGCAGCCTCATATGAATATTTATAATGTGAACTGGAAGGTTTATTTCAAATTATTCATAGTGTTTATTATGTGTGTTATGCTTTTACTCAATGATTGGTAAATTCTGAAAGTAATATAAGCATTTAAAAATTTTCTGCCATTATATAGCAAGGAAAGGTAATAATGAGGAACTACTGTCTTTTCATATTAGGGTCTCTTTAATTCAGCAATAAATATTCACCAAAGTGCAGGCTATTTTGAGGAAAGGTCACTTTGACCATCTATTCCATTAAAAATATGTTTATTTTACTTACAAGTGTCATCCATTAGGACAAACAATTGATGTTTCAGCTAGTGGCCTTTGTCAAGGAAGTAAAACTTACTTTTAATGAAATGGAAGTTTCTAAATGACCCAGTCTCAAGAAGCATGTACTTTGGTGAGTATTTATTTATTATAAACTAGTCAGCTGAAAATGCAATTTGTACTGCAGAAGGTGATCTGGTTATTTATGAATAGCATTATATTAGTTGAGTTCCTCTAATTAGAAAAACTCTTTGAGGTACTTAGAAAATCATGAAGGCATGCAACAACCTCTTTTACTCTTATTTAGAACTTTTGTTCCCTCCCAGTGCTTCTTTTACGCCTGTACCTACTTCCCTAATGATTTATTCCTTCTTTCACCTCTTATTTTTTTCTCTTTTCATCTTTTATTTATTGAATTTATATCATTTTTTTCTCCTAGGAAAAATTCAAGAGGTTATAGTTTGCACACATTTCTCTTGTACTTCTATCTCTTCCCTTTCTCCTAGCCCTCCCAAGTTCTCCTCTCTTTCTGCCTCACTGTGTTAGACAAACAACTTTCCTAGATGATACAGTGATCCAATGAGGATACAGTGACCAAATACACCTTTTCAAAAGCAAACTGGCTTTCGGTCCAAGGAAATATAGGGGCAATATCTCTGCACATGAATAAGGAAAAAAGATCAATTATTATTCTCAGATCACTGATTAATATTTTAATCTTAACATTTCACATCCCATTTGACTTGGATGACAACGTGGTAATTCAATGGTCAAAGGATGTTGTTAATGTGGGAAAGTGTGGGAGGGGTAGGGAGTAGGGTATATGGGAATCCCATATATATTTTTTATGTGACCTTTATGTAATCCAAAGCATTAAAAATTCTTTTTTTTAAACAAAAAAAAGTTAGATATTCCATGCTGCTTAAAATCAGACTAATCACCACCTCGATAGCAACTGCGTAACAAGCATACCACATGTTTGGACTGGTGAATGAATTAGTGGCCAATGTCCACTTGCAGTTTTACAAAAACCCTGAAATGGACTTGCTGTAGTCTGACTGGACTAGGTAAGGCTGTGATAACAAAACTTTCCAAAATCTCAATGGCATTACATACCTATTTCTTTATTAACAAACTTTGGTGTCCATCAGAATCACTTGTAGAACTAATAAAGAACACAAAAGCCCAGGTTAGCCGAAATACAACAGATCCTGAGTCTTTGTATTTTAATGAAGTTCTTCAGGTGACCCTGATACCTATCAGAGTATGGGGAGCATTGCGATGAGTCATTAATCAATGAATTGCTTACTCAAGTGTCCTTAGTACTAAAAAGTTATTCAAGGATGCAAGTAAAATCAGTAGTAGATATAGAACTGTATATAGATGTGAATATATGTATGTATGTATACACAATATTATAATGCAGACTTTCTTAAAGTATGGTCTATGGGACACAAGTTCTGGCACAGTAAATGTATAGGCTGTGAATAAAACATGTGGCCTATCCATCTGAGAAATGCTACAGGCCAGACCTCATTTATGAATATTCATAGACCTCAATAGCTTATAAAAATCTCCAAGAAATCCTGAAATAAGAGCATTGTTTTAAATTAATTTGTTAATTTATTAAATTTTACTAACTGATATAAACTTATTAATCTAAGACAATTGGAACTCTATTTTACTGCATGTCTATTAATATCTGTAACAGTTTGAGAAGCATCAGTGTAATAACCTAATAATTTAAAGATATATGAAATACATTTAAGGAAAACCTATTTTTGAAAGATATGTAGTCATTCTAGTCAGACATAAAAATGTGTAAATGCAATGGAGTATTGAGATATTAGAAAATATGAGGAGTGAAAGAAATATATAATGAAGGAATATGTTAAAATAATAAAAAATATTTTAATGAGATGCATAGTTATGATGCTGTGAGGAGATACATAGGTAGAAGATGATTGTAAAATATGTACCTTCCAGGATATTAATGAGATTCATGAAGAGTTCTATGTTATAATACGTATATGTTTAAAAACTATAATGAGGTGAATACGTGAGATGTTTTAATGAACTGTGTCTCAGCAAGTGTCCTATAAGATGGGCATCCTTCAGGCCTGAAATGAGATGAGTGAAAGGAAAAGTGTAATGAGCTGGTCACATAAAGGAGAAGCAGTATAATTAGATGCATAAAGGAAGGAAGGGAGAGTATATAAATTTTCAAACTATGTAAGATATAATGGAAACTAGGTTTTAATGTAATAAGATGCAGAAATGAGATGACAATGAGGTTCAAAAATGGAATAGTGTAATGAGATATGTAAAGGCTGTGTAATGAGATATGCATGTGTAAGAGATGTAATGAGATGCAAGATGAGGAAGGTGTAATGAGATGAGTACTTTAAATAATCTAATGAGGGGCATGAAGGAAATGATGTCATGTCACATGAAAATTGAAGAAAGTAATGAGATGTACTTTTTAAGGACTTGTAATAAAATAGATAAAAGAAACTAAGAAGAATGAAGAGATGCAGAAATAAAATATTATAATGTGATAAAAGAATAAAAAGTAATGAGGGGAGGTATATTTTACACACATCAGTTCTAAGGTCATTCTCTTCCACACATTCATTCTGACCTGAACAAATATTTTTGCTATCTTACCACATCCTAAACACTTTCTGTGGGAATAGAGGAATATAAATATATACATGATTCCTGTCCTCAGGGGCTCGCAAAATGATGCAGATATATACAAAATAAGATGATATAGCATAAACATTTATAAAATATTATTAAAATTCAGAGAAGAGCGTGATTATTTTAGCCTGAGGTATTTTACATATCACTTGAACCAAATGTTCCCTTGAGGTAACTTCAAGTTTTATAATTTTACTATTATTCATTTTTTCCATTCCTTTGATCTCTGGGTTTTTACAATATATTACTTATTCCTATGTAAGTAGATTTCACCTTTAAAAAAAAAATGTCCTGTTTAAATATCCTATTTTCAGTGTAACCTCCACTGATCTCTTTCCAGCTTAAAAACAAAATAAGAAAAAAAAAAGACAACAGTGGACTTTTCCAATATTTTGCACTTTTTAAAAATGAAATACATTACAATTTATGCCATATTATGGTGAGTGATGTTTAGCAATTATCTTCTTAATTGTCTGTGTACACTTTTTGGTCAGGGGCTGGCTCTGATTCAGCTTTATTTTACCTACTAAGACTAAAACTTGCACACAGTAATTGCTTAGTAAATAATTCTTGAGTGTGTAAGATATATACCCTGACAGACCATATTCACGAGATGCAATATAATAGATTCCTAAAACTGATTTATTTACATTAGATAGAAGTTATAATCAACCTGCTTTGCGAAAAGTCTCCTTCACAAAATCAGAATTATTCAATACAAAAGAAACACTTTCGTTCATGAATTTGTTGAGTGGATTTGGTTTCACCATGAAGACATTTTGCCCTGTTGTGAGAGTGGTCTGCCTTGTTTTTCACCAGACATCTGTTTGCTTCGTTTTCAAACACTTCAGTGTATTCAGGAACTCAAGTGTTATTTTAATCAGCCCGGAAGGAAATAACAAAGCGATTCATTACTGAGCTCATCAACCCAAGGAGCTATTGTTTCAGTGTCATTCTTAAGTATATACTTCATTCCAAGATGGCCTTCACATTATAACAACCTCAGATGGAATCTCAGTGACATAACTTTTGTTTTGTGTCCTATATTGAATTCACCTGGGAGGTCGGCTATGGAAAGTAAATCTTGTTCAATTATTTACAAACTGGATGCAGCTGTGAGGTGCACATTGCTGTAATCCCGATCATTTATATAGGATTTTTTTCTACAGGTCATGCATATGATGAAATAACACTCATAACTGATAAAAACCCCAGAGACAGCTGCAGATCACAACACATGAAGCATATGAGTGTTGTCAGATGGATGAGAAAATCCATCTTTACTCCGTCAGTGAATTGACCTTCTGTTTTTTCTTGCTGATTCTCTCAGCAAAAACATGCCTGCCAGCTTGATATTCATGACTTTAGAATCCCTATAAATTTTGAGAGTATTGATTATTTTTCAAATTGTTTCTTAAGTTTTCCACTCCACTCTCCTTCTCCTTGACCTTTCTGCTAATGCTGATAGTCCTTATCCAATGCTTCTCCAACCAACCAACACAGGCTAATTCTCTCTTCCTCTGGCCAGGCTCTTTCTGCCATGGTATGGCTTATTTCACCCCATTACATTGGAAGCTGTGGCATTAAAAGTTCCACGAACTCTCTTTTCTTCATGATCATTTTGCTTTCTTTGTCAATCTTGACCCTCAACTTATTCTAGATGCCTGATGCAGCTGAAAAAAATGGTTTGGCTTTTGGTTTAAGCAAATACATAGAGATGGCACACTTTTACTATTTCAGCTTCTATATACCCTGCTGCTACAATACACAGAAAAGGTTGTGGAAATTGTAGGGCAAGAGTTATTCCCAATATCAGTATGGATGATATCCTATCTCCTCACTTGTAAACAACCAATATGACGGGCCCTTATAAATTAGGAGCTACCCTAGCTCACTTGCTCTCCAAACTATCAATTCACTATTTTTTTTTTTTAATTGTTAGAGAATAATTTTATTCTAGAGGTTGACAGGGCCAGTTTAATTTCCAGGCTCTGGTCATTCCTGGAAATTCAGGTGCTCTGTACTATCTCATTATACAAAGAGGGCAATCTTTATGGCATATTAGCTCATCTTTCAGATAGAACAACAAATCAAGCATTCCTGATTGCCTAATTTTGAACTTTGGCCTCTATATTAATGGTAGGGCTTCTGCCATATTTCCAATATGCTGTCCTTACTTTTAACTCAGGCTCTGTTTATTGGCTTCTTACCATTTGCCCTTTATATAAGTTCATTTCTTAATAATTTGCCTAGTACTCCAATCCCTCAAGGACTGTGACTGATATTTAACGCTTAGAACTCAATGAAAAGCCTTCTCACTGTTAATTGCTTGTCACATATTTAAAATCTTACGTTGTTACTAGCTCCTGTACCAACCTCCTGGTAAGATACTTTTTTCTTCCTGGATTAAAAATAATATTTAAAAATTATTATCAGAAAAAAAGAGGGCAACCATTGAACTTAAAGTGTTATAACTGTACAATCTAACTATATTATAATTATAAGAAGAAAACAACAAATCCACTATCATGGTGAAATATTATAACCTTTCTGTCTCATTGATTGATGGATAGAACATCCCCAAGTCAGTAAGATGGAGAATATTTGAACAACAAAATTAATAAGCTTACCTAAGGGCATTCAAAGCTGCTGATATTATGTCTATACAAAGATGCCACAATAACTGAAGTCTAAATCTCTAAGCCATATATACTCTTGAGGAGCTAAATAACCCTTAGTTGGTTTATATGCTACACATTGATAGCAAAATTATAAAAATATTTGAAAAACAGCATAATTTGATATTTAAAACATCTTTCTAAATAAATAGTGGATCTAAGAAAAAATCTTAATGAAAATTAGAAAATACCGAGTGATTATGAAGAGACCCACATATCGACATATGTAGGATGTAGCTAAAGTATAAGTGTGTTGAGAGTCCCTAAACCACCTTCAGGTTTGAAAATTTGCTAGGAGGACCCAAAGGATTTAGAATTTATGACTTATTACAGGGAAAAAAATGAGGCACAATCAATACAGAAGGAAAAGATACATGGGGTGAAGTTCAGGAGAAACTAGGTGCAAGCTTCCAAATAGTCCTCTGTTAGAAAGAAATCTTCTTCTGGAAGAAAATAAGGCTCACCCGATTGTGGAGAAGAAAAGAATTTATTCTGAATCTTGCAAGAAGGGGCGCACAATCAGAAAACATAGCTGGCACCCTGATCAATGAAAAATGACACAATTTATACCCCTAACCCTGGCACACAAGCCTTTCCTCTGTTTCTCCATAGATTGGATACTTTAGAAGTTACAGCCCATCCGAGAAGATCTAACTTTCCCACGCAAAAGTTTGTGATTAACCGCTTCCCCCATCACATTCCAACCATTTTAGTTTTTACCTGCTCCCCCTTGCCAAATATGGAATGGAATTTAGTGCTGAATTGGTATTGACTTAGCTCTTTCTTGGGCATCTTTTTTACTGCCTATAGGACTGGCTTAAGCTGATTTCCTTTGTTGCTGTTTAACCCGGGAGTGGGAGTCTGAGGCAGTAGGCTGCCAGGTTACATTAATCTATATTTTCTTCCTTTATGTGAAAACTAAACTAATCTTCATTTCTTACATCCTCTTTCAACGGAGTCACACAGAATACACTCAATGCCCCCAGCAACAAATTTTTACAACATGCATAAAGTGTTGCTAGCTGGGAAGTGCATTAGGAACTCAATGTCCAGGATTTTTATTGGGGGATGTCTACATAGGCACCCTCTACCTCGTAAGTACCCAAATTTCAGACTCCAGGAAAGCAAGCAGGTGTTTAGCATAAACCACATTTTTGCATAAACAGTATAACCTCAGTGAGTCACTCCAAAAAATCCAAGTCCCTAAATGCCAGGCAAGGGTTAACCTTGTAAGCAGACCTATCAAAAGATAACAGCCACTAAGAGGAAAAATATATCACCTTTAAATATTATGTTGAAGGAAAAGTCATCCAAGAGAAGAAGTTAGAATAATGACAGTTTTTGAAAGTACGTGGAATGAAACAGTGAAAACCAAGATAGAGATGATTAAAATAGGCAGCAAAAATATATAGAGGACCAACCAAGCTAAAATTTGATTCCCAGAAAAGAGTTAGGAAATAACAATTCTGTAGCAAGACTGAAAAAGGGGGATAAAAGGCAAGATACAAATAAACAATAATAGGAATGAAAATAGAAATGTTACTACAAGCAAGATGATTTAAAATCTAAATAATTTTGTGCAAGTTGATTGGATAAAGATACCTTGACACTTATTAAGAGGTTCGTATCTGCTGCCTTTGATTTTGGAAGGGCTCTGTGATGCCTTGAGTAATAGAATATGCAGAAATGATGGCATGCCTCCATTTCCTGTCTTTTGGAACATTCATGCTTGGAACCAATCCACCACACCATACCAAAATCCAAGCAGATCCCTGGAGATGCCCACATGGAGAAGAATTGAGACCTCAGGTCAACAGCCCTGGCTCAGGTCCCAATGGGGGAGCTTACCAGCCATGTGAGTTAGGCCATCTTGGATGTGGATCATTCAGCTTTGGTAAGCCTCCCCAGCTAATAACATGTAGACCAGAAACAAGCTATCCCACTAAACCTTGCCCAAATTGCAGATTAGTGAGCATGATAAAATTTTGTGTTATTTTAAGCCACTAGGTTTTGTGGTGGTTTATTATACAGCAGTTATGGAATGGTAACAAACTAGATGAAATTGATACATCCACATAAAAATATAATTTTCCAAAATTTACTCAGATGGAAAGCCAGAATAGTCCCAGTACTATTAAAGAAATTAAATTAGAATTTCTCATAAAGAATGATTGAAATTCAGATAGCTACTGAGATACCTTTTACCAAGGAGCAAGTAGGCAGAGATTATTTCAGTTCTTTACAAACTCTTCCCGAGAATAATAAAAGAGGGGCTATTTTGCCACTTATTTTGTTAGGCCAGTGTCACCTTGATACTAAACCAAATAGTACGAAATAGTGAAAATCATACGCCAATGTCACTCATGATCATAGACATCATAATTCTAAAGGAAATATTTCCAAACCAATTAAAGATGTATATTAAAACATTGGGAAACCATGGCCAAATTTTACTTATGCCACAAATGAAAGAATGGTTTACCATTAGAAAACTTGTAAATGTCATTCATCAGATTAATATATTAAGAGGGAACAGTCAATTTACTTGATCTCAAGTAAAACCAAACAACTATTAAAAAACAAACAAACAAAATTATTTGGCATTCACTAAAAAATAAAACAAAGAAACAAAACCCCCAAAATCTGGCATAGAAAGGATTGCCTTAATTTGAGTAAGAATATTTACAAGACTTCTTCTAACAATTTTATAATTTCAGTTTTTAGTTTAAAAATTTTATCACACATTTAAATGCAAGTGATACATTTGGGATCAAGCTTTATACTTTTCCAAATCATTACCCTGTTGCCCAATACCATTAATGAATAATTTTTGCAACAATTTAAAACTCTATCTTTATCATTTATGAAGTCCCTTTATTATTTGCACATTTTTGTCACTTTTTAAACTTTTAAAATTAGTTATTGAACAATTGATCTTAATATTGTTAGGCACAGACTTCTAAAATACTCTAAAAAAATAAGTATCTATATGAACTTTAGAAATATATATCCCAGTCCCCAAAAAACCCCTTATTTTTAATTTTAGTATACAATAAATTTGCATACTAAATTGGGAAGAGTTGATATTTCTGTGATGTTGAATCTTCTTATAAAAGAATATGGCATGCCTTTCATCTGTTTATTTTTTTATATTCCTTAGGAACAATATAAAGTTTTTTTCATATAGATCATGTACATTTTTTGCTAAGTTCTCTAAGATTATTATTTCCAGTTTCCTCTGTCTACTCTACCTATACTGGTAGAGAAAATGCATATCCATACTCTATAAATAAAGAAATATATACTTAATAGAATAAACAAAATACATGAATTAGCACTTCTCTCTCATTAAAACTATACAAATTGATTAATACTTATTACATTAACTTTCCACTTTTCTTTTTAAGTATCATTATAGATTAATGACTTTTTCCAAATGTAGTCTATTTTAGTCAACCCAAAATATTCCTTTCCTTTTGATGTTCATGTTATTATAATTGGCAGGGACAAACCCATTTAGATATTCCTCTGTGGCTTCAGCATTATCCCAGGCATTTTTAAAGCATCCTTGTTTCTAGCAAAAACATATTCCAGACCCATCTTGATTTTCCCCTGCCCTAAACAGCAGGGTTGCTTTTAATGGAAAGTATTATCAAAGATCAAAATCTAGGTGCTAGAGAAACAAAACAGCTTGTTTCACAAGGATATTTTGACAGGTAATACGGCTCCCCTGCTAGTCCAGACCACTAAATTACAGAGTACAAAATACCTTTCTTTTAAAAAATTGTCTTTTTTCTATGATGATATACCCAGTTTATATCTAGCCTTATTAAATACTCTTAGGTTTAATTCTAATATACTAATGTATTTATTTTCTTCATAATATTTCTATTTATAATTTAGTTCTTCATCCAAGTTGTGATTATACTGCTAACTATGTTGTGCATCAAGACTTTTCATTATACTGACCATGTTAGGATAATAAAGTAGAAATAAACGTCAATAACTACTACAAAAAGATTAAAAGATTTAAATTATCTTTTATCCTGTTGATATGATTGGGTACTTAAAAACCCAATACTCTAATCAAGAAAGCTAGTAAGGGAAGCAGATGTGGCTCAACTGATAGAGCCTACCATATGGGAGGTCCAGGGTTCAAACCCAGGGCCTCCTGACCTGTGTGGTGAGCTGCCCCACGCACAGTGCTGATGAGCTCAAGGAGTGCCATGCCACATGGGGTTGTCCCTATGTAGGGGAGCCCCATGTGCAAGAAGTGTGCCCCCTAAGGAGAGCCGCCCTGCATGAAAAAAGCACAGTCCACCCAGGAGTGGCACTGCACACACGGAGAGTTGACTCAGTAAGATGATGCAACAAAAAAAGGCACAGATTCCTGGGGCCACCGAGAATACAAGTGGACCCAGAAGAACACATAGAATGCAGACAATGGGGGAGAGGGGAGAGAAATACATAAAATAAATCTTAAAAAAAAAAAGCTATTAAATTTAATATGGGAATTTGATAAGGTAACCGGGTATAAGGTTAATATGCAAATAATTATTAGCTTTTGTATTTACTGGTGATAACAAGCTAGAAATCGCAATGGGAAAACATTCCATTTCCTATAGAGACAAATTATTTAATAAAAAATCTGTGTAAAGAAAACTTTAACATTTCATTATAGAACATAAAACAAGATCTGAATAAAATGGAAAGATGTTATATAATTACAAATAGTAACTTAATTTTTTAGTGTTTCTCTTTTTTTAAGCCTGCGTATTGAATGTGATATTGAAACTTCATATGGAAGAATATACATGTGTGTGTAGCTAAAAAATATATGGAAAAGTGATGGGTACGCTTGCTAGACATTAAATCATATTATAGTCATACTGTATTAATCATGTTTTGTTGCCATATGATGCATAATAAACTCTCTTAAACTCTATGGCTTGTAGTGATAAGCATTGGTTTTTCTCTCATGTGTCTGTGGGTTGGCTGGGATGGCTTTGCCCAGTGCTTTGTATTGACTGGGCTTGGGTCAAGATTTCAGGTTGGTTCCAGGTCTGCTCTATGAGTCTACACATTTTCTTGAACCAGCAGCAACTGGAGCATGTTCTTGTCATGGTGGTTCCCAGGAATACAAAGGCCTTGGCTTGAAATGGGCACATAGGCTCTTCTGCTCACATTCTTTTGACCAGAATGAGTCACATGGCCAGGCCCCACAAGAATGCTATGGGAAACATACACCACCCATTCATTTAGTCATTTATTTCATGATAAACCATTGTTCTTTATTCTGTGTCAAGGACTCAGTAGATTCTAAATTCCAGAAATATAAAGAAAAGCCAAAGAAAATATAAAGAAAGGCATCACCATTCATGGAGCCAAAAGTCAAAAGGACAAATATAAACAAATTTTATGGTAAATTATTAGATCCAAAACTCAAATTGTACACAGGTTTAGTTGTAGTCTGGAAGAGGAAGTGATTACCTCTCCCTGAAGCCTCAGAGCATGTGAGGTTTGATATTCCACTCCCAAGCAGACAAGGTATAAATGAATATTTGGGCTAGAAAGAAGGACACCGTGAAGAATCTGACCAGATTAGTATCAGTGAAATAGAACAACAGTTTTCTGAAAGGAGGAGAGGAGGGTAGTATTAGCTGCTTAGAGGCAATCTTGATAACACCATAATTATAGTTAGAGAATTAAATGGTCACTGAGACTGAGGGAGCTGACCTGCCCCAGGGACACAGGTGTGACATGCCCAGGGCAGGACATGGGCAGGTGTCCCTTGTGAAATTGTGGATGACAGAGGTGAGGCTCACATAGGTTCCCACATTCTAGTTCCTAGGGTGATGCCAACACTAGTAACAGTGTTGATAGCAGTGAATGGCTCTGGGTTCCTACTCTAAAATTCACAAATAAAGTTTATGCTCTGATACCTAATATGCGTCTTCTCACACTGAATTTCATAGGTGTGAGGTCAAATTCTTAGGGTCACAGGGGAAAAGGAGATGGAGCTGTGCTCACCTCTCTGCCCCTACTGACTCCTAGGATCTCAGCCATGACCCTAGCTGCAGTGCCACAGGCCTCAGGAGGGCAGCTCCGGGTGACAGTCAAGGGACCAGACTCCTGGGCAGGGAGTTGCCCTGTAGCCACTGTGACCATGTCCCTTCTGTAAACCATTCACTGTACTGTTATAATGATTAGAATCTGTATGGTATTTCCCCAGATGTAGAGTGGGAAATCTTTTCACTTTATTCAAACTTCCCTAGTATTGCCAGAGAAAGCAGGAATTAGGCTTTTCTGAGTTCCATGAGTGACTTTTTAAGAGTGCTGTAGCAAAGAATCACTAATTAGAATACAATATAAATGCAAAAATAAATTAAAAGAGATACATCAATATTTAGAATAATGTGAACAATAAGATGAGCACTCATCAAATGGTAACTATCACTCATTAAATCTTCAATCTGATATTAGAAGTATTGTATAAGAACAAACATTTAATGATAAAGATGAATTTTTACATAAGGGAAAGGGTTAATTCAATCAATGCTTATGACTCAGGTCCATATCGTAGACACAACCTCTGTGTGCAAAAGCACTGTTTATATACCACTGTTTCAAATAATTAAAACAGTTCTTCCCATTTAAAAATTTTTATTCTAGTAACATATATATGACCTAAAATCTCCACATTTAACCACATCCCCACATATAATTCCATGCTGTTAGTCACATTCACAATCATTTAATATTGTGCTACAATAACCACAAACCAGTACCAAAACTTGACTATCAACCCAAACAGAAATTCGGTACAATGTAAGCATTAACTCCCATTCCCTACACCCAAACCATTCCCTGGTAACCTGTAATGAGATTCTGACTTTATGAGTTTGCTTATTCTAACAATATCATATAAGTGATATTATACAATATTTGTTATTTTGTGCCTGGCTTATTTCACTCAACATGATGTCTTCAAGGTTCATCCACATTGTCACCTGAAAGAGAATTTCATTCTTTTTTAATGCTGAATAATATTCCTTTGTATGTATATACCACATTTTGTTTATTCGTTTATAGGTTGCAGGATACATGGGTTGCTTCCATCTTTCGGCAATTTCGGCAACTATGAACATTAGTGTGCAAATATCAGTTTTCAATTCTTTTTTGGTATATATCTAGTAGTGGGATTGCTGGATAATATAATAACTATATATTTAGCTTCTTGGGGAACTGCCAACATATCATCCACAGTGGCTGCACCATTTTATATTTGCACCAGCAATGAATGAGTGTTCCTATTTCTCCACACCCTCTTCATCAACTGTAATTTTCATTTTTTTAAATAGTAGCCATTCTAGGGTGTGAAATTGTACCTCCCTGTGGTTTTTGTTTGCATTTCCCTAATAGCTAATGATGTTGAACATCTTTTTATGTGCTTTTTAGCCATTTGTACATCTTCATAGAAATGCCTATTCAAGTCTTTGCCTATTTTTTAATTGGGTTGATTGTCTTTTTATTGTTGAGTTTTAGGATTTCTTTATATATTGTGATATTAAACCCTTATTGGATATGTGGTTTCCAAATATTTTAACAAATTGGTTGTCTTTTTGCTTTTCTGACAAAGTTCTTTCATGAACAAATATTTTTAATTTTGAGGAAGTTCCATTCATCTATTTTTTATTTTGTTGCTTGTGCTTCAGATGTAAAGTCTAAGAAGACATTGCCTAACACAGAATCATGAAGATGCTTCCCTACATTTTGTTTTAGAAGTTTAACAGTTCTGGTTCTTATATTTATGTCTTGTATCCATTTTGAGTTAATTTTTGTATATGGTATGTGTGTTAGTCAGTCAGAGGAGTGCTGGTCCTATATACCAGAAATTGGTTGGTTTTTATAAAGGGTATTTATTTGGGGTTGGAGCTTACAGACACCAGGCCATAAAGCATAAGTTACTTCCCTCAGCAAAGTCTATTTGGAGCAAGATAGCTGCCAACGTCTGCAAGGGTTCAGGCATTCTGGGTTCCTACGTTCCTGGGGCTTGCTTTACTCTGGCTTCAAGTTTCCTTCCTTCCTGAGGCTGGCTTCTCTTTCCTCAGCATGCTGACTTTCCAGGGCCCCAGTTTAAGTCTTCAGCATCAAACTCCAAAATCAAAACTTCAACATTAAAATCCCTCAACTCTGTTCTTCACCATGCTTTTTATCTGTGAGTCCGCACTAACCAAAGGATGGGGACTCAATGCCCTAATCATAACTCAATCATGTCCAGGTACAGATCAGATTACAAGCATAATCCAATATTTCTTTTTGGAATTCATCAATTATATCAAACTCCTACAGTATGGGATAGGGGTCTTCCTTCATTCTTTTCATATGGATATCCAATTCTCCCACCACCATTTTTTGAAAAGATTATTCTTTCCCAATTGAATGGACTTGGGAACCTTGTCAAAAATCAATTTACCATAGATTTGAGGGTCTATTTCTTAACTCTCAATTCTATTCCATTGATCTATATATCTATTCTTGTGCCAATACCATGCTGGTGTGACCACTGGAGTTTGCAGTAAGTTTTAAAGTTTGGAAGTGTGAGTTCTCCAAATTTGCTCTTCTTTTTTCAAGATGGTTTTGGGTTCAGGACCCCTTTCACTTCCAAATATATTTGATGATTGGCTTTTCTATTTCTGCAAAGAAGGCTGTTGGAATTTTGATTGGGATTGCATTGAACCCATCATTTTGGGTAGCATTACATCTATTTTTAAAAATTTATTTTATTTTTAATTTATTGAAATATATTACTCATACATAAACATGCATAAACAATAAATGTATAGTAATAGTTGTGAACTTATAAAACAAACATATATAACATCATACAGGACTCTCATAACTCACCCTACCACCAATACTTGGCATTGTTGTTGAACATTTTTAACTAATGATTAAAGAGCACTGTCAAAATACTACTACTAACCAAAGTATTTCTCCCCAACCCACCCTATTATTATTATCTTTATATTATTTATATATGAACATACAAAAGCAATAAGTGCATAGTAAAAGTTGTGGACTTACAAAGGAAATATGCATAACATCATACAGAGGTCCCATACATCAACCCTCCATTAATACCTTGCATTGTTGTGGGACATTTGTTATAGATTATGAAAAAATATTGTCAAAATCTTACTTACTATTAATTATAGTCCTTATCTTACATTTGGTGTGTTTTTCTTCCAACCCACACTATTATTATTTTTTTAATTTATTTTTTATGATAGAAGTTGTAAATGTGTAAAACAATCATGCACATGTGCAGAATTCCCAAACAATACCCCTTTATCAACACACCACACTGTGGTGAAACACTTTTTACAGATAAGATAATATCATCTGAATGTTAACATGTCCATAGCGTACATTTAGCTCACATTCTCCATATTGCCCCGTTATCAACACAGTACATCTTTGGCATAGATGGAAGAATATTTTATTATTACAGCTAACCACACTCCATAGGACACTCCAGTTGTATTTTTCCCAAGCCTCTTCACATTCCTGCCACCCTGCAGTAGTGATGTGCATTTGCTCTAGCTCACAAAGGACACTCTTGCATCTGTACCATTAACAACAATTCTCATCCACCTCTTGGTTTACTGTGCTATTCAGGTCCTAGATTATTCTCTAGCATTCTGTCAATTGGCATTTACATACCTAGATGACTGCTTTCAGCCACATCCCCATTTATAAACTAGCTGTTACTCACTATTTGTTACCATCCACTCTATACATTTCCACACTTTCACATTAAATCTAATTAAATCTTCTATATACATTAAACATCAGTAGTCCCTCTCAGTCCTTCTCTTAATCTCCTTTAAGAATCCATCACCTCGCGCGAGGGCTTGAAGACAGTTTCCTACAATTTCTTCTAGAAGTTTTATGGTTCTTGTTTTTATTTTTAGATTTTTAATCCATTTTGAGTTAATTTTTTGATAAGGTGTGAGATAGGGGTTCTCTCTCCTTCTTTCAGTGATGGATATCCAATTCTTTCAACACCATTTGTTAAATGAACTGCTCTGCCCAAGCTGTGTAGGTTTGATAGGCTAGTCAAAAATCACTTGACCATACATACATGTGAGAGTGTTTCTGAACCACCAGTTTGGTTCCATTGGTTTATGTGTCTGTCTTCATGCCAGTACCATGCTGTTTTTACCACGATAGCTAGGTAATGTGAGTTAAAGTCTGGAGATAAGGGTTTGCTTTTCCTTTTTATGATGTTTCTGGCTATTCAGGACCCTCTACCCTTCCAAATAAATTTGATAATCATGTTTTCATTTTTTTTTTAAATGCTGGTGGAATTTTTAAAATCAGTATTGCATTGAGTCTGTGTATCAATTTGAGTAGAATTGACATCTTAATGATATTTAGTCTTCCAATCCATGAGTGTGGAATGTTCTTCCAGTTATTTAGAACTTTTTTTATTTCTTTTAACATTGAGTTGCAGTTTTCTGAAAGAAGTGCTTTACATCATTGGTAAAGTTTATTCCTATTTGAGTTTTATCTTCATATTTTATTTTCCCCACTCTTTTGACATTTTTAGTTACTTGTTATTGATATGATCATCATTTCTAGACTCTCTTCCAGGCCTTTTCTCCTGTCTTTACTTCTCAGGCTCTAGCATACCCTTTAGTATTTCCCGAAAATCTGGTCTCTTGCTTAGAAATTCTCTGTTTCTGTTTACCTGTGAATATTCTAATTTTGCCCTTATTTTTGAAAGATAGTCCTGCTGGATATAAGATTCTTGGCTGGAAGATTTTCTCTTGTAGTCTATTAAGTATATCATACCACTGTCTTCTTGCTTCATGGTTTCTGATGAGAAATCGGCACTCCATCTTATTGGGTATCCCTTATATGGTATGCATTGCTTTTCTCTTGCTGTTCTCAGAATTCTCTCTTCATCTTTGGCATTTGACATTCTTATGAGTACACGCCTTGGAGTTGGTCTAGTCAGATTTTTTCAGATGGAAGTATGGTGTGCTTCTTGGACATGAATATTTAAGTCCTTCAACAGGGTTGGATAATTTTCTACCATTATTTTTTAAAAATATTCCTTCTGCTCCTTTTCCCTTCTCTTCTTCTGGGACACCCATGACTCATAGTTTTCTGTACCTTTTGCTGTCATTTATTTCCTTGAGACCTTGTTCAATTCTTTCCATTCTTTTCTTCATGGTTTCTTTTGTATGTCCACCTTCAGAGGCCATTTCTACAAGCTCCCCAATCCCTTGTTTTGCCTCCTGAAATCTACTATTATATGATTCCAATGTTTTTAACATTTCATTGATTGTGCCTTTCATTCCCATAAGATCTGCTATTTTCCTAGGTATGCTTTCAAATTATTCTTTGTTCTCTCAGTGTCTTTTTTTTTTTTAATTTTTATTTCTCTCCCCTTCCCCCCGCCTCCCCCCCTGTCCCAGTTGTCTGTTCTCTGTGTCCATTTACTGAGTGTTCTTCTTTTGTCTGCTTCTGTTGTTGTCAGCAGCATGGGAATCTTGTGTCTCTTTTTTTTGTTGCGTCATCTTGCTGTGTCATCTCTTTGTGTGTGCGGCACCATTCCTGGGCAGGCTGAACTTTCTTTTGCACTGGGTAGCTCTCCTTACGGGGTATACTCCTTAAGTGTGGGTCTCCCCTATGTGGGGGCACCCTTGCACAGCACGGCACTCCTTATGCGCATCAGCACTGCATGTGGCCCACTCCACATGGGTCAAGGAGGCCTGGGGTTTGATCCATGGACCTTCCATGTGGTAGATGGATGACCTATCCACTGGGCCAAGTCTGCTTCCCCCAGTGTCTTCCTAATGTCCTTAATCTTTTTAGCCATCCCATTCAATTTATTAAGGAGACTTGTTTGAACATGTATGATTAGTTGTCTCAACTCCTTTATGTCATCTGGAGGCTTATCTTATTCCTTTAGGTGGGCTCTATTTTCCTGTTTTTTGGCGTGGATTGTAATTTTTGTTGGTGTCTTGGCATCTGGTTTACTAGAGTATTTATTCTGGGTGCAGTTTTTCTTTAGTTTAGGGCTTCCTGCCCTTTCTCCTTTGCTAGTTGTGCAGTAGGAGCCAAAGTTGATGTAGGTGATGCTATAAGCTGTGAAGGCTCAAGCTGCCCTCATTCTCCCAATTTTCTCCTTTGTCAGAGGTAGGACACAGCCAGAACCATACAGAATAATCCACACTGTGCAGGCCTAGACTGTAGTTGCCCAGAATAAATGATGAAGCTTCACATCCCTTTCTCTCCTGCTGAGGCAGGGATAGAGTTGCAGGTGTGGGCAGCAATCTGTGCAAAGCAGGTCCAAGATGACCACAGTTGTTCTCATAGACTTCTGATTATTCAGTCTGTGCCAGCCAAAGGTACCTACAGTTACCTGGATAGGCTGGGGCTGGGCCCGCCAGCCTCCTTCCTGCCAGAGGTGAGGTTGAAGCCTAGGCTAGGGCTGCAGGCCAATCTTGGTGAAAGAAACTGTTCCCTACCATTACTGTGATTTTTGGTCCTGGTTTCCCCTCATGTTAGGGGTGGAGTCAAAGTAGTGGCTACTGGCCTCTTTCTGACATGGACAGATTCACACCCTAGCCATTCCTAAGTCATACCCTAGCCAGCCTCATCTACTAATCAGCAGCCAAAAGCAGTGGCCAACTGTCTCCTCCTCCCCTGTTTTTGGGAAATGGAGCTTTCAATTCCAGCCTCAGAATAGTTCCTGGGAGGGAAGCAGATGTGCCTCAACTGATAGAATTTCTACTTACTATATAAGAGGTCCAGGGTTCAATATCCAGGACCTCCTGGCCCATGTGGTGAGCTGTCCCCCATGGAGTACTGCTGCATGCAAGGAGTGTCACCCTGCACAGGGGTACCCCCCACACAAGGAGTGTCCCCTGCACAAGGAGTGCCTTCCATGCAAGAGTGTAGTCCATCCAGGAGTGGTGCCACCCAAATAGAGAGCTGACACAGCAAGATGATACAACAATGACATAAAGAGACATAGAGAAGCCACCATATGAGACACAGTGGACTAGGAAGCTGAGGTGGAGCAAGAGAATTATCATCTCTCCTCCACTCTGGAAGGTCCCAAGATGGGTTCCCGGGAGCTGCCTAATGAGAAAAAAAACAGACACAGAAGAACACATAGCAAATGGACAACAGAGAGAAGACAACAGAGTGGGGAGGAGGGAGAAATAAGAAAAAAAATTAAAAATAAAATAAATAAGAATAAAAATAAATAAAAAACAATAATAAAAAAACCTGAATAGCTCCTAGGGTGGCTTGTGCCACCAGAGTAGGACAATCACCAGTCTCTGTGGTTTGGCTGGCAATTTCCCAGAGAGGCTGGCACCAGTCCCCACAGCTTCCTCCCTGTTGGAGGTGGGGCTAGGGCATAGGCTAGAGCTACAATCTGAGATGGATGGAAGGAAGCCA
The DNA here is from genome assembly GCF_030445035.2 of Dasypus novemcinctus. Classification (NCBI taxonomy): domain Eukaryota; kingdom Metazoa; phylum Chordata; class Mammalia; order Cingulata; family Dasypodidae; genus Dasypus; species Dasypus novemcinctus. The sequence continues at coordinate 90,132,282 of NC_080675.1, read as the reverse complement.
GTCCCCACCAACACTTGGATTTTCAGTCTGCCCTGCTTCTCCTCGTGCCAGGTGTGGAGTTCAGATGGCAGCTCCCAACTTCTTTCTAGATTGGACAGGTTCAATCTTAGCTATTCTCAGGATTATAATGTAGTCTGCTGAATTTACTCATCAGTAGCTGAAGGTGGTGCCCAACCATCTCTTCTTCCACCATTTTTGGGAAGTGGAGTTTTCAATTCCAGCCGTGGACAGCTCCGGAGATGGCTTGTGTCTCCAGGGGAGGATGAACATCACCTCTGGGATGTGGAGTACTCTACTTACGAGTCTTTTCTGCAGATGGGCAGTCTCCTCCTTCCATTCCTTCAAGAATATCGTAGGATGTTCTTCTGGTCTCCTGGAACCCCCAGATAGGTGCTTTAGCTAGCTCCAGATAGCTCTGGGTGTTTACTAACTGCCCTATAGCAGAGGCTGACCCTAGGAGCTACTTATTCCTCCACCATCTTGCTGGTTGTTCCATCAGTATTTTTTAAATAAATGGAAAACATAATTATCAAATTTATTTGGAAGGGTAAGGGGTCCTGAAGAGCCTGAAACATCTTAAAAAGCAAAAGCAATGTAGTGGTGGGTTGATGTATGGGGCCCCTGGATGCTTTGTAAGTTCACAACCTTTGCTATATACTTATTATTTATGTATGTTCATGTGTATATTATAATAATAATAATAATTATAGGGTGAGTTGGGTTAAATACTTGGCTAGTAGTAATATTTTGAGAATACTTTTTAATCATCATTTAAAAATGTTTCACAACAATACAAAGTGTATTAGTCTGCCAAAGGGTTGCTAATGCAAACTACCAGAAATTGGTTGGTTTTTATAAAGGGTATTTATTTCGGGTAGGAGCTTACAGATACCAGGCCATAAAACATAAGTTACTTTCCTCACCAAAATCTATTTGGAGCAAGATGGCTGCCAATGTCTGTGAGAGTTCATGCTTCCTGGGTTCCTATGTTCCCAGGGCTTGCTTCTCTCAAGGTTCCTTTCTTCCTGGGGCTGGCTTCTCTTTCCTCTGCATGCTGACTTCCCAGGGCTCCAGCTTAAGGCTTCAGCATCAAACTCCAACATCAAAAATCCCAGCATCAAAAAGCTCCAACTCTGTCCTTTGCAATACTTTTTATCTGGAGACTCACAGATAATGACAAAGCCCTAATGACATGGCCCAATCAAAGTCCTAATCATAACTCAATTATGCCCACGTACAGATCAAATTACAAGCATAATCCAATATTACTTGTTGGAATTCATCAATTATATCAAACTGCTACACAAAGTATTGGCAATAGGATGAGGTATGAAAGCTCTGTATTATGTTATGTATGTTTGTTTCATAAGCTGACAATTATTACTATACACTTATTGTTTGTATATGTTTATGTATGAGTGATATACTTCAATAAATTTTTTAAAAATCAGTTAAGTCATAAATTTGAGGGTTGATTTCTGAACTATCAGTTTGATTCCATTGACCTATATGTCTGCCCTTTTTCCAATGCCTTGCTGTTTAGATTACTGTGTCTTTGTAATAAGTTTAAGATTGGAAAGTGTGAGTCTTTCAATATCATTCCTTTTCAAGATGACTTTGGCTATTTGGAGGTTCTGACCCTTGCATATAAATTTGATGATTGGTTTTTCCATTTCTGAAAAGAACAATGTTGGAATTTTGAACAGGATGCATTGGATCTGTAATCATTTGTGTAGAATTGACATCTTCACAATATTTAGTCTTCCAGTTCATGAATGCTGGATATACTCCCATAGGTCTTTGATTTCTTTTAGCAATGTTTAATAAGTTTTCTATGTACAAGTCTTTATATACTTGGTTAGAATTTTTCAGGAGTATTTGGTTATTTTCGTTGTTATTGTAAATGGATTTTTTAATTGATGTCTTCTTCCAATTGATTATTACTAGTTTACAGAAAGACTACTGATTTTGGGGCCTTGATATTGTGCCCTGTCCCTTTTCTGAATTCATTTATCATCTCCAGGAGGTTTGTTGTGGATTTTAAATGATTTTCTGTATTTAATGTACTGTTAGAGTCAAGTCAGAATTTTTGAGGACATTTACATCTGTATTCATGAGAGAAATTGCCAGTAATTTTATTTTCTTGTAGTATTTTTGTCTGGCTTTAATATTAGGGTGATGCTGGGCTCAAACAATGAGTTAGGTAGTGTTCCCTCCTCTTCAATTTTTTGGAAGAGTTTGAGCAGTATTGGTATTACTTCTTAGAATGTTTGGTAGAATTTACCTGTGAAGCCATCTCATGCTGGTGTTTTCTTTGTTGAAAGGTTTGTTTTTTTTTATATAATAAACTTTTTTTAAAAAGAGATTTTAGAATAGAGAAAAGAAAAGTTGCATCAAAAGTATAAGGGATTCCCATATACCCTACTCCTCCCCTTCCCACATATTCCCCTATTAATAACATCTTACAATTGTGTGATGTATTTGCTAAAATTGATGCATAAATATTGTAGTACTGCTACTAACCAAGGTCTATAGTTGATATTGTGTTTTACACCTAAGTCCAATGCCCTAAACATGTCCTATGTTCCACCTATTATTCCCCCCATTCGCCTCAGAACTGTTCGTGTCTACTATCTTCATAAATATGTTACATGTTCTTCCATTAGTACAATATTAATAAGTTTATTTTGTCTGTGGTTGCATTAGGTCCTTATGTTTGTTTATTCCTCAACATTGAGGATTTGGGGACTGTGATGCCTACTCTGCCACAGATTGAAAGGAGGCCTAGATCATATGGGACAGATGGAAGGAACTGTATTGCTTGCAGTTGTAAATACTGTTGTTTTTTCTTTTTTTTCTTTTTTGGAATGGGGGTTGTTCATCATCATCATTTTGTTAGTTGTCCTGGACAAGTCTGATGATCTGGAGAGTAGGTGTTGGCTGCAACTCTTCTGAGATTCAGGACGCAACCGGAAAATGAACAGACTGAAGATATAAATCTCGGAGACATATACTTAATGAGTATAATGCTAATTATAGGCTCAAATAAAAGGGGTAGAAGAATCATTCATAGGGAAATTACAAATGAATCTCACTCTGTTACACTGGGGAAATATGTTGCCATATATTTATTTCAAGGTAAGGTCCACTGACAGAGGCAGATTTTGAGGGAATCATATATAGGGATCTCTTGCCTATAGTTTTCAGTTAACTCTAGAATCCCCAAGAGCATCCCCATTTGAGGCTCTGTTCATAGTAGTAGTTAGTGAGATCTGCCTGAGACATGCATAAGTGTAACCTTTGGGATGATCTCCTGACTTATTTTGAACTCTCTTAGTCATAAAAAGTCTTTTTTATTTGATGTTCCCCCTTTTAGTCAAGATCTTTTTCCAAATGTATTGCTGGTTGGTACTTGGTATTAATTCTTCAGTGCCAGGGAGGCTCATCTTTGGGAGTCATGTCCCATGCCAGGAGGAAAGTAGTACTGAGTTTGGCTTACAGAAAGGCCACATTTGAGCAACAAGGAGGTTTTCATGTGGCAAATGCTAGACAATGGTGATTATTAGGCTAAATTTCAATTATATAAGAATAAAACTCATAGCTATCGGCATTAGAATTGAAGACTTGACATATAGGTCTTTTTTCTTTTATTAGCCACTGACTATGTACTCTAGAAATTCTTGATCCTCTATTTGAGACTGTAACAGGACTACCCAGGACGGGAGCTTAATATTTTGTTATTTATTGTGTGGGTCTCCACCTACTAAGATAACACCCTGTGACAAACTGAACACATTCATATTCCATAGAGACATGCCCCAGGTGCACCTTTTCCCACACATTCTCCCTGTACCAGTCACCCTCCCCAGCCATATTTGCCAAAAGAACATTCCCATAATTGTATTTACAACCACAGACTTCCACCTCCCCATAGTTTACCTGCTTCCCACCTCCATCCCTCCCCCCAGTGCCATGGATAGTCCAGCCCAAACAACCCACTCTGCTTACCCTGACACTCCAGCAACTCACATCCCCACTCATATCCTTGCACCACCATCACCTTCATCCACTCTCAAACCACCCCCTTCTACCTTACCATAGCTTTTGTCCAGATTGAGAATCAGCTCACCACTCTGTACTTCCTTTCTGTGTCCTGGTAACCTATCTTCCAGACTGTATCTCTGTGAGTCTGCTCAGTATGCTTAGGTCATATCAATGAGGTCATGAGGTCATGCAATATTTGTCCCTTAGTGACTGGCTTACTTCACTCAACATAAAGTCTTTGAGATTCATCCATGTTGTTGTGTGTGTCAAAACTTCATTCCTTCTTACAGCTGAGTAATATTCCATTGGATGTATATACCACATTTTGCTTATCCACTTATCTGTTGATGAACACTTGGGTTGCTTCCAACCCTTGACATTAACAATGTCATTACAAACATTGGTGTGCATGTATCTGTTCATATCCCTGCTTTCAATTCTTCTGGGTGTATAGTACTGTGATTACTGGATCATATGGCAATTCTATAGTTAGCTCCCTGAGAAACCACCAAACCATCCTCCAAAATAGCTGCACCATTCTACATTCCCAACAGCAATGGATGAGTGTTCCCATTCCTTTACAGCCTTTCCAACACTTGTAGTTTTCATTTTTAAAAAATAGAAGCCCATCTTATAGGGGTAAGATGATATCTCATTACAGTTTTGATTTGCATTTCCCTAATAGCTAGTAATGATGAGAACCTTTTCATGTGCTTTTTAACCCTTTGGATTTCCTCTTTGGAAAATTGTCTATTCAAATCTCTTGCCCATTTTTAAAAATGGGTTGTTCATCTTTTTATTTTAGAGATGTAGGATTTGTTTTTATATGTTGGATATTAAACCCTTATTATAAAAGTGGTTCTCAAATATTCTCTCCCATTGAGTAGGCTGCCTTTCAACTTACTTGACAAACTCCATTGATGCACAAAAGTTTTTAATTTTGAGGAGGTGCCATCTATCTATTTTTTCTTTTGTTGCTCACCCTTTGGGTATAAAGTTTTTGAAACCATTTCCTACTACAAGATCTTAAACATGCTTCCCTACATTATCTTCCTGTAGAAGCTTTATGGTCTTGGCTCTTATATTTAGGTCTTTGATCCATTGTGAGTTAATTTTTGTATAGGACATGAGATGGTCATTCTCTCTCATTTTTCTGGATATGGATATTCAGTTCTCCCAGCACCATTTGCTGAAGAAGCTATTTTGTCTCAATTGAGTGGACTTGTTGGCCCTGACAAATATCAGTTGGTCATATATGTGCAGGTCTATATCAGAACTCTCAATTTGGTTCCAATGGTCAGTATGTCTATCCTTATGCCAATACCATGCAGCTTTGACAACTGTAGCTTTGTAGAATGCTTTATCAGGTAGCATGATTCCTCCAATTTTGTTTTTCTTTTTCAACGTTTTTGACTATTCAGGGCCACTTGCCCTTCCAAATAAATTTCATAATTGGCATTTCAAGTTCAGTAAAAAAATGCTGTGGCAATTTTTATAGAAATTTTGTTAAATCTACTAATCAATTTGGGTGGGATAGACATCTTAGTGATATTTAGTTTTCCAATCCATGAACATGGAATATTCTTCCATTTATTTAGGACTTCTTTGATATTCTATAAGAACATTTTGAGTTTTCTGTGTACAAGTCCTGTACATCTTTAAGTTTATTTCTAGATATTTTATTCTCTTAGTTGCTATTGTAAATGGATTTTCCATTTCAGCCTCAGATTGCTTATTAGCATACAGAAATGCCAGTGATTTTTGTATATTGATTTTATATCCTGTTATTTTACTGAACTCATTTATCAGCTCTAGGAGCTTTATTGTAGATTTTTCAGGGCTTTCTACATATAGGATCATGCAAACTGCAAATAGTAGAAGTTTTACTTCTTCCTTTCCAATTTGTATTCCTTTTATTTCTTGTTCTTGTGTAAGTGCTTGAGCAAGTACTAATACAGTTTTAAATAAGAGTGGTGACAGTGCACATACCTGTCTTGTTCCAGATCATAGAGCAAAAGACTTCAGCATTTCACCATTGAATATGATCTTACTGTGGGTTTTTTCATATATACCCTTTATAATGTTTAGGAAGTTTCCTTCTATTTCTATCTTTTGAAGTCTTTTTTTAAATCAAGAAACCATTTTGTACCTTATCAAATATTTTTCTGCACCAATAGAGATGATTACTTTTTCCTTTTGATCTGTTAATGTGATGTATTACATTGATTGATTTTCTTATGTTGAACCAACCTTGCATACCTGAGATAAAATCCACTTGATCGTGTATAATTTGTCTAATGTGTTGTTGAATACAATTGGCAAATGTTTTATTGAGAATTTTAGTATCTAAGTTCATTAGAAAGATTGGTCTATAGATTTGTTTTATTGTGGTGTCTTAATGGTACTTTGGTATTAGGGTGATGTTGGCATCATAGAATGATTTAGGTAATGTTTCCTCTGCTTCTATTTTTTGGAAGAATTTAAGCAGGATTGCTATTTCTTACTGGAATGATTGGCAGAATTCAACTGTGAAGCCATCTGATCCTGCGTTTGTCTTGAATGGGAGGTTTATGGTGACTAATGCAATCTCACTACTTGTGATTGTTCTGTTGAGTTCTTCTATTTCTTCTTTTGTCAATGTAGGTTGCTTGTTTCTAGAAATTTGTCTATTTCATCTAAGTTACCCATTTAGTTGGCATGCAATTTTTCAAAGTATCTTCTTATAATATTCTATTTCTGTGGGATCAGTGGTGATATCCCAAATCTTGTTTTTTATTTTACTTACATCTTCTCTCTCTTTTATATTTGTTAGACTATCTAAGGGTTTGTCAAATTTATTAATCATTCCAAAGAACCAGCTTTTGTTTTTGTTAATTTTTCCAGTGTTTTTTACTTCTCAATTTCATGTAGTTCTGCTCTAATCTTTGTTATTTCCTTCTTTCTGCTTGCTTTGGGATTAGTTTGTTATTTTTCTAGTTCCTCCATGTGTGCAGTTAGATCTTTGATTTTAGTGTTGTTCTTTTATAATATATGCATTTATGACTGTAAATTTCCCTCTCAGCACTGCTTTCACTGCATCCCGTAAGTTTTGGTACATTGCGTTCTCATTTTCATTTGTTTCAAGGTAGTTACGAATTTCTTTTTGCAATTCCTCCTCAACCTGATGGTTGTTTAAGGGTGTGTTGTTTAACTTCCATATATTTGTGCCTATTCTTATTAATTGCCTACTTCATTCCACTGTTGTCAGGGAAATTACTTCGTATAATTGCAAGCATTCTAAATTTGTTGAGACTTTGTATAATTGCAAAATTTCTAAATTTGCTAAGACTTGTTCCTAGCATGTGGTCTATACTGGAGAATGATCCCTGCGCACTTGAGAAGGATATATCTTGCAGTATTTGGGTATAATGTTCTGTATATGTCTATTATGTCTAGTTCCTCTAACATACTATTTAAGGTCTCTGTTGCTTTATTAACTCTCTGTTGAGACATTCTGTCTAATGGTGATAATGGTGTATTAAATTGCCGTGCTATGATTGTAAGAGGCATCTATTTTTCCCCTTAGTTCTGCCATTGATTGTCTCATGTATTTTGGGGTACCCTGGTTAGGTACATACTTATTTATGATTGTTCTTTCTTTTTGATAGAATACCCCTTTTATTTATATATATTGTTCTTCTTTGTCTCTTACAATAGTTTTGCATTTAAAATCTATTTTTCTGATATTAATATGGGTACTCCTCCCCTTTCTCCTCTCCTTTTTGGTTATTGTTAAGTGTAAATTTGTTTTACAACTTTTCACTTGTGACCGCTTTGCTTCCCTGGGTATAAGGTGAGTGTCTTGCATATAGATTGGTCATATTTCCTTATCCATTCTGCCAATCTGTGTCTTTTGATTGGAAAGTTTAATCCATTAACATTCAATGTTATTACTCTCAGGGCAGTAGTTACACTACCCATTTTTTCATTAGGCATATATATATGTCATATTTTGTTTTTATTTCTCTTTTATCCTTTTAGTTAGTCTATTAATCTTCCTTTCTACATCTCCTCCAACCTTCTGTCTCCTGTTTTTTTCCTTTCAACTTGGGCACTTAGCAGAAGAGTTTTCTAAAGTAAACTTAGAGAATGCAGCTTGGCTTTTCCTTGCAGCCTATACCAAAATTCTACATGAGAGAGATACTCTGAGGACTGAATTGTTGGACACAAAAATATGAGAAATTGATTTCAGAAATTCCAAGCCTGGAAATCAAATCTCCAGATGATAGTACCTCATTTGAGGACTTAACTAAACCTGGAACTTGTAAATTGGGATTGAAGATGTAGTTATCTAGGAAAGATTTGTGGAAAATCTTACCATCTAATGGCTTGGACCCTGATTCTTGCATGCTAAACCAATAAGCTTTTGAGAGGGCTGTATGAACAAAACCACTGTCAGCTTGAACTAGAAGGGACATGGAAGGAAGAGATTGAAGGGAAAGTGACTTTAAGAGGAATACCATGGATCAAACAGCCTTTGAGGGATAAAGAGACCCATGGGAGTTATGGTCATGGCAGATGGGGTTAACTACCAGGTCAGATGGCCCCTCTTTGGAACTGGTGTTTATGTGTGATGAATCTGGACTCAGATGGGATCTCTCTTCATAAGACTTTCATGCTAATGTGCTGGAGTTGCAGTTAGTGTTGGGGTTTAAGATATATCTAGGGGATTTGAATCTCTGGACTGACAATGTGATAGCCAGGCCCTGAGCCTCAACAGACTTCAGCACCTACAATCTGATTTATTGGACTCACCACACTCAGCTAAGATGGAGTTGAAGAAGGACAACCACCACACCATGGAGCCTAGAGTGATTACAACTGAAAGTGGGAGGATTGCATCCAGCATCCATGTGGAATCTGAGCCTCCTCTTGACATAGAGGTGCAATGGACACAACCAATCCAATGTCCACATAGAAAAGGTGGCATTGGATTGGGAAAAGTGGACATGGTGGCTGATGGGTATGGGGAAAGGCAGGAAGAGATGAGAGGTGGAGGCGTCTTTGGGACATGGAGCTGCCCTGGATGGTGCTTCAGGGGCAATCACCAGACATTGTAAATCCTCACAGGGCCCACTGGATGGAATGGGGGAGAGTATGAGCCATGATGTGGACCATTGACCATGAGGTGCAGAGGTGCCCAAAGATGTACTTACCAAATGCAATGGATGTGTCATGATGATGGGAATGAGTGTTGCTGGGGGGGGGGGGGGAGAGGTGGGGTGGGAGTGGTGGGGTTGAATGGGACCTCATATATATATATTTTTAATGTAATATTATTACAAAGTCAATAAAAAAAAGAGGTGTAGTTATGGGGATAGAAAGCACTGAAGTTTACATAGGACTAGGGGACTTGGAGAGAAATGGGAAGGACTGCTAATTTATAGTTTCTTTTAATAAAAAGAATGTTCTAAAATTGACAGTGATAATGGTTGCACACCTCTGTGACTGTATTAAAAAGAATGAATTTTACAATTTAAAAAAAAAAAAAAAAGAGGAATACCATGGAAACTGGGAACTGGAATTAAGATATCTCTTTGGGCCAAGAGAGGAACCCCACCCATGTGTACAGAGAGGATGAGTTTGCCCCAGCAGTTGAAGGAGGTGGATGTTCCCACCAGATGTTCAGGGAAAGTTTTGTTGCCCCAGAGTACAGAGAGGATAAAGCATATTCCCTGGAGATTAGGGAGGTTGAAGTTGATGCCTCATAGGTCTGAGAGGGGCAGGCCTGTCCCACATGGATTAGGGGAAGGCCAGGTCACCAACTTGTTGCTCTGAGAGGGTTGGACCTATATGCCAAAGGTTAGGGAGTATGTCGTCTTAATTTCAATATACTAAGGATGTTAAGACTCTAACCCAAAGATTGGATATAGTGCGGTCATCTCCCCTGTGCTCTTGGAGGGTGAGGTCTGGAGCTTGGTCACCTCCCAGATGCTTGATGAGGGTGGAACCAAGAAAAAGGCCATTGGACAAGCCTGTTGAAAGGTAGGGTCCCCATTTGACTGTAGGAAAAAGAAACCATCATCTTAAGAATGACTCTCAGACTTTGACATCAAATGAATTATGCCCTGCAGCTTAATAAATAGAGGACCCATGACTCATGTTTCCCTCCTAATTTCTCCTTATGATAATGGAAATGTTTATCCTTTGTCTATCCATTTGTGCATTAGAAGAAGATAAACGGTTTTGTAAGTTTCTGAGTTCTACAACAAGATGGGACTTTGCCCCAAGACAAATACTATTTCTTTAAATTGATTGTGATTTGATTTTGTATTTTCATTGTTACTGATTTAGGGTTTTTTGAATATTGTAATATCTTTTTGGAATTCAGAGGGTGGAGTGTAGTGATTTGGCATTATTTATGAATTCCAAAAAGAAATACTGATTATGTTTGTAAACTGGTATGTTCCTCTGGGCTAGTGATACCTTTGAATTGTATTGGATTCAGAGGTTTCAATTTTACTTGATTAAATTATGACTAGGGCTTTGATTGGGCCATGATGGTAGGACAATGAGTCCCTTCCCCCTTGGTGGGTGGGGACTCACAGAGAAAATGACAAGGCTGTGTAGACTGTTGGAGTTTTAATCCTGGAGCCCTGGGAAGTAAATGCATAGAGAAGGAGATATATGAGGAAGGAGATAAGACTCCATTAGACACAGCTAGGGTCTTGGGAAGAAAGATGAGACATTCACCTGACAGTTTATAGCTGAACTTGTGGAGAGAGCAGAGCAGCTGAGCCCAGAGAGAAGCAAGTTCGGGATAGAGATGAGAGTTATCCTAACCTACAGCTGATATTGGAAGAAGCTGGGACTACAGAGTCTTAAGAGGAAGAGGAAGCCTGAACCCTTGCCGATGTTGGCAGCCATCTTGCCCCAACATGTGGCAACAGACTTTGGTGAGGGAAGTAATCTATGCTTTATGACCTGGTAACTGTAAGCTTCTACCCCCAAAAAATATCCTTTATAAAAGTCAACAGATTTCTGGTATTTTGCCTTAGCACCCCTTTTGGCTGATGAATACACCTTTCATTTCTCCCCTCCATGTCCCTTTTAGTCCAGGCTGACAGTGGTTTTGTTTATATAGATCTTGTAAAATGTTTGTTGGTTTAGCATGCAGGAATCAGCAGTCCAAGCCATCAGACAGTAAGACTTCCATAGGTCTTTGCTGGATAACTGCATTTTCAATCCTGACTTACAAGGTTCAAGTTTAGTTAATTCCTCAAATGGGGTAATATCATTTTGGGACTTGATTTCCAGAGGGTTAGAGTTTCCAGAATCAGGTTCTGATTTCTTTGTGCCCAGCAATTAAATTATCAAATGACCTTTTTCCTCTAACATTTTGTTATAAGCTGCAAGGAGAAGCCAGGCTGCATTTTCTACCTTTAGATTGGAAATCTCCTTGGGTAACATCCAAACTCATAATTTTCAAATCTTCCTTCCATATAACATCAGGAGTCAATCTTTCTAAGTTCTCTGCAACTTTAAAACATGGATTGCCTTTTCTCCAGTTTCCAATGATAATTTCATCATTTCCTTCTAAGGCCTTATCAAAAGTCTCTTTAGCATCCATATTCCTCCTAACAGTCTCTTTGAAGAAATCTAGGCCTTTTCTGTCAAGCATCTCACAGTTCCTCCAAAAAATACCCTTTACCCATTTATAAAACTGTTCCAATATTTTTGGTAGTTGCAAAAGCATGACCCCACTCCTATTACCAAATTCTGTATTAGTAAGCCAAAGGGGTGCTGATGCAAAGTACTAGAAATCTGTTGGCTTTTATAAAAGTTATTTATTTGGGGTAAAAGCTTACAGTTACAAGGCCCTTTAGAGTCCAAGTCAAGGCTTTCTCACCAAAGTCAGCTGCCACATGTTGAAGCAAGATAAAAGGCAGTCTCTGCCTGGTCTCTCTTTCCTTCTTTCACCTAAGGCTACATGGGCCCAGCTTCTTCTGATCTTAGCTGTAGGCTCGCAAAGTGCTCATCTCTCAGAGCTTCCTGTATCAATCTAGTATAAGGCTCATTTCTTTTCTATGAAAGTGCGGCGGCTTGCTCGGTCGGTAGAGGTGGGGTCTGGCTGTGGACGAGGGGTCGGTCCAGCTTTGGACGAGGGGTCGGTCCCACTTGGGACGAGGGGTCGGTCCCACTTGGGATGAGGGGTCGGTCCCACTTGGGACGAGGGGTTGGTCCGGCAGCAGACGAGGGGTCGGTCTCACAGGGGTTGCGCGGTTCAGCTGACGGGGTCGCCCGGCAAAGCCGGCGACGAAGGGGTCGCCCGGAGAAGCAGGCGACGAAGGGGTCGCCCGGAGAAGCAGGCGACGAACTGGGGACAAGGGAGGCCAGGCCCTTGTCGGGGGCTCTCAGGACTGGAGGGCGCATGGCAGAAGAACTACCGCGGAGACAAGGTAAACACACAAGTCCACTTTATTGAGGGAGAGGCAAGAGTTTTATAGGGGCTGGGGAAGGCTGATTGGTCAAAGCCACGCCCTGTTCTGATTGGTTGCCGGCGAAAGGTCAGTGGGCGGTACCGGATGGGGGAGGGGTGGTGATTAGGGATTGGCTGTTGCTGTTGCTGGGGGAAGTGGCAGGGTTTAGTGATTGGTGGCTGCTGTTGCTGGGGTAGAGGGCAGACTTGAGTTTCCCGCCCATGCCTGGCTGTTGCTGCTGTCGGGGGGAGGGAAAAGGGCAGACTGGATTTTTCCACCCACGCCTGGCTGTTGCTGCTGTCGGGGGAGGGGAAAAGGGCAGACTGGAATTTCCACCCTGCGCCTGCTCAGGGAGAAAGAAGAAGAAGGGTGCTGCCCCACAGGCATCGTGTGGCGCCATCCGGGAGGAGGGGCGGCCACGGAAGCATGGCTGCCGAGAAGGGGAGACCCGAGGGCACTCTGCGCCCATGCTGAGCTTTCTTCAGGGGTGGCGGTGAGTCCGACCAGCCACCCTATTATGGGGGCAGCGGCTTGGAATTAGGCCTACTGCGGCTGCTCCCCCGCCAGGCCAGCAAACCACACTTCAGCCCGAGGGGTGACCGCATGAAAGAAAAAAACAGAACTACTTGAGTTGAGGCTGCTCAGCTGCTCTGTTTTCTTCAGCTATTAACTACCAGGCAAACAGTTCAGCTCTTTCTAGGGCCCCAGGATCAATGATGACAGAGCTCTTTCCTCTTCTGTGTCTTCTTCTTGAGTGAGTGTCCATTTATACCACCCCACCAAGGGGGCAGGGACTTAACCCTGAGTCACTTCCTACTGACATGGTTGATTCAAAGTCCCAAATTGATTTTTTTTAAAGTAAACTTAACACCTTTGAATTTAATACAGTCAAAGAGTATCATACCCAGAGGAACAGACAAGTTTACAAACATAACCTTTCTTTTTTGGGGAATCACAAAAATAATCTCACACATATTAGCACAGCATACAATTGTTGATAGTATCTTTTTATGATCCTTTTTATTTTTGTGTGGTCAGTGGCAATGTCACCCCTCTCATTTATGATTTTATTTATTTGCATCTTCTCTCCATTTTCTTTGTCAGTCTAGCTAAATGTTTGTGTACTTTACTGATTTTCTCCAAAGACTCAATTTTGCTTCTGTTGATTTTCTCTTTTGTTTTTTTTTTAAATTCTCTATTTCATTTATGTCCTCTCTAATCTTTATTTCTTTTCTTCTCTGTTTGGTTTAGTTTGTTTTTCTGTTTCTACGTCTTCCAGTTTTAAGGTTAGGTCTCTGATTTGAAGTCTTTCCTCCTTACTAATGTAAGCATTGAGAGGTATAAATTTCACTCAGCACTGATTTTGCTGTGTCCCCTACATTTTACTATGTTTTATTTTCATTTTCATATACCTTAAGATATTTACTAATTTTCCCTGTGATTTTCTCTTTAACCTATTTTTGTTTGAGTACATTTAAAAATTTCCATGTATTCATGAATTTTCCATTTTTCCTGTTACTGATTTCTTGTTTAATTTCATTGTCATTAGAGAGGATACTTTGCATGATTTGAATATTTTTGAATTTATTGACACGTGTTTTGTGACCTAAGATTTGGTCCTTCCTGAAGAATGATCTTTAGGCACTCAAGAAGAATATGTATTATGGTGTTGTTGGGTGAAATGTTCTATATATGAGTGTTAGGTCTAGTTGGCTTAGAGTATCATTCATCAAGTCTTTTATTTCCTTACTGATCTTCCATTGAGATGTTCTATCTATTATTAAAAATGTTGTATTTAAGTCTCATACTCTAAATATAGAATTGCCTATCTCTCCCTTCAAATCTGTCAGTATTTCTTCACATGTTTTGGGACTATTGTTAGGCACATAAAAGTTTATAATTGTTAAGTCTTTTGGAATTCACTCTTTTATTTGTATATAATGACCATCTAAAGTTTATTTTACCTGATATTAGTATAGCTATCCCAACTCTCTTTTGGTTTTTATTTGTATGGTATATTTTTTTCCATCCTTTCACTTTCACCCTTTTATGTCTTGGAATTTAAGGTGAATCTCCTGCAGACAGCATATGGTGGAGTCATGCTTTTTTATCCATTCTGCCAATCTCTGTCTTTTGAATGGAGAATTTGATTCATTTACATGTAAAGTAACTACTGATAGTGCAGGAAATTCTTCTACTATTTTCTATTTGGTCTCTATAAATCTTATACCTACTTGTCCCTCAGTTTTTTTGTTCATGCCAACTTTCATATTTAATTGACGTTTTATATTTTACCACATTGAGTTGCTTCTCATTTCTATATGGATATATATTTTTGAAATATATTTTCCTTGTTACCGTGAGGTTAAAATTAGCTTCCTAAATCTCTAACATTTATATTTTATTTGATAACAACTTGGCTTCAATAGCATATACATATATTGTTCCTATATGTCTCTGCCTACCCCTACCTTTTTTAGTTATTTCAGATTATACCTTTGTATATTCTATGTCCAAAACATAGATTTATCATTACTTTTTATGCCTTTGCATTTTAGCACCTGTAGGAACTAAGAAGTTATGTTGCATACCAAAAAATACAATACAATAGACCTGGCATTTATAATTACCCAAATGGTTACATTACTGGAGGTCTTTATTGTTTTAGTCTACTTTGAACCACTGTTCCTTTCAGTCTGAAGATTTCCATTTCACATTGCTTCTACAGCAGGTCTAGTGGTCATGAACTCTTTTTGCTTTTGTTTATCTGGGGATGTCTTAATCTCTCCCTCATTTTTGAAAGCACTCTTACCAGATATAAAATTCTTGGTAGACAATTCTTTCCTCTCAGCACTTTAAGTATTTTAACCCACTGACTTCTTGCCTCAGTGATTTCTGATGGAAAATCTGCAGTTAATCTGATTGTGACTCCTTGTGCATAACAAGCTGCTTTTCTCTTGCAGCTTTCAGAACTATCTCCATGTCCTTTGAATTTGTGAGTTTGTTGAGTATGTGATGGGGCATATTTTTCTTCAAGTTTATCTTGTTTATTGTGCACTTGGCTTCTTAGATGTGTATAATCACATCTTTTCCTAAGTTTGGGAAGTTTTCTATCATTATTTATTTGAATATTACATCTGCCCCTTTCTTTCTTTTCCTTCTGGGACTTCCATGATGCATATATTGGTATGCATGATAGTAACCCAGAGGGTTCTTAGGCTATTTTTTTTCTTTATAATTCTTTCATCTTTTTGCTACTCAGCCTGATTCATTTCAATTATCCTTTTTTTTTTTTTAAGATTTACTTTCTTTACTTATTTCTTCCCATCCCCACCCCCTTGCTTGCACTCACTACTTGCTCTCTGTGTCTGTTCATTGTGTGCTCATCATTTTTTTAGGAAGCACCAGCAATTGAATTCAGGACCTCCCATGTGGGAGAGCGGTGCCCAATGGCTTGAGCCACCTCCACTCCCACTTGCTGTGCTTTCATTGTGTTTCCTTGTCATGTTTCTTCATTGCATCATCTTATTGTGTCATCCTGTTCCATTAGCTCACCATGCGAGCCTGTTACATCAGCTTGCTGTCTTGCTCATTCTCTTTAGGAGGCACTGGGAACGAACCCAGGACCTCCCATGTGGTAGGTGGGCACCCAAATGCTTGAGCCACATCTGCTTCCCAATTCTCTTGTTTTTGAGCCCACTTATTCTTTATTCTGCCCACTCCAATCTGCTGTTCATTTCAGTTATGGGTCTTCAACTCAAGTAGTTCTGTTTTTTTCCTTTTTACAATTTCTATCTTTTTACTGAGATTCTCATATTGTTTATTCATCATTTCCATGAAATCCTTTAGCTCTTTCTCTGTATTTTCCTTTATCTCCTTGAGTATATTGAAGATCATACAGTTTAACAAGTCAAGGATGCACACTGCATTCTCTATTATAGTGACTTAAAGAATAATATGAAAAGTATAACTTAGAAAACTACAAAATACTCAGAGAAGATAAATGAAATAATTTTTAAAAATATATATTTGATTAAAAGAAGTTATAAAGAAGACACAAATGAACAGAGAGAAGATAGTAAAATTAGAAAATTAATAGAAATCCTGTAGCCCCCAAACCCAACTTTGTTAGTGAATATATGAGATTGAAATGGTGCAAACACTCTAATATTATATCAGCAGTCTGAATTTTAAAAATAGCTGTTCACCACAGATGCATTTTATAGTATAAACAGATAGTTTAAAACTTAAAAGAAAGTTATATTGTGCAAATACAAAGCTGGTATGACTTTATTAATATCAGACAAAAGAAGAACTTAAGGCAAAAATATTACTAAAGATATACAGGGTATTCCACAATGATAAAAGGGTCAATTTAACCAGTAGAAATAATGACTCTAATTTGTGTCACTTAATAACAGAACATAAAAAAATGTGGCAAATGTTGACAGAAATAAAAGGGGAGATAGGCCAATACACAATATTTAGTGTATTTTTTTTTTTCTTTTTCACCAGGAGGCCCTAGGGATTGAACCCAGTTCCTCCCATATGGGAGGCAGAAGCTCTATCAGTTGGGCCACATCCACTTCCCAATATTTAGAGATTTTAACACATTTGTCTTAATAACCATTAGAACAATGGAAGAGAAAATCAGTAAGATTACAGAGGATTTGTACAATACTATGATTTTTTATAGAGTAATATAATTATTATTACAGCCTAATACTTAACCTAAGTGACCATTATGGAAAAGTACCCCAACAACCATAGAAACCATATTATTTTCAAGTGCATATGGAACATGTCCCAAAGTAATCAATATTTTGGGATGTAGAGCAAGTCTCAAATTATTCCAAAGGGTTGAAACCATTTTTTTCCAGACCATAGGTTATAAAACTAGAAATTAACAACAGAAAAAAAGTAAAAAAATGTTTGGAAATTAAGCAACAAATTCTTAAACAACAGAGGGATAAACATTTGAAATTAGAAGATATTTGCACTGAAGAAAAATTAAAACAGGACATACTAAAATGTGTGAGATGTAACTAAAGGACTAGTTAGAGGGAAAATATACTTTTTTTTTTTTTGAGGTACCAGAGGCCAGGAATTAAATTTGGGACCTCGTATGTGGGAAGCCAGTACTTAACCACTGAACTTCCCTGAGTTGGCTTTTTCATTTGTTTTGCTTTTTAAATTTTCTTTCTTGTTTTCATTTTTTATTTTTAGTAGGTATAGGGAAACAAACCTGGGACCTCCCATGTGGGAAGCAGGCACTCAATTACTTGAGCCACATCTGCTCTCTGAAAAATATACTTTCTAATGCATGTATTACAAAAGAAGAATACTTAAAATCAGTTATCTAGCCTTCAATCTTAAAAAACTAGAAAAGGAATTCAAAATTAAACCTAAAGAAAATAGGAGTTAGTAGAAAAAAAAAAACAAAAATCATGCAATAGATAAAGTTAAAGCCAAAATTTTGTTCT
Organism: Dasypus novemcinctus; assembly: GCF_030445035.2. Taxonomy (NCBI): domain Eukaryota; kingdom Metazoa; phylum Chordata; class Mammalia; order Cingulata; family Dasypodidae; genus Dasypus; species Dasypus novemcinctus. The sequence continues at coordinate 90,114,296 of NC_080675.1, read as the reverse complement.
TTGAAGATTTATAAATTTGATTAACTTTGCAAAGCTAAATAAAAAAAAAGATAGAAAATACAAATAACTAATATCAGCAAAGTGGGTCATTTCTATAGATTGTATATACATTGAAATGATTATTGAAAGATATTATGAATAACATAATGGTAATACATTTAAAAACTCAGATTAAATGGGTAAATTCCTTGAAAAACAAGTTTCCAAAATGAGCAGCAGGAGAAAAAGAACATATAAATGATATCACAACTGTCAAAAAACCTAAAACCATAATTTAAAACCTTCCAACAAGGAAAGCTCTAGGAGCAGATAGCTTTACTTGTATATACTTTCAAATAGTTAAGAAAGAAACACAACAAATTTTATATAAACTTGTAAAGAATACAGAGGGAAAACTTTCCAATTTATTTTTTTCAGGCCAGCATAAGTATAATATTAAATCCTGACAGTGCATTGCAAGAAAAGAAAATTTGAGGCCAATATCTCTCATAAAACCAGATGCAAAAATTATTTAAAAAATAGTAGCATATTGAATCTAGCAATATTAAAAAGAATAATATATCAAGAACAAATGGATATATTTGAGCAAAGAAATGTTGGTTTTACACTTGAAAAATCAATCAATATAATTCACTATATTAATAGAATTAAAAAGAAAAGCTAAGGGATTTTTGCAACCAATGCAGGAAAAGTTTGTGATAAAATTTAAAACCTATTCATGTTAAATTTTGTCAGCAAAATACAAATGAAAAGTAACTTAATCAGCTCAGATGTGTCTAAAAACATACCTACAGCTTACATCATACTTAGTGGAAAATATCAAACCCTTTCTTCTGAAGTTAGGAACAAGGTAAGAATGTCTGTTATTACCACTTCTGTTGATAATTTTACTCCAAAAAGTAATAAAATATATAACTATTGGAAAGGAAGATGACAATTTTATTTACATATGACTCAATGATGGACATAAAAATCTGCAAGGCTACAAATGAACTATTATAATTAATAAGTAAATGTAGCAAGGTCACTAGATCCAAAATAAATATGTAAAATGATTTGTATTTGTATTAAGGCAAATCATGTAAAATTGCAGATATTCAAGTGTATTTAATATTATATAAATGGCAGTGTCCTATGGTTTGTAGTAATAGATGTTTGCAATAAACAGTTGGAAAATGAAATTAAGAAACAGTGTGAAAAACATCAAATTTATAGAAATAAATTAGTTAATACATGTATAAGACATCTACAGTGGGAACAACAAGACAGAAGTGGAAGAAATTAGTTGAGACGTAAATAAATGAATATTTATTCCATGTTTATGGGTTGGAAGACTCAAATTTTTTTTTTTTTCATGTGTCGGGGATTGAACCAGGGACCTTGTATGTGGAAAGCCAGTACTCAATCACTGAACTACTTTGGCTTCCCTACGTTGTTTTTTTTTTTTTTTCATTTGTTTTGCTTGTTTGTTTTTTTGTTTTGTTTTGCTTTTTCAGGAGGCACTGGGAACCAAACCCAGGACCTTGCATGTGGGAGGTGTGTCCTCAAACACTTGAGTCACATCTGCTTCTGACTCAATATTTTTAAGAGTCAATTCTCTTCACTTGATTGACAGATTCAAATCCAGTCCCAATAAAAACCACAGATGTTCTCTTTCCTGCTCTCTCTTTGGAGAGACATAGTATGGGTCAGTGTTTTATGTATGATGGTTATACCTCATCAGTCATTTTGTCAGAGCTTCATAGGTTAGCTCTGGTCAATTTTCTCTGGGTTATCTTTCTACTGCAGTTTGCAATTTGATCTTATGACCTGTTTCTGACTTACCTGGGAGAAGTAGCTGTTGCAGAAATGGAGTAGATTATGGAAACATGGTGTATTTGTCAGATAATATATATTTTAAAAATATTAGACAAGTATGTTTTCATTCCCAGTATGCCTTAAAATTTTCCTGGTTGTCCTGGTTGGAGTTGGGGGATGTATGTATACCAACCATTGAAGACAAGATATGTGTTATTTTAGAGGAAAAATCCCTAGAGATAAGCATTTCCTTAACTTTTGCATTACAAGAACTTTTGAATATTTACAGTTAGAAAATAGTCTGAAAATAAAGAATTTTGATTTGCAAAGCCAGACTCTGTTGAAATGGGTGGTGGAGTAAAAGGTGGTAGGATTTATATCATCTGATAAACCACATTTTGGAAGACTGACCTTTGAAACAGGAAAGAGCACTGGACTTGATACAGAGATGTTTCCATCATAAGATGAAGATGGTACCAGGGTTATGGTACAGGGTCCAGGAATGCCCCTATGCCTTTGCCAGAAAAAGTGGTAGATAGCAGAAGGCATAGAAAAGCAGAACATGTTTATGCTCCACTTCCCATTTGTAAATCTAGGAGAGGTTTACTGTTAGATATAGAACATGGAAGCATGATGTGGCAGTCAAAGTGGAGTAGAAATGTAAGAGTGGTGTCACCAGAGAGCTAACACTCCTTATTTCCAACAGCCTAGTTGTGGAATGCTGGATATCCAGAAGCTCCTGTGTGCCTCCAGGTGAGGGCGATGGAGAAAACCAAGGATTAGAGGAGGTCTGATATTAAGGTATAGTAAGGTGTAGAAGGTGTTGCAATATAAATCTTATCAATAGTACACATGCCTAGAGCGGACCAGGTCCATGATGAACATATTACACCACATACATACACACATAACTTGTATGCCATTATCTCCCTTTAGTATATACCCTTCAATGGAGCCCTCTTTTTGATCAACTCATTACATCATTCTATTTATATATTCCATTCCCTTCTCTCTCATAAACATTTTATTATAGTAGACAATTATTGCATCTCATTTAAAATTTGCCCATGTTTTGCTCATAATGCTCCTTTAGTTTTTACAACAAGTAGAATCTCTCCTTTCTTTCTCAATCTCTATCATTACTTTTACACATTGGTTTAATATACATTTATCTGTATGAATGTATTAAACAGGATAGGCCAGTCTAAGTTGCATTGCAAATAACCTCCAGGTGTTGGTGGCATAGAAAATCACTTCTGTTTCTGGTTATACGAAGTCTATTGCAGGTCTAAGTTACCTTCCAGGGTTGTTGTCCTCTGCAGAGTGACTCAGCAGTCCTTGCTGCTATGATTCTGTGGCTCTGTCTTCTCATACTGAGACTTTCTTTGTGACTTCTTTGGCAGGGTGAATCCCCAGAGGTTTTCCCTAGTCTCATCTCATTTTATCTGCCAGAATTATCATGTGATCATGAATAGCTACAAGGGGATTGAGAAAAAAAGGAAAGAAAAAGCAGAACACTGATGACAATGTACCTCAACGTTGTCTTCACTCCTGCTCTATACTTTTTATCATAATCTCATGAAATCTCCCTGACCTATAGCTTACTTCACTCATCTCTTCAGGAATCTTTTAGAGTCACATGAGCTTGACCTGGTTGCTTGAGAATTGAGAATAAAATAAGCATGAATTTGGTAAATTTAACACATAGGAATGACTACTGCCTTTACTTACCCAGTGCTTACGTTTTGCCACATCACTGTAGGCCTTTTGCCTTCCGTGGAGAATGGTCAGTCATGCCAGCATCATCTCACCTTTACTCCTCTCTGAGTCTTCTATGGTGATGCCATTTAGGAACAAGTGTGCCACTGTTGACTCTTACTGAATGGTCACTCAATTACTCATTTATTCAAAAAATATTTATTAGCCACTTTTCAATTGTCATGCTCCAGTTTAGGTGCTAGGGATAAAGAAATGAACACAAAGAAAGTTCTCTGCCATTGTGGAGCTTAAGTTCTTTTGGAGGAAGACAAAGAATAAACAAAATATAAGTAAAATATATAACAATTATTGGGACAAGCCTGGGAAGGAAAATGGAGGGTTGGAGTTTTACATAGGGTAGTCATGGGAGTCCTCACAGAGGATTTGACAACCAAAGAAAGTGAATGAGTGAACAAGGGAGGCAGGAACAGCAAGTAGAAAGTCTCTAAAGTAGGTGAGCATATAAATAAACAGGGTTGGAGATGAGGTTGGAGAGGCTATGAGGGCCAGGTGAAGGGTGGGGTTTGTGTGACATCATGATCCCTGGCTTTTTCTCTGGGTTAGATAGGAACCCATTGGAAGGTTTTGAATGGTTACATAGTCAAGTGACATAATATGACTGAAATTTTAACATAATCACTCTGATTTATGTGGAAAATAAATTGAAAGGGGCCCAGAGTGGATTCAACAGTTAGGAAGCATTTGAAATAATGGATAAATGATGATGGTGGTATAGACAAGGTATGAGTAGTGTAGGCAGTGAGAAATTGCTTAATTCTTTCCACAGTGGATTGCTGATGGATAGGTTGATAGACGGATGTGATGTATGAGAGAAAGAAGACATTCTGGGTAAATCCAAGGTTTTTGACCTGAATAATTGGAAGGAATGGAAGAACATATTGGGGGAGTAGTGGTATTAAGAACTCAGTCTTCGGCTTAACTTTGATATGTTAACATTGACATTCTTATTAGATACCTGAATGGAGATGCCCTGGAGGTAGCTGGATACAGGAGCTGCAATTCATGTGAAGGATCCGGGCTGGAAGTATGTATTTGGGCATTTTCAGTAAATGATTGCCTTAAAATCTGTGAGATAAGATTGGTTTTATAAAGGGATTATTTTAGATAGAAAATAGGATATATCTAAGGCCTCAACCCTGAAGCAACTCTATTATTAAGACGTCTTGGAAACAAGGAGGAATCACCGAGGTGAAAGAGAAATAAGAGTGCTGTGAAGAAGGTGCTTCAAAGAGAAAGCAGTTGTCAGCTCTGGCACATGCTGCAGATAACACATGTAAAATAAGGACTGAGAACTGAGCATTAGCTTTAAGCACTCAGAGGCCAGGAGAGGCAGAACCACTGTGGTTGTGAAGGTTGTGCCTTGTGTGAAGTTCCCAAGTCCAGTGGGAGAGTGGAGGGAAAATTCTCCCTGCATCTGATACATCCTCATGGTGGACACAGCTACACAGTATTCACCCATCCAGAGAGTCACTGTTTTCTAATTTGCACAAAGACATAATGTTTGTTAGCTTGGGTCCTGTTGACAAAAACACTTTCTGGGTCAAAGTCTGGAATAGGTTCAAGAGATAATGGGAGGGGAAGAACTGGAGACTGATATTTTATCAGGAGTGTAGCTAATAAAGGGTAGAAGGAAAATGAGTTGGTAACCAGAGCGGGACTTGAATCATAAATCATGGACATTTTATTATTATTATTATTATTTTACTTCGAAAATGAGAGATTTAGTACTATGTTGATTCCTAATGGGAATGATTCACTACAGGAGGGGGCAGTATACTTGCTTTGTACCAGACATTTTCTATACATTATCTCATTTACTCCTTCCCATTGGAAGGGGAGGAAAACAGGGGCAGAGATACTAAATGCCATCTTTAAGGCTACACGCTTGTTGTATGTTCACCACTTTATTCCCTCTGCCTAGAAAATTCTCAGCACATGGTAGGCAGCCAATTACTATTTTTTTTTTTTGCTGTTAACCAGAACATGAACCTAATTGTTCTAATCTTGAGCTCTTCAACTTTATTTCCTTTTTTACAGAGGTCTGTCTACACAGGAGTAGTTTATTTGTACTTGTTACTTCTCTTATAGATATAACAGAAGAGTGACATATTAATTCACAAGATGAATCTCCCTGAGGACATGCAGCATACTTTTCCATGTGTGTGTGTGTCATCTGCCAGGGTTTGGTACCATTTAGGTATTCAATATAATCAAAGATTTTATTATGTGAGTTGTGTTAATGTTTATTATCCTGCCAAATAATTCATCCAATAAATTTACATTTAAAATATTTTTAATGCTGATTTTTTCTGATTATAAAATAATATATGCTCATTACAGAATTTTTATAGAAAATATGGAAAATAGGAAGAAGGAAAATAATTCACTTCTAATCCTACTATCAAGAGACAATCACTTTTTATAAATATGGCACATTTTATCCTGCCCATTCATTTAGAAGTTCATTGTTTTAGAAGTCAATGCATAATAGTAATAGCAACCACATTGCTTGTGCACATACAAGGTGCATTATATTCACTTCAACTTTGCAGCCAGCCTTTGAAGAGTGTTGTATACCACTTCATAATTTTCATGAAAGAGAAAACAGAGTCTCGGAGAGATTGAGCCACTGGCTCAAGGACACAGGTGCTGTCATATTAATGCCCTTTAATTCACCCGTTTGACTTCAAGTGCTGTTAAATCTAATTTTCTCTGGAGTTGATAAGGGTCTATTCTGCTCTTAAGTGCCTGTCACACACCCTTTAACAATTAAACATTCTTCTTGAGCCTTCATTGAAATCCCTGAAAGAATCAGAGGCTTCCTCTGCCTCCTCACTCAAGGCTCTAAGCAGCCTGCTTTGTAAACATCAGTTGTTTCATGGGCCTGTTGTTTTTTCTCTCTAATAATTCTCAAGTTAAAGAAAAATGTTCATTTGAGTTACCTTTTTTTTTTTTAATTCACAGAACCTAATACAAATTCTTGACACGATGGAGATGCTGAATAAAAGTCGTCTAATTGGTGTTTCCTTTCACGTCTGGAGCCTAATCTTTATGCTGCATTTTGGGTCTATTCACTCTTTTTCTGGCATTGAGGGTCAGGATAGGGTGAGGTGAGACAGAGAACAGTTGAGGACCTTCTTTTCTGTTTCATAACCTCTTTTAAGATTCTTATGGGGGAAAATATACAGCACTTTGAAGGCAGGCGGCAGAGGTAGACTGTGTTGCTAAGTGTGGTTTAAGCGTTTAATGTATTGTGTGGGTAATGACAATGGGCGGCTCTTAGCAGAATCAGTGGTTCTTGCACTGAAATGTTGTTAGGCTTATTTGCTGTAAGCAATCCCTGCTGTGTTAAAAAGGGAAATAAATATCCCAGTTTCATTTTAATAATATTTTTGCTAGGGAAGAGAAAATCATTTTTTTGAGATACTAGCTTTTAAGCAGCCTGCCAAAGTTACTAGTAGCATCATTTGTTACACTGGCTTTAAAAACAAAACCCCAATTCCCATATTCAGTGTGTCTGTTCAGAACCCACTTTATTTTCAACACTCAGTCATGCCTCTGCTGATCTTTTGTGTTGCTGCTGTGTTGGCATTAGCTTTGCTATTTATGACTTCTGCATTTCCAAAACATGTTTTTTATTTCAGTGCAAAAATATATTTGACCAATCCTAAAAAACTTTGCTTATTTAAATCCAAGTCCTTCTGTAGTTGTTTCTGCTTTTGTTTTACCAAATTTTGGTGGGTGACAAATCCAGATCGGGGAAGGGAGGAGGTTCCATTTCATTTCTATTCCATTAAAAAGGATGTTCATCGTTCTTTCAATTTTGGGAAAATACCAAACAATTGTTTACCTTAATGATCTAGTGACATCTATGTGCATTTCAGGTGAATATTTTAGAGCACATTCCTGACCCATTTTGTTTATGCCTTTAGATTGTCCAGCTGCTCTCATATCTATGTTGGAAAATCCACATGGTCCCCCAATTAAGTATCAAGGCCAGGATTCAAAGTTTGGCTCTACAACTTGCTAGCTTACGTGTTCTGCCTGCTTTGACTCAACATCTGGCTCTTTCTTTTTTCTTTACAAGTCCCAATATTTGCAGCATGCCTGCCATGGCCTATTGCCTACCCATTGAGTCCCTTTCTTTTCAAGACTAATTACAAAATGAAAATGCTAAGCATTACACTTTCTTGACATTGCTTCCGTTCCTGAAAAAACAATGCACATTCTTATTTGTTCACATGCTCTCACATGCCAAGATAAGTGTTAGGTTAGTGGTTCTCTGTCATGGGCTATTTTGTTATTGATTGTGACAACTGAGCTTAGAGGAGGAGTACTGGCATATAGTGGATACAGAACAGGGATGCTACTAAACATTCTACAATATGTAGGACAGCCCCCCAACAACAAAGAATTATCCAGTGCAAAATGTCACTAGTGCTGAGATTGAGAAACCCTGTGCTAGGCCCTGAATATACAAAGTTGTACAAAACACAAGATGTGTTTGCAAACAAAGTGAACATATTTTACAGATGTTATAGCAAAAGACAGTACTGGTTAGGATAGAGAAGGCATAAAATGAGTTCTACCAGGACTGGAGTAGAGAGAGCTGTCAGAAATTTTCCACTGCAAAGAAAAAGCTACATCTGAGACATGAAAAATTATTTGGAAATTTTCTTGGTGTGTAAGAATGAGGTAAAGAGTGCATTCTAGGTTGAAAAATAAATGAAGCAAAAGCTGGAAGGCAGAGCAGCACATCAAGTTTAGAGAAGGTAGGGCAGAGACATGCCACCAGTGACTATCAGAAATTTTATTACGGAGGGTTTCATATACATTTGCACATTTTTCCCCTAGAAAGATTATTTAACACAATGTGGAGAGAGGTGTCTGGATTGAACATTTGGAGATTGGAGCCATGAAGCTAGTTAGGAACTGGGGTAAGGGAACTCTTAAAGACCAAAGACCAAATCCCCTTCACAGATGGGGGATTGGAGCTTTGAGATTTGAATGAAAACATTAATGTCAATACATCTATATGCACTGTCTAGGGAAAGCAAGGCACTTGAGTGATACAATTTAACACATAACTTGATAATTTAATAAAGTACATAAATCTTGATTGAAGCCTGAAACAGATAAGACATTGTGAAAGGCACTATAAAGGATTAATGATTTAAGCATGACATCTGTCTTCAAGAAACAATTATAATTTCTAGAACGGAATAAAAACTGTCCAAAGTATAAGGTAGAGTATAAAAACGTAACTGAAGTAAATGTATCTTTACTAAATACTCTTTATGTGCAGGCATTTAGTTGGATCCATTGGGTTTGGTTTTCAACAAGGCATGATTCTTTGACTGAAGAAGGTCCTAGTTAGAGGTAAGTGGCTTGTGAGGGTGCAAAGTCCTCAGGAGGAAACATTCTATCTATCTTCCTGAATCAAGAATGCTTTTGGGATACAGTGAGATCTGACCTAGCACTTGAATGGTAGATGGTATTTTTGACACAGATGATGAAGTAAAGGTATTTTGGGGAGAGGAACCCATGAAGGCACAAAGTGGGCAAGACATTTTGCAGATTGGGTGAATTATCAAGTTTATGTAGGAAAGGTATAGAATGCCAGGCTGGAAAGGTAGAATGAAGGGATATGGTGAGGATTTTATTGAAAATTAAAGGCAATAAAGGGTCAGTGGGTGTTTTTGAGCAGAGAAATAACAGTATTATCAGGCTCTGCATTATTTCTCTAGTTCCACAAGAAGTTTGGACCTACTTAACTCCCTTCCCAAAATTTCAACCCTGCCCAATTTTTCATACCAGCCTAAATGAACAGCTGATAGTATTTAAGCAGCTACAGCATTTCTACCCCTAAATCTAATAGAACTTAGCCTTAGCCACATCCTCCATGACCCATGAAGTTACCTGCCATTCTTATTTTTATATTTAATGCATTGGATTGAGAAGCTGAGTTTTCCTCTTTGAAACTCTAGTGCTGTCTATGGCCTGAAATCTGACTGAGCCTGCCATTCCCTTGGAACATTATAATTTTCCTATTGATTGTGATGTCTTGTCCTACTTTTTGTGACCAGCTGTATGCCAGCTCACAGTTTTCTTACTGTTTTCCATCTTAGGTGATAAGGAATCATTCTATCATTCATCTTTTTCAGTTAGAGTCATAAAATGAAAAAATAATAAATGTTAATTTTGCAGCAGCAAGGGGATTTATACAAAGAGAGAGAGTCAGGAGGACACTACAGAAATTCAGGCAAGAGGTAATAAGGGCATGAACTGAAGCAGTATCCAAGGAAAGAATAAGATAGAAAGGAACATTTAGTAAAGAGAGAGGCAATAGAACACACTGATTGCTGAATTAATAAAAATAAGTGAAAGATTTGTTGAGGCATAATTTGGTAGTAAAGCATAGGGAGTGGTGAGGTAGAAGTCACAAGTGACTTTACATTCCATAGTTGGGTGACCAGAAGAAGAGTGATGTGGTCATTCAACTCCACTGAATCAGGGATACCTATTTCAGAAAAAACAAACGGAGAACCATGTAAGGGGTAGGTGGAATTTTGGACTGAACCACTCTCTGCTTAAGTAAAATTTGGATTGAATTTGGATTGGGATGTGTTGAACATAAAGGTAAAGTTATTAGAAAAACAATGTGGAGGAATGTGGATCATTGTGTAAGGAGGAGAGGAAGTACACATGCTGATTAAGGAATCACAAATTCTGGTGGGATACTTAAAAATCCCTGGAGTAGAAGAGGAGGAATATAAAAAGAAAAGAAATGGTTTGAAGGCAAAATCTTGGGGCGTGTCTACTTCTAGATATGTATGTGATAGAAAGACCCTTGGTTGGATCAGTGGCTGTGGTGAGGACAGCTGACTGAGAACAGGGGAGAGGGGAATTAAAAAAGCAATGCATTTGCTAAGCAAACTCAGTTTCATGACAAATTCCTTAGATGTCTCCTCTCCTTGCAACCAGAGTTTTCTGATACAGAAATTCTGTAGCCATCAACCAGTTGGCTTCCCAAATTTCCAGATCTTTTATTATTATGTTAAACAACACGAAGTTGCCATTTTAGACAAAAAAAAAAATAATTGAATATTTGAAATTTTTTAATGGTTCAACCAAATATTGCAGTGGATTTCCAGTGTGAGATAATCCCAGAGGACACTTCAGGCAAGTAAAGATGCTTGGTTCTCAAACCTCAACCACGTCTTCAGCCCAGAAAAACTAAGCTCTACCACTTGTGGATTCTAAGAATTGCTTTTTCACATGAGGAGAAAGCACTACCTTGGCTCTTGTGGTCTTTAGCTAGTTTTGTTCACTGCTGCCCACTCCATACCTTCCTAAATATCAAGACTTCATTCTTTTTGTCTTAAGCTTTCACGTGGTGTGGGTAAAGAATAGTGGGGCCCATACTAGATAAGTCAGATAGGGACCCACCAAATTCTCTGAACATAAACAAGCATGGCTCCAGCTATGCCATCTCTGGCAAGTGATTGTTTAGAAGTAAAGGGAAATCCTTTTCAGAAATAATAGAAAGTACATCCAGCCTTACACCTGGGTGAGCACAGGGGCTAAATGATAAGCTAAGTTGATGTAGTTCCTAGGTAGCTTCTAGATGCTCAAACAACATCCTTCAGGAAGGTGCAATACTGCCTACAGGTCATTGTTATAAAATAGGCATCAATACAAGGCTGCCTATTTTCCTAGACATACCCCAGCAGTCCTTTCTCACTGTCTTTCTCTCTCTGTATGTCTGTCTCCTCCTTTCCTGAGCCAGGTAAAATATCTTTGAAGTTTGGCAGGGATGCTCCTTTTCCTCTCAGTTTTGGCCAAGATATTTAGTTAATATCCCAATCCTTTCTCTTTTGCCTTCTCCATAATACCTCGCCATTTCCCTGGTTCTTTTGCAACAGATCTTGTTGAGACTTTACAAACAACTAAAGTTAATCAACCAAGAAATAGCTTTTTTTCTCCTTGAAGAGAAGGTACACTTAACTTTAAGATTAAACTTCTGCAGCCAAAAAGCAAACAAACAAAAAAAGAAAAAAAAAAAGGAAAGAAGGAAAGACATATTAAATTCCCATATAAAGCAATCTTGAACTCTCATAACTTAGCACAATAGGTTGTTCTAAAAATGGTTAATGATGGTAACTTGTCTTCATAGTGTATTAAAAAGAGTCTCTTGGTTTGCCAGGGCTGCTGTGACAAATACAATACACTGTTGGCTTAAGCAACAAGAACTTATCATCTTATGGTTTTGTAGGCTAGAAATCCAAAATCCTCAACATGGGATGTGTTTTGAGATAGGTTTTGTTGCATAAGAGCTTCACTGATAGAAACATTTTCTGTGAAGGTTTACTAGATTGGGTGAAGAAACAAGGAAAATGCAATCTTCCTTGCAGTAATAGGTGTTTATCATGTAAAGTTTGGAAAGATTTGGATCCACTTATTGAAGGGCATTGTCATTCTTCTCACTTCTTTTTGTCTGATAGGTCACTAGATGATGTCTTCTAAAATAAATGTAAATTTTCAAAATTACAGTACTTAAAAAATTGCTGGATATTTTTACAGCAAAACTGACAAAACCTGAAGCCATTGTATAAGCACTAATTCTCTTGGGAAATGTTCAGGTCCTGGGGATTTGGGCTACCAGGGCTGAAAGGCAAATCATTTTCATCTACAGCTCTAAACTGAAATGTACCTATCATCATGTTTCCTTATAGAGAGGAAAGAAAGAATGCCATTTTATTTCTAGTGAGTTATCTGAAAGAAATGGCAGGATTTCTATGGAGAGAGATAATGTCTGATCTGCAAATTATGAAAAATGGAGATTTAAGCAGTTCAGCAGCACTGCTTGTTGCCTCGGGGCTAAGGAGAGTATATAGCTGGTTTTGCTGGAAAGACAGGTGGCCCCATGTCTTGCCATTCCCCCTCTGACTCACTTTTTCCTCTATACCACACATAAACATGCTACCAGGCTCTTGTGTGTTTCTCTCAGCTAGGTGGTAGGTTTTAGTGCATTTTGTGGGAAGTCAGATACACAGTGTTCATTATTCCTAACAGAAACAATTGATCCTGACCCATCCAGAGCAATCGTGTGCTAACAGGCTGACTTCAGAGCAGGTGGTAGTTCCATGTGGGCACCTATCTAGAACTGCTCATACACTGCCATAGGTCTCTTTTTCCCTCCACCTTGTCTCTTGATTCAGTTAGAGGGCCACAAAATGAGTCCTTCCCAAATATTTTCTCTCTGACTGAAATTTATAGTCCCTTAACATCATTTCTAGTTTCCTCTAGATCCTTAAATATTTCACCTTCTAGAAGGAAAGGAGGAAAAGAGAGAGTTTGAGATGGCAAGGCTTTGGTCAGGGAAGCAGAAGAGAGGAATGGACATCACCACACCCAGAACTCAAAATTCTCCACCTAGGGTAATACTGTTGCTTGCTGAAACACCAATCAAGTGTCATAGCTGAAACAGGTCGAAGAAATCCAATGGTAAGTTTTGACTATATTAAGGTCATCAAGGGGATGGATTTGTGAAACAGATATTTTTGAGGGGAGAGGAAGTGATCAACTGACTATTCATTTTTCAAGAAAAATATTTGTTTTCTTAAAGCAAGAAGGTGGCTTCCTCCCCAACATTCATGTTATCTCATGGGTGGCTGAATTCCAAAAATTATACCATTACCCTTTGAGTTTACAAAAGGACCTCCTGAAGGTCAACTAAATAATCCTTTTGGAGCTTCAAGAAACTTGTAAATTATAGAATCTTTTGCTGTAAAAGTCAGCTTTTACCAAGTGAAATGAAGCTGTGTAAGTTGGAGGATGACCCCTCCTGAGGGCAGATCTAGATGATCCATTCAGCTTGTGACATGGCCATCAAGCAATTGCTCTCTGGCAGTGCCTCAGACAATGACCTATTTTGGCACACATCCCTTTGAAGCCTCTACACTGTCCTTCTCCTGTGTATGAAGTTGAGTGGTTGTTCTCAGAGCTAAATTTTTACCCTAAGATGAAACAGACATTTTTGGTTACTCACACACTCCTATAATTTCTGGCTTCTCTTATCTTAAAATTTTCTCTTTGAAGTGGAATGGTGTTTGTGCTCACATGCATATGAGCCCATGGATGTGTATGTTAGAGAAGGGAGGGGAGGTAACTGGGGGAAGGTAGTTCCTTTCTCTGCTTCTATGGTGTTGATAGTGACTTGTTATTCATCACTGAATAGTGCAGTGTATTAGGAAGATTTTGAAAAACTAAATAGCCTGTATAAAGCTGAGCAAAATGAGGAAACCAAGCAGTTTAGGAACCTTGCCTAGTGTTTGCCTCTTGTTCATAGCAGAGCCACTAAGAGAACAGCAGTCTGTTTCCTCTCAGGACAATGATTTTTTTTAACTGTAGTATCCTACCTAGATAAAGGCAAGGAAAATAAGAGCTGGCTCCTCTACTGTGAATAAAATGATCTCAGGCAAAACACTTAGCTTCTCTGAGCTTGCATTTCCATCTGCAAGAGGAAAATCATAATAACTATCCTAGTGATCTCTTGGCACTATTGTGAAGATCAAATGAGATGATGTGAGGGAAAGCTTTTTTGAAGAGTTTAAAACACTGCATATTAGAATTCTCTGCCTCAATTACCTTCTTATAGTCTGTATTTAGGGGGATAGAGTTTGAGCTTTTGAAACAGAAACCTTGACAAGGTGTGTAAGAAACATCAATATTGAATGTTTTTGTCCAATTAATATTTCAGGTGTGTGTGTGTGTGTGTGTGTGTGTGTGTGTGTGTGTGTAGGGGTGATACATCAGTCTAGCCTTGCTATAATATAAAGATAGGAAGTTAGTCACTGAAAGGTAAAAGTTACCTTAAAAAATAGAGTGAGGGAAACACAGACCTCAGTTCTTTCTTGGCTAGATGGCTGCGGGCTCTCCAGCCCGTGGGTCTGCTTGAAGCTATAGCTCCTAATAATGTCTATCACTGCAGCAGAAGCCAAATGGGAGTGCAGATACCCCCAGGTTCCAGGGTGCCCTGCCAATCAGCAGTGCCAAAGGGCAAATGTTCAGAACCAGGAAAAGGATTTGAAAGTCTTTTAATTTACTGTTTCACCTCAAACATTCCAAAGAACATGAGCTTTTCTACCTGCATATAGATTCAAAACCTAGCCGCAGGTTCTAATCTTCAACTCTAAGTCAATATGCTAGTCCCAGGTTCAGGCTGTACTAAAAGAGTAAAGAAAAACAGGTGGAGGAGAATGCAATCTTTCAAGCAAACAACTGCCTTACCTTTTGAAACGATCTCGTATGAAAATCTTTGTGATATATGGTATTTGTTTACATTTAAACAAGCAGCATGACATTCCATCTCTGAAATGCTTTGGTGTGGAATTATAATCAGGGCAGGGATGAGAAGACCAGTGAAATTTCTGTGACAATCAAAGTAGCAAATATTCCTAGATATAAGTTCTCTTGGAAAGTCTCAAATTTGGGGAATGAATCCCATTAGAAATAAATAGACTCAGGAAGACAGTAGAAGGAGAATGAATACTATTAAAAAGAGATAGAGTAAGGAGAACAATATTGCAATGTTTTTCCCTAAATTTAGATTACCGAATTTGAATATTAGCAGAGAACAGAAAAGAAGAAGGTATGCAGAAAGCAAGCGTTCCGGCTAATATCCTGATACATTCGATATAAGAAAGCACCAGCTACATGCCATAAGATCTAATTACCAAGAATTGCCTTTCCTGCCCCACAGCAATCATTTTGATGACAGGCTTCTCTGCACTGTATAACAAAATGGGGAACCTGTGCTGTATAAACTGCCTCAGTGCTTCCTTTCCTTCCTCTGCTATCAGCCTCCCCATCTCATTTATTTTCCACACATTAATGGTAGCAGTCACCTTGAGCCGGTGATGCAGAGTAATTTTCACAGAAACCTTGATCAGAAACCATAAATCAGCCTGATGTGCTTTTATGGTCTAATAACATTCTGGTTGCTCCTACAGGCCTGTATGTAAAACTGCACTGCAGTGAGGCCTTTGGATTTCTCCCCGCTATAGAACAGCGCATGCTCTCTCTCTCTCTCCCTCTCTCTCTTAATCTTTCTCTCTACCCCAAGACCCCTTCTCTCCCCCTTCCTCCTCCCTCTCCCTCAGTCTCTCTTCCCCCCTCAATCTCCTCTCTCTCTCTCAATCTTTCTCCCCCCCAGTCCCTTTCTCGCCCTCTCTCTCAATTGCTCAATCGCTCAATCTCTCTTTCTCTTTCCCCCTCCCTGCTCCCTTTTCTGCTCACTCTCTACCTGTCTGTGCTTAGTATTTATAGACATACACACATGCCTGTGCACTCGCGTCACAGGGATACAATTCATTTTTAGCACACCACATTTACATGGCACTATGTATACATCGGCATGGTGGCAGGGGAGGCATGTTCTTTCAGCAGGATAGAAACGATGCAGTCATTGGATTCTCAGTGGTGTGTCTTAACAAATGAGCTGTCTCTGATCAAAAATAAAATGAAATAACTGTTTTAGGGGCCCTTGGGGTCTGTTAAATGATTCCATTATTTGCTTATTTTTCCCTGTTAGGACAATTGGATGCTGTGCTTGTGCAGACATTTGCCCCACTCCTCGGGGCTCACGGCGGCTTGGTTGACTTGAGGCTTAGTCGTATATGAGTCTTTGAAAGGTGGCCCATGGTGTGCATTGCCGCTGACCGTCTGATGGCTTCATGCTCCCACTCTACCCCATCAGAGTTTGTGGGGTGGCATGGGATTAGTAGAGAGTCAGGAAGCACATCAGTGGGTCGGGGCAGGATCAGGAGTGAGACCTGGTGAGCGTGGTGAGCATGATGAAGAGAGGAGTTGGGCTGGCAGCTTAGGGGGCACTGTTGAGAGATGGGGTGCTGGTACTGTGCTCATGTGGGGTTGGAGGTGGAACTAGCAAGTGCTCTGCTAGCCATGCCCACCTTTCACCCCTTCAGCCCTGACAATTTGAACAGATCCATGCCCTCCCGCTCAGCTCTCCTTCCAGAACTAACAGTAACAGGTAAATCAAACAAACCCAACCCAATCCACTCCTCTGGTAGATGTCAGTCAGACATTCCCCAGGTGTGGGTGCTGTTGGAGCAGGCAGCAATTTCTGTTTTAGGATGAAGAGGCTTTCACATCTATGTATTCCCCAGAATGGAAATATCAGCAGCAGAAGCCAGTGTCACTCTTGCGTTGCCACTGGGTGAAACAGTGCAAGAGATTAACAAAGGCCGTTTGACTCAGACTAGGAGAATGTTTAGCTTTGCTTTGGAAGTGAGGAAATCTGGCAACGTCCTCTGATTTTTCACTGCTAATGCGTTGAGTGATAATTATTCCCCAATAGACCTACATAAATTCTAACATTCTTAACTAGTGCTTCTTAAATATACCAAGGGAAAGACTGTACCCTGGGGTATTAATCAAATTTGCCAAGATACTACTCCTTGCTTGGTTAAAAGATACAACTCCAATTATTTATACATATATCTACTTTTATATGTCTATTAACATTGCCCATTCACACACACTTGCATTTGGCATAATAACAGGGAAAGCGTTTGTAAGGACACTCGACACGTCTGTGTAGGGATAATTACAGAGCATGGATCTCGCCTTCATCTGTAGGGCTCTTTGTTTTCAACTGTAAATCATGATGTCCAATTCCGTCACCTCACACTTAATGGTGCTCAGGTTAGACAGCAGTGGCTTTGTTTTTAAAATCCATTTACGGTAGAATTTGTTAAAATTCATTTACTGTAGAGTTAAAAAGTTTGTTTTTTTTTACCACCAATATTGCAGGGAGCTGCAACCAGTGCTGTACCCCGAATCTTCACTTAAAGCTCAGTGAATTTTCAGAAACTGACAGGTAATTTCTCATTTTGCAATAGTCTGAGCTTTTCAGGACTCGAGGAGCAAGGGCTAAATGTGAAAAGGAAATGGGGGTGAGCAAAACCCCATTCTCTCCACAGTGTCCTCTGCCCTTCGATTCATCGACCAGCATTTGTTGTCTATTTAGGAGCTGTTTCTAAACCCTCTTAGCTGGAGGCAATGTATACCAGACCAGTGGGGTGGGAGCAATAAAGGAGAAATGCAGTAAAGAACAAATTCTTTTCAGATTAGCTGATTGGCAGTTGTGAATAATGCAGCTCTAGCACTAAAGCAAGAAAGAGCAGCCTCAACCTTGGCACTCATTATTTAGCTGTAAGCCTTTTTTTGCTAGGAACATTTTTCTCTTTCAAGTCTTAAACTATGTTAACTCCTTATGATCCAGCCATTCATCCAAAAGGGCAAACCATAAAGACCCTTTGTGAAACCTCTATGTTGTGGATGTGAAATAATCGCAAGAAAGTGGTGCTCTCAAAAATGATTCTCACCTGCACTGAAATTATCAAAGAAAAAATTGCACTCTGCATTAGAACTGACAGGAATTTTGAAGATGAATTTAAAGAAATTAAGCATATATATGTATGGCTACATAAAGAAACCAAACCATTCGAAAGTGGGGAGAGAATATATAAAATAGGTCATTAATGATATCTCGATCTTGTAAGTCATGAGGATA
This sequence comes from Dasypus novemcinctus, assembly GCF_030445035.2. NCBI lineage: Eukaryota > Metazoa > Chordata > Mammalia > Cingulata > Dasypodidae > Dasypus > Dasypus novemcinctus. The sequence goes on along the minus strand of NC_080675.1, from coordinate 90,096,121 downwards.
TAGTCAAACCCAAGGACCTTTAAATCCTTTGACCTAGATCTGAAAGTAAATGATCAGATCACTTATACGACAGATTTATTTCAAATTGCTGTAAAAATCTACACAACATAAATTAGCTTACTTCCTCAATTATTCCTATGATCTAACGATAAGTAATTTATCTTCAATTGTGATATTTACTAAGAGACAAGGAATTGGGTATTTTAAAATCATTCATCTCTCCACATATTACTATTGATAGTTTTATTGAAATATATATTTAGATTGTTTTAATCAAATTGTTCATTTTTCTCCCCCAGGCCCAATAAGTACAGTATATTTTTAAAATATTGCTCCGAGGGTAGTGGATGTAGCTTAGTGGCTGGGCACCTACTTCCCATGTATAAGGTCTGGGTTCAATCTCTGGTACCTCCTAAAAAAATATTGCTGCTGTTTTTCTTATTACAGAATCAATAAATATTCAATAAAGACTGAAGGGCTAAATATGTAATTTGTCTAAAAGAAAATTTCAGATTCTATGATTGTTAAAAATAAGTGATTTCCTGATTTTGATGCTATTAGTAGCAGTGTTAGAGGCAGGAGTTGATGGTTCCTTAAAGGCAATACCTCCTGCACTGTTTATTTCTTTCTTGCATCCTAAATTGTGAGCCCTTATGAGCAGGTATCCTATTCCAGTCATCTTTGCAATCACTTCAATCTTGTTTAGAGCCTGGCTCACATTTAGTGAGCATGATTTACATAAATACATACATAAAGAGTAGCATACAGGTAATTAATGGCTGGGACAATGTATTACCAATTTCTAAAATATTCCATGTATCTTAATTATATAATAAAATAATACATTCTAGATACCATTTCTCAAAGAGTAACTTGGGAAAAATATTGAACTTTTCCAAAACCATTTGCATGTATTTTGACCAGACTCTTGCCTGACATGGTTGCTAGTTTAAAAGCTCTGTTTCTGTGAACTAATATGCTAATATCAGAGAAGAGTACATACTTATTATTTTTATTTTGTAGCTAAAGTCTAGGATATTTTATAAGATTCAATAGTCCATTAGTGAATAATTACTCAGCCCTTATTAGCTTATAACCTACATTTCCCAAGTTATAAAGACTGACAAAGATGTTAGACAATTGACTCAAACTATGTTTTTGCAAAGAGAACCAAAGGACCATCTGAGCCTTTAACCATTCAGGTTGGTGTCACACAGGTGCTTCTATTGCAAGCCTAGGAAGTGGTATTTGATTCTTGAGGTTCACTGGTGGCTAAGGCTCTGATACTCTAGTTTAATACTATCCTATCCGCAGTCCTCCACTCCAGTCTCCTGCTTGGACAAACAATTCCAAGGGCTAAACCCTCCCCCTGCTTTCTTCTCTGAAAATTGGTAATAGCTTTTTCTTTTTTCCCAATTGAAAAATCATGTTCCTATTTTTTTTTTTAATGATGTTCTACCCATTCTTGCTGGCTCATCTTAATGTCTCCCCAAGAAAACCATTCCTGCCCCCTCACTTAAATCTCTGAAATCTCATTATGCACTTAGAGCTCACATGTATTGTCCTGTGAGCAGGCATGGTAGTTATTTGTTCGTGATATGGATTGTCAATGTTCTCTTTTATAGTCTGGTCTTTAATTGCACAGAAGTGGAGGTGAGGAGTGGCTCAGGATATCATTCTATGACTACTTTATGAATGTGTTCTAACTCTGTGTTTACTGTTACCCTCAAAACCTATTTTTTTCCTTATTATAGTAAATTTATATTCATTTTATTTATTTATTTTCCCTTTAGACCTTCCTGAAGTAAGATACGTTGTTTTGCTCATCTGTGTTTTTTTCTGGAAAATGTAGCCTAGAGTCTTGTACATGGTTGAGGTTTAATAAAGATTTCTTGAGTTTAAATAAGTTGAATACAATCTGTATAGAAGATATAAGGTGGGATAAAGAAGACATCAGTTTTTCACTTATCAACTATGAACTAAGGTCCCACCGTAGTGGTTAAATGGTTAAAGGTAAAGGAAAATGTATAGTTTCTTCTCTCCCTCTAATGTAGGGTGGCAGACTGATAATTATATGTAATTATAATTCAATGTAAATAATAAGATACTGGGTTAAACACAATCTATTATGAGAACACATAAAGGCACATATATTGGAAGGGTTTTTAATTTATTCTCCTCTTCATCTTTCCAAACATAAATGAATGAATCTTGGGAGAAGGGGTGGAAGAAGCAGAAGTAGAAGGAAATTAGAAAAAAAAAACAAAACAAAACAAAAGGAAAATAATAAGGTAAACACTAAAGGAGGACAAATGAGAGAAGATTGCTCTGGAGAAACTTGTGCACATTAAGTGCATTCATCGTGGGGCAAAAACCTAGGTTCTGAAAGAGGAACCTCAAAGTCAGATCTGTGGAAAGCACTCTAGAAGGAAACTCTTCTCTGAAGTCAGTGAGTACCAGTGAGCCAAACAGCTACTGCACTGTGATTTTTTATCCCTAGGGTCAATATTTTCAGCAATTGCCATTAACAATTTCAAGTTGTACAATCGGAGCCTCGTGAAGAGTTGACATGGTATAAAAACAGCACTGCTACCTTCCAAATGCTTCCAAATCATCTGAAACATTTTTTTCTCCTTATTTCTTTGACTATTATCTTTTATGTGTGGTGTTTTGTTTAGCCTGATTTCTATAGCAGCCACTGCAAATTTAGCTCCTTGCTAAATGCCTTGCATGTGTCACTTAATATTTTTTTGAAAAAAATAAGAAAATGAATATGAAGATGAGACCTGTCAGCCTAATAAAAAGGGGAGGGCGCAATACATCTTACATCTCAGGACTGTTCAGCTTGTGGGCTAAAGGAATTCTGTGTTCTTAATAATTTACCTAGTAGTCATTATTATCCCTGGCAAGTGGGCATGTGGCCATTTCTCAGGATGAATCAGGCACATTTTAGTAGTTAGTTCTGGCATTTCAAAGTGGAATGGATTTATTTCAAGAGACTCAAGAAAACCTCATTTTGAAGGCTCTAATAAAAAGTAAGGATGATAAAGACCATTTTTTTTCCACGATAAGGAAAATTCTGCCTTTCAAGAAAGATATCATAATTTCTTCTAATTATAAGAAAAATGTTGCTGTCCTGAGTGCTCTTATTCATGTGTACAGCCAAAGGAATTTTCTGCATTAAAGAATAATTAGGTTCTCTCCCTTCATACTAAGAAAAAATCAGCTATCTTTCTTTTCTTTTATACTTTTTCGCCCTCGTATTCTTTGACCTCCTCTCTGCTGAATCCTTTCTATGTCATGGAAGGAAGATTTAGAGGGGCTTTGATTTCTCCATTTCCTTCGGCGGCTTGCAAGTGTTTGCAGTGCTGAATTTGGAAGAGCCTAATTTGAGAGCTCTGCTCATGTTGGGCTGTAAACTGATCAGATGTCATTTTATGTGTGAAGATCATTTCAGTCTGTGGATTTAAACATTTTATTGGCCTGAAATACATTCTACATGATGCACTGTAGACTTTTATTTAGGAAAGCTCCTGAACAGCTTAATTTTAGAGAAATAACATTCTGGGAAGTTTCACCCTTTAAACCTTTTGAATTGTGAGAAGGAGGCTGGGGATACAGATAGGTTAAGTCACAAGGTAGTTCTAAGATGGTGACTTTGGATTACATCTGGAATTTCTGAAATATAAAAGAAGGTGTGTATAAGGAAGATAGCAGAGCACAATTAGGACTTATCCTTGACATGATTTGTGTGGTCCATAATTCTCAGTTGTGTTGATAACAGCTGCAAGAGAAAAGATATGCGGCTGTAATGAAATAAATTCAAATCCAAATGCCAGAGAGTAGAAAGAAGGACTGCCTCAAACTCAGAGTGAATTATAATATTGTTTGAACCTTCTGAGATTAGAATGTATTAGACTTAAAAATGGAATATTATCATTGGGTTTAAAATGGAAGGATGAATGATAAATATGGAAGGGAAAGAAGTCTTTGGGATTGGAGTTTTCTAAGGTGTAGTGGCCTTTGGACATAATAATGATAATAGCCACCATTTGTTGAGTGCTAATTCTGGAACAAGCCCAGTTTTAAAGAATTTAAGAAAATGACCTCTATTTCATATAGAAGACCTGGAAAGTAGATAAACTGAGGGAAAGGTAAAGTGACTGATTTATCATACATCATATGGGCAGAAAGTGATATATGTGGTTAGACCTTATACTCAGGCAGTTTTATATCAATATACTCTCTAACCTGGCATTGAAAGAAAAACCTTATAGAGAAGTTTAATACTTAAGCTAGATACTAACATACAGTTGAAGAAAAATATTTATTTTGGGTTAATAGTTATTTACAATAATAACTACCTAAGACCAGTTGTAGATTGGGTCACCACACCTAGTTTAATCACAAGTTCCACCAAGTTGAAACATACATGTACACAGCCAAGGGCGACTTTAAATCAGTTGTTGAGTAGGGGAACTTCCTCTACCCTTCCTTTCATAGCTGTACTATAAAATCTTTTATTTTTTCTATTTCAATGATTTTTTTTATATCATATTAAGCTGTTGCCTATAGAGATTCAGGGGCTGTCCTGATTATATCAGAAGTGAATGGAATCACTTTACTCACAAAAGGTGCAATACCTACTTTGGCAGGAAGGTGCATGCTGTGCTTCGAGTGCAGGATAGCTTGGGAATTGAGAACACGCACCAGCTTAAGCTGCCACTTACTGTGTTTATGACATTGGGAAAGTTATTTAACCTCCCTGTGCCTCAGTACCCTTGAATATAAAAAGGTGATGATAAAAATAATGCTCACCTCATAATCTTGTTGGGAGGATTAAATGAGTTAATATAAGTAATGTGCTAAGAACTGAAGTGTTACCTAGTAAGAATGATAAAACTGTGGGCTGAGGATTTCAGGTACATTCTCTCACTGCAGCCTTAAACATACCCCTTCAAGGGAAATCATTTTATCTTTATTTTACATATTAGTAAATGAGTCTCAGAGAGATTAATTAACTTATCTACAGTCACTCAAGTTGGTCCTAAGCCAAGCTGGGATATGAACCCAGGATTGCATCGTGTATATTGGATTCTTTATAGTCCCTGCTAAAGGGGATTTTTCCCTTTATAGTTTTTGTATATCCAATATTCATATATTAATTTATTAATTAATATTTCAGATGTATAAGATATTTGGAGTCTTTGATCCTAGCCTTGTGGGTGAAGTTGTGTGCCAGCTTCACTCAACTTTCACAGAGTCCCTTAACCTATAATCCACACATTTCATATAAGGTGGCTAAGCACAGACACCTGGGTTTGAATCCTGTCTCTTCCATTTACTCTCTGTATGATGTTGGGCATACTATTTCACTTCCCCATGCCTTAGTTTCTTTATCTAAAGTGGAGATAGTGCCAGTAACCTTCATCTTAGATGTGATCATTTTGTACTTAAAGCACTTGGACCTGGCACTTATTAAATGAAATACGTGCCTGCTATTATCATTCAAAAATTTCAGATTAGAATAATTTTAAGAAGCCTTACCTGACTATGCTTAGACCTTATTAATAAAACAAAAAAAAAAACATAAAAAGTGGAAGATTTAAACTATGTTCCCATGGCAAGTACCTGAAAGAATGAGGGAAACAATCCTTATAAGGCTAAAATAAATATCTTATTTATATGATTCTTACCTGGTTAAAAATTGTCATTCATTTTATGAGTCTGGAGTTTCTCCTTCCTTCTACCAGAACTTGAAATGTCAAACAAAAGGCTTAACACATTATCTTTTCAGTGAACTTTTCTAGATTTTCATCAAGTATGTTTAAAAAGAATTTCAGAGGCTCTGCAGCTAACCAAAGAGGTGGTTATGAGTGGGAAATGAGGAGGAGGTGGGGAGATGGTGTATCTAAGGGATACACTATCTGTGGAGTTGCTTAGTAAAGATAAGGATTGTCTTCTGGACTTGGCTACTTCCCTTTTCTCACTACCACAATACTTTGCTAGCTCCCCAACCTCTACATGGATAAAACTAAACATGGGCCATGCTATTCTTTTTACCTCATTTTCTGCTCACTACCTCAGCTCTATCTTTTGTAATTCCCTAGCTCTTTGACGAGCCCAACACCCTCCTTCTGCTGTTCAGATCAGAAAATTAAATATTATCCCAATTTTTCCTTCCCCTCACCTGCCACATCCAATCAGTGATCGTTTCCTCCTCTAATAAAACTTGTCTCTGTGCAGCCTGTCATCACTTCAGATTAGACTCTCATTATGTCTCACTTGAGTTACTGCAATTACCCCCATTATTCTCCCCACCCGCAGTGTTTTTCTATTAACTATTCCAAAATATATTCAAGGTAAATTTTATATAGTTGAAACCCTAATATTTCAATGGCAGGATTCTTCCAATGTGGCTTTCCTTACTTATTTTTTCTACTAAATTTCTGGACCCATACTTGCTTCCTCCTCTTTCTCCCCCATCACTTCCCATCCCCAAACACATGCAACCGAGTGGTATTAAAATCCTGGTGATTTCTCCAATGTGTCAATGTCTTTGTTTTTGCTGTTGTAACTCCTTCTGCCTGGAGCTTCCTCAGAATCTACACTTCCACTCATATGTGCTCACCTGTGTCACTCCTCCTACTCATCTTTGAAAACTCAACATACTATAATCTCTTCCAGGAAGATTTTCCCTGATACCCTCAGACTAGGCTGGTCACATATTTGCTAAGTCCACAGTCCTTATCACTCTGCATAGTAACGATGTATATTTTACTAGTATCTCTTGAGGCTGCCAGCTTCTGAAAATCAGATACTAGATTCTTCATTTTTGTATTCATAGGGTTAAGCTCAGTGACTTCCACCAAGTAACTGCTCAATAAATATTTGTAGACTAATTGTGAACCACAGTAATAAATAATGTAATCATCTTGAGTCTTTCTGCAAGTGGACTTTTTCTAGGCAACTCTATTAAATATCAGTAAGTGGAAACGTTTCCTCACAAGTTTGGAATGACTAACATGTCCACACACACACATAAAAGTTTGTGAATATTTCCTATGAGTAAAGCATAAGTGCCTGAGATAATATTTTATATTTTTAAAGAACTTTCTAGTTTTCAAAGTGCTGTCACATGCATTATCTTTGAGGTTCATGACACCTGTGAAGTAAATAGCACAGGTATTATCATCCTCATTTTACAAATGAGAAAACTGAAGCTCAAAAAGAGAACTGGCTTACATAAAATCACTCACAAAAGTAAGGTAATTTGAAACGCATTTTAGTATGCTAAAAATAAAAACATTTAAGCATTTACTACATGCAGTGGTTATTTCCACCATATCATACTGCTCTCACATTACTTACAAGCAAGTTGGAGAAAAATACAGAAAGAAGTAAATGTATTAATTTATAGAGACGTGCCAGCAACTTTATGTGCATATTTTTATTCAGTTTGCAAAATAACCCTACTAGGTAGGAATTATTTATCCATTTTAGAACTATGGAAAATGGGGGTTAGAGAAAATAACTTGTCAAAGATAAGAGTTATTAAGTGGTAGAGTCAATTTTGAACCCAGATATATCTGACTTCAAAGTTCAAAATATGCCCAATATCAAAAGGAGGTACCCCACAGATCTTGAGTCTAGCCTGGACTGGTGAGACTGATATGGTGCCTGAGAGGGACTCAACACTCAGACATTTTGGGAAGAGCATGGGAGTAGCTTCAATCCAGGAGAAAAATAACTGTATTAAAGCAAGATTCAAGACACTAACTTGTGGTAAAGGAGTAGTGACTAATCTTCTCATAAAAATGGGGTTTGTTGGGGAAGGACTTGGAGACATTCTGGGCCCCAACCTAGTGATCCTGGGGTTCAGAGCAGGGCTTCCCTCCCAGCAGGGAAATGGAATGGGAGTCATGAGCTAGGATAGAAGATAAATCATACGAGGTGGGCACATGGAAAAGAGTAGTAGAGGAAGATACTGCTGATTTTCCTGAGTTGGACTCCTCTTTCTCTGTAGATCTTTTAAGGTTTCTTCTCTCTTTATTCTCTATGGATGAAATTATCAACGCTCATGACTTTGCTGGTCCCCATCTCTATGTTGATGATGCTCAAACATCCATATTCCAGACCTGTCTCCTGAGTTCTAGACTCCTGTAACTATTGCGTGTTGGACAGCTTCCCCGGATGTCCTGTGGGCACCTAACACTGTTAATATATACAAAGCAGAACTCATTATATAGCACTTTCCAGAAAACCCACTTATCATGTAATCTCCATTTCAATGCAATGTATCATTTACCCATTTGCCAAGGCAAGAAACTTGACTGTTATCCTTTATTTCTATGTCTCGCTAAGCCCTTCTCCCTTATCTAGTCAATTCCTGAAACTTATTATTCTGCCTCTTTCTATTCCAAAACTGTCCCATAACCTCTAGACTAGGGGATTGCCTTTAGACTTGATCTCCACACCAGGTTCCACACTGAATTCAGACTTATTCCTAATATTCCCATCTTGTTATGTCATTCCCATGCTTAAAATCCTTCTATTTACTCCCTGTTGCTCTAAGGATGAACATCCTTAGATGTTGCTCTGGCCTCTTTAGTGTGGAATTCAAGGACCTTCCTCACTTGGCCACAGCCAAACTTTTTATCCTTATGACTTACTTTCCAACCATAGAGCATACAGTACGGTGTGTTGCTCCAGTGAACTAGTTAAAAGTCCTCAAAAGTCTTCTTTGATCCCTTCCTCCATCCTGCCCAAATGGGGTTTGATAAGCATGCTCCATGTTTCTATTGTATCCTTTGTCATGTGTACTTCTAACCAAACATTTCCCATATTTTATTGTAATTGTTTATTTAAATTTTTGTCTACGCGGTGAATTGCAAACTCAGAGGAGGAATGGTAAGTTCTTCACTGTTAGTTCCCAAGCACCTCTTGAGGCAGCTAGTACATAAAAGGTGACCAATTAGTATTAGTTGAGTAAATGAAATGAATCCTGGGGAGAACACACTAGCCTGAAGGTCATAGGTCAATTCCATACCAAGTGCCAGTAGGGGAATAATAAGCATGTTGACAGTTACGGCTTTCATTGGCTCAAGACAGAGAGACTGAAAATCCGTAGCTTGAAAATATTCATTACCAGCAGCTGGCTTATCTCTAAGAAAACTAACACAGAGACTTTCCTCCTTATTGGGCTCTCATCTATGCTGAATCTTATGGGCTTGCTTGAAATACCTTCCATTGGCTATCTTTTTACTTCACAGACTCCACTGATAATGATTTCATGGGCCAAGAAGAAGGGAGAGATGGTGTTACATAAAATGCAGTATGATTACAGATCTTGCAGCGTTTATTTTGTTTGGATACCTTTCCTAATTCTTTAGTTTGATTCCTAAATAGTGAATTAGAAGATTCATTTATAAAATAAATTCATTTATCAAGAACAGATATTTCTAGTTTATTAGTGGGCCACACATAAAAAAAATCTGCTTTAGTAAGTATAAAAGCATCACAGAGAAAATCCACCCATTGGCACTGGGTAGAATCTGTGTTTCCTTTTTTTGCCACATAATCCCTTGACTGTTCCTTTGATCAGCAGTGCAAATCCTAATTAAGGTTTCATCTGATAATTTGATTTCACGATAAAGATCTATTCTCAGTAAGGAGCTTTGCCTCCTTAAATTCCTGAGGTTAATGAAAATACCTAACCCAATGGATAAACAGGCATTGGGAAAGCAAATCATAAACTTTCATGTTTTCAGAAATACTGTGATTTAAGGGCTTTTGGAGGCTCTTACAACGAAGAAAGCTTGAGATGCAAATTTCACTGAGAGAGAAGAGAAAACTTCCTAAGTGGTAAAGGAAATTATGGAAATGACATTACTGTATTAAAAGGGGAGTAATTGCTAGTGCCATAAATTTTACAGGTGTTGAGGTAGTTTCTCCAAAGTGACAGGAGAGGACAAGAAGATGAAGTTCAACCTCGTAGACTTAGCAAGGTGTCATGGATTCTAAGAATGAAACTAAAATCTTGCTTCACATCCATTTTCATGTGGTCCCTGTTTCTGGTCAGACCCCGCAATTCTGCTTCAGATCAATATCAAGTTCATCAAGAAAAGGTCACATTCTTTTATCAAGAAACCAGCAATGAACAAACCTAGGAAGTAAATCGATGGATTTTCCTTTTCAGAATCCTATTATTCTGGGAAAATTCCAAAAGACTTTTACAACATTCCCCAAGTGGCTAGAGCTAATAGCAGAGTTCAACATATTAACATTCAGCAGGATGAATCCATATTTATTTCATGAAATTTAATTATATGCCAGAAGAAAAAGAACCAAGAGGGGCAAAAAGAGATAATACTAATGTAATGAGAAAATAGGAAAAAGAGAACAGTTTCAGATAGCTGAGAGAGAAGAAAGGGAATAAAACAGAAGCTAAATTTAGATATATTACCAAGTATTTAAATACTGCTATGAAACATAGGAAATCACTTCCTGAATTTAAGGAAAATCTGCTCCGTTCATTTTTGTTTCATTTTATTAGAATGTTAAAAAATGTTCTATCATTTAAAAAATGTCTTTTAATAAATGTTTTATTTAAAAAGACGCTTATCTCATGCCCTGTGATTATAACACACTGTGAAGAAAAATGCATACAAAACACATGCACAAACACATATTCAAAGTCCAGATGTAAAGCAAACTCAGTTTGCATTTGTAATACTTGATCCTGGAAGGTTGTTAATTCTTCTAATCCTTTCCCATGAGAATGCACATAGATAGCTCCAACTCATTTATAGGGAAGAAAACATTTTGACCAGAGAAGCTGGGAAATAGGATATGGAGTATAATTTCTATTTAGAATTATAGAAAGAACAGTAATGATTGCAAAGTCGCTATCTACTGCAAGCCCTCAGGTGTACTTTGTGAGAGAAGTTCATGGCTTGAGGCTATTTTGAAGGGAATGCAAGTCATCCAATCATCAGTTATTAAGAATCTAATACTAATTGAGTCTCTTGTCAAAATGCACTGCTGAAAAATCTCACTGCTTTCTTATTTAAAAGAAGTGGCTGTTTCCTAGCAAGATGAAGGAGGGGGAGGCAGGAGGAAATATGACATGATCCAATAACGAAAAAGAATTTACTCTCCATTGTTATCACTGCACTAGCTGAAAAAATAGCCATGATTATAACCTCAAACTTGAAAACAAGGGGTGTATCTATATCTGTGTGTGTGTGTGTGTGTTGGTGCAGAGAATATATACATATATACATTTTTGAGTCAAGCATTTAGGGTTCTACATTTCGCAGGGAAAAAAAAGCCAAAACAATTTTCATTCAACACAACACATCCAGGACTTTAACTTACCCTCTTTTAAAAAGTGTTTTTTTTTTTCCCTTCTTTCTCTATCAGACACAGCCTAGGGTCCATGTAAACCTAAATGGCTTAAATCATGTACAGTGGACTCTAAATAGAGTACATTGAAAGGCAAAGTGATTACAGGAATAGAAAAATTGGACTGTATAATAGACCCTTCATTATGATCCAGAAGTAAACAATTCTGCATCTACAACTATTTTGTGAGAGCCATCTTGCCGTCAAAAAAAACAAAAGGTTAATTTTAGATAAAAGAGTATTTGCAAATCGAAGAACTTTTATACAATCCAAATTACCAATGAAATTACTTTTGTGTGGGTATAAAAATTAATTGAAATAACAAATGTTCATTGAGATTTTTTGGACAAGGTATGCTGGTAGGGTGGGTTAGAAAGATGTAATGATACAAAGTATCTGCTATGACAAAGGCAAACCCTATTCCTCATTACTGTAATAACTATAAAAATGAAAGGATAGTATATTTATTACCAGATAGATGATAGAGATAGATAGATAGATAGATAGATAGATAGATAGATAGATAGATAGATAGATAGATAGACAGATTATAGATAGATAGAAGCATAAATTCATACACATATAACAGCTATATTACTGACAGGCAATGTCAGGGGTTAAGGGCACAGACTTGAGCCAAACAGCCTATTTTCTAGCTATACAACCTTGGGCAAGTTATTTAAACTTTCAGCATCTCAGTTGCCTTATCTGTAAAATGGGGAACTTAATAGTATCTATCGCATAAGAGTCTTACAATGCAAAAATGATTGAATTCATGTGAAAAGCTTAATTCCATGTAAGTCCTCTATGAGTGTTTTCCAATATTAAAATTATTATAAGTATTACAAATACCATACACATGTACATATATACATACCAGATACAAAGATATTTATCACAGCATCCCTGCTACCAGGTGGTTAAATCTAGTTAAAAGTGTGATACCATATAGATAAAAATATCAGCAGGGAGATCTAAATGAAAATAAGAGGCACTAACAATTTAGCATGGTACACAGATCTATAGCATTTATCTCTGTACTTTCCCAAAACACCATTAAAATGAGTATAAGGAGCTGCTTAAAAATTATTAGCCCAAAAGAACAAAGAGAAATTGAAGAGACAAGGTCCCTCTACAGAGGTGGAAACTAACAATAGGGCCCAGCTTGTGTTGAAGAATCCCAGGAAAATTCCAGAATTGGGAGCACTATGGACCTGGAAAGGGAAAAGAACTGATTGAAAGCATGCAAAAGAACCACTAGGAGCTCCAGGTCTCCTCCCCAGCTCTTGGAAACAGGTGACTATCCCTTTCCCCTTTACCCCCTTTACTGCAGGATACACATTCACACTCAAAAAGGCAAAAGAGAAAATACTTGAAAGATGGAGTCAGAGAACTATAGACTTGGCAGCATCAATCACAGTCTAGGGAAATTAAATGCAAACTGAAAATGGTGATCAAGTCAGACCATACAGTGAAATAAAACTTCCTAGGTCCCTACACTTAACCCTACTTTCAACACCCAGAATCCTGCCCTTCCCCACTCCTACCTAGGTTAGGCTTATACCTATAGCTAGGAGGTGCTAGGAATCCTCATTGATAAAAATGGAACTGAAGATAATGCTGCTTAGAAGTCTTCCCAACGACTAGTTGGCAAGACTATCTGGTGGAAGGAATTATAGACACCCATAGAGCTCCCCATCAGCATTTTTTCGTGCCTCACACTTAAATGTGATTTCTGAACATACTTGAAGTATGTGGTTTCCAAACATACTTGAAGAAAGCCTCTAAAATGTGTGAGAGAAAAGACAACAAATAGACAACCATAATAAAGAAACTTAGATAAAATAAAGACAGTGCAATTGTATAAAACATGGGACTATCTAACACAGGGAATCCAGTGCTGGAAGATGGACTATTGTTAAGAGAATATGAAAATGATCTTTCATAAATTATAACAGATACATTCTAATACAGGGAGTTAATAACAGGGTGGGGTGGGGGAAAATACACCAAATGTAAGATATGGGCTATGGTTTGGAATACTATTTTGATGATGCTCTTTCATAGTTTGCAACAAGCATTTCACAGCAATGCAGTGTTGGTGGTGGGGTGATGTATGGAAGTCCTGTATAATGATATGCATGTTTGTTTTGTAAATTCACAACTTTTACTACACAGTGTTTATATATGTTCAGGTATGAATGATATACTTCAATAAAATTTTATAAAAAATAAATCCAATGGAAGGAGTAGAGAAAACTTCAGTGAAAGGAAAATGAATATTGTTAGAATTATAAGAAAAGGTAGCTAATCTATGAAACGGTAGTGTTTCTGTAGAATTTGGGCCCATAGAGGACAAAGCGAAACAAAAATCAAACAGAAGACAAGGCAAATTTAAACTATAATGTAAACTATAATTCACACATAGTGGCAATGTTCCAATATGTGCTCATCAATTGTAACAAATGTATTACACTAATGAAGGATGTTGTTAATGTGGAAAAGTATGGGAGGGGTAGGAAGTGGGGCATATGGAACTCTCGTACATTTTTACGTAAATTTATGTAATCTAAGAATCTTTAAATAAGCAAACAAACAAAAAAGAAGATGACAAGGCAATTGTGGAGTCAGAATCTGGGAATTAGTAGTGAATTTATTCAGCTCATACCTCCTCCATGGATACCAAAATCGGTTTGTTTGTTTTTTACAGCAGAAAACTCACATACTTCCCTTTATCTGTACCGCATGCACAGAGACAAATAAGTGAAGATGCAGAAGTCTAAATTAAGATGTCTGACCTAAAGTTCCTATAGTGAACAACAGTCTTACATTCAAAAAGCAGGGGTAAAAAGACATTTTAAATGATAGGAATGTTAGTAGAACTCCTTTCTTTGCAAATCAGAGAAACCCACACCTTAAGCAAAGGGGAGGATGCACTGGCAATCGATCAGGAGACATTACATGGTACTAACACAGCAACTCCTAGGAAATGGGCGGCAAGTCGAAAATCTTAGGTGTTTATGTCAGGGACAAAGTAGGAAGTATTATTCTGTTTAGGATGAAACCATGGTAATATCAAAGTGAGAGCCTTCAAATAGTATGTAAGTGACTCAGGAGTCATTAAAAAATAATAACTAATATGGCCATATGTATTACTTACTTTATACTTTTGTTAGGGGAAATGATTTTTTGTTAGAGAAGTTTTAGGTTTATGGGTAAATCATACATAAAATGCAGAGTTCTCATATACCATCCTATAATTAATATCTTGAATTAGTGTGGTACATTTGTTACAATTCATGAAAGAACACTTTTTATAATTGTACTATTTTTTATAGTCCATCATTTACAGGAAAGTAAACTGTGTTGCAGTCTTATTTTTTTTAATTAAACAAATAAACAATCTAAAATAAGGGAAATGACTTTAACCAATTATTTTTATATACACTTAAATATGGAGACGTAACTACTCCTTTTATTATAAATAAATTGGAATGAGCATTTGCATCTGGACTTAAATAGATGAGGGGTTAAAATTCTGGATATAATCCTACCAGCAATTGTATTGAAAATAAAATGTGGCAAATTAGTATATGTAGAGTGGTTAATACAGATCTTAAATGAGTAAAAATTTAATAAATTTAATAAATGCTGGGACTTTAATTTTATGAGACTGAAATTTAGAGCTAGCAAAATTTCTGGGGTCTGCTGTTATGAAGAACTCAAAAGTCTGCAGTCTCACCTCTGTGACATTTCTACTAGAAATGCATAACCTGGATCTAATCATTGGGGAACATCAAATAAAACAAAATTGAGGGAAATTTTATAAAATAACTGACCTATACTCTCAAAAACTATCCATGTCAGTAAAGGAAGAATGAAGAACTGTTTCAGGCTAAAGGTAGCTAAAGAGACATGGCAATGCTTTCAATGTATGATCTGGAATTTTCTTTTGCTATCAAGGACACTATTGTGAAAATTGGCAAAATCTGAGAAAAAGCTGTAATAGTACTGTATCACTGTTCATTTTCTGATTTTGATTAAATTTTATGGTGATTATATAAGAGAATGTGTTTGCCCCTAGGAAATATTTACTGAATATTTGGGAATAAAGTAACATCACATCTGCAACATTTTCTCAAAAAGTTCAGAAAAAATATTATTCAGAAAGGTTTGTTTTATTCAGAAAAATATATGTAGAATGAGAGAAAGACGAAAATATAGAGCAAAAACGGTAAAATGTTAACATTTGGGGACTCTGAGTGAAGGATAGAGAAGAACTCTTCATATTATTCTTGGAAGGCCGAATAACAAGCCCCCAGTGATGTCATGTCCTAATCCTAACATGAATATGTTAGTTTACATGGCAAAGGGACTTTGCAGATGTGATTAAATTGAGGGTCTTAAGATGGGGAGAATTTGGGGTAGGCCCGGTGTAATCACAAGTGTCCTTAGACGTGGAGAAGGAGCTCAGTATAGTCAGTTAGAGAGAGATTGAAAATGCTGTACTCCTGGCTTTCAAGATGGAAGAGGAGACCGCAAGTTAAAGAATGCAGGTGGCCTCTCGAAGCTGGAAAAGGCAAAGCAGCGGATGCTCCCTTATAGCCACTAGAATACTGCAACCCTGCTGGCATCATGATTTTTAGCCCAGTCAGACCCATTTTGGACTTCTGATCCTGAGAACTGTAAGAGAATAAATTTGTGTTTTGTTAAGTCACTAAAGTTGTGGTATTTTGTTACAGAAGCAATAGGAAATGAATGAGCCATTCTTTCAAGTTTTCTGTAAATCTGAAATTATTTCAAAATAATTTTTTAAAAATTTCAGGGGTAAATTCATTTAAAATTACAGTAGTTGTTAAGCTGCTTTGATCTAAATGTTGAGAGAGAAAATTTTAGTTAAAACATGGGATAGCCATAAAAACGAAAAGGTACTTACACCAGAATCTCAATATTCTAACTCAACAAAAGTCTATATTAACATGAGCCCTGAGTATGTTTAAAAACTATATTTAACTTATTTTAATAAAAACCAGCATGCCAAATAATGTACAATGATTACTAGCAATCTAATTAGCATGTAAGAATTTATAATTATCTTATTATACATTTTCTATTTCTTTCAAAAGAGAAATCACTTGAGATGAAGTTCCATTTTTGCTATTGCCCAATTCCTCCTCCCTTTTCTCCTAATCAAAAATCACTGTTATTTTTGGACACTCATTCAAAGCTGTCTTCTTCAACACCATTGAAAGAAAAGTAATCTTTCACCTTCTACCTTCACCAAATAAGGAAGAAAAGGTAGTCAAAATTTTATAGATGCATAGATGAATACTAAAGAGGTGAATGGAGACAGGTTAAAATAATTCTCTTGATGTGTTAAAGCTGTGTAATGACTCAGAAGTTGAGGATAAATTGGGCAGAGCGTCTTAAAAATGTTACCCTTGACCTGTGATTGGAAGTAGATGAAGAATGTGGCTTAGCATTTAATAAGATGGTAAATTAATGAGATTTATGTAGGTCTATGAAAAGGCTGAGAGGTGGCTGAAAGAACTGAGTTTAGGTGAAGACAAGGTTTGCTGATTTTAAGGTTTTATAGGCATATATTAAAAGATGAAAGTAAATATAGAGTGAGAATGCCAAAAAAGACTTAAAATTTAGAAGTTAAGATTGATGTGTAGAGGTCAAGGAGAATTTAATATCCTAGAGGGTATTTCAACTTCTGAAACAATATTGAAGTATCATTTGTGGTAAAATGGTTTATTTGTCATTTTGCTGTTACTACCCAGTCACAGCTAATTAGCTATTAATTAATTACAGGGGCTTGAAATGAAAGTACTTACCAAAACGGGTCCGTGATGAGTAGCAGGTGAGAGAAACAGGCTACAACTATTTCCTTAAGGTGCACCTGAACTTGTTCGTGACCAAACCTGGATAGACTTCCAGCAGTACCCAAGACCTCTGAAAATAGCCTTGTCCCTGAAGAACAAACGTAAGGACAAACATAGCAGCTTTCTATGGGGATGTTCAAACCTTTGTTGTTTTAGGCTAGACCCTTGATATTATTTAACATGTTTTATTATGCATAATTAGATTCTAATTTCTGGAGAGAGAGACATTTATTTTCAGCACTGAATTGGTAATTTGAGTGAGGGTAGTTTTAAATCCAGCATGAGTGTTATTCATAGTGTATACTAACATACTTTAGAGGTAATTGTTTCTACTGCTTTTTAGGACACAGCTTGATGAATAAAATAAATTTGGAAAAGGAGAGACACAAAATGCAGAAATATAGACCATTAAAAAGCTTATATACCCACAACAAATACTTTAATTACATTGGATGAATGTAAATCATGAATGCTGAGCAGCTGGATGCTATGAAAATGTAAATGCAAACTAATCAGTGGAAGTAGAATAAAGCTGGAAGCTGTATAAATCAAAATATCCATTGGGGAAAAATAGGGGCTGCCGTCACGCATTTTTACATAACCACATACTGGACATTCCAGGGCACATACATACACACATACATATAAAACAACAGTGAGATTTTGGATTAGACATCAACTTTAAAAATGGCTCTGTGGATTCTTATTTCCATAATGAGCTTACTCGAAATGTGTGCCTGATTTAATTTTTATGAAGCCACTAAGCCACCCTTGCTATTTTAATCATTTGGCTGGACCTGAAATTTAAAAACTGAGTTTCCTAGTGGTGCTCTGAACAGTGCATGAAGTGAACAAAGAAAGGAAGTAGGAAGGTTCCAGAATATTCTATATCTCATTAGCCTACCTACAGTAAATGTTAGTCATGAGAGTAATCTAAATAAATATGAAGGTTACCAAAATTCCAGTCATTCTCTGGTGCCATACCAATCTTCAAAACAGCTTCCATTTCTTCCAAAGCCAAATGAGATCCTTTGCAGGAGCCCTTCCCCCAGACCTCAGCTTTTTTTGGTATAAATCTTCACTCCACCAGCAGCACAAATCCATTTCCTCTACCCGTTTTCCTGTTGCAACCAAACTAGACCTCTCCTCCTATCAGGTGCTCAGCCCTGGCTGAAATATATAACAAGGGAGAATGGAAAGAAACGGCAAAACCTGTCAGATTTCTGCCTAACAACATCCAGCACAACAAATATCTTTCTCTCCACATTTCTGCAAGTACTTATACTGCCTAGTGATTCCCAAACCTGGCTGTACATTAGAATTGCCTGGGGAACTTTTAAAACTAGATTCCTGGACCTCATCCATTAGAGACTCTGTTATTAATTGGTCTGGGGTAGAGCCTTGGCATCAAACCTATATTTTTTAAAACTCCCCATGTGATTCTAATGTGCACCAGAGCTGAGAGAAATGCTCTAGGTCTTGTGGCTTATGGCTATGCTTATGAAAAATGCCTGTTAGCCGAGCATTCCAGATGAGAGAAACTGCATCTTTATTCTAATTTCCCTAAGAAATTATCTTCTTTTTCCAGGAAAGATATCTCTATCTCTGCCCAAGAACTAATCCTGGATTTTCATTTGTGATTGTGGCAAACCAGCTTTGACTCCTACTCCTAAAATAAGTTCCTTTAAAAAAATGGTTTTGTCAAGCTTACCTGTAGCCTACTACCTAGAGATCTAGCACATGCCCTTGATATCTAGCTATCACAAATCATGCCTACTAAATCTATTACAGTACCTGCGGACACCTACTATCATGGTAGTTTTGAGAATCTTACTTCCCCTGAGCATCTTTGTTGAAAAATGCTAGTAAGGATGTTAAGATTTAAGGGTATTTTTCATCTGTCCTCTCTTTCAGAGTCCTGACCAAAGGTTTCAAAGATTTATTTATTTATTTATTTTTCTCCCCTCACTCCCCCAGGTATCTGCTCTCTGTGTCCACCCGCTGTGCATTCTTCTGTCACTGCTTCCATCCCTATCAGTTGCACTGGGAATCTGTGTTTCTTTTTGTTGCGTCATCTTGTTGTGTCAGTTCTCCTGGTGTGCGGTGCCATTCCTGGGCAGGCTGCACCCTCTTTCGGGCTGGGTGGCTTTCCCTATGGGGCGCACTCCTTGTGCGTGGGGCTCCCCTACATGGGGGACACCCCTGAGTGGCATGGCACTCCCTGCGTGCATCAGCTTCACGCATGGGCCAGCTCCACACGGGTCAAGGAGGCCCAGGGTTTGAACCGCGGACCTCCCATGTGGTAGGCGGATGCCCTATCCACTTGCCCAAGTCTGCTTCCCTGACCAAAGGTTTTATTATTAATAGCCAAGCAAATGCCTAGTAACTCTCTACATGCTGTGCTTCTGAAAAATTTTGTTGCAGTGTGAAGCTTAGTCCTAAGCCTATTACAGAATTTTGTGTTTATTATTTTAAATCTAAGTGTCCATTTAACACTGGGATAAGCAATGACATGGACAACAGGTCTCCAGAAGGCAACCACAGTATGGGTATGCCAGCTTAGGGGGGCAGGAAATGGCATAACAGAAAACCTTGAGTATAGTACATAGGCTTTACAGTGCCTGAAAAGATTGGTCATTATCTAAAAGGAAGTAATTTTGTTAAAGTAAGGAGAGCACCACTTATTAACTAAAGCCAGGCATCCCAATTTGCCAGAGCCCCATTAAGCTTTCTGATTGAGGGATCAAAGGGGACTTTTACCTAGATTAAATCATAGGACTGTTTGATTTATAGCTCTGTCAGTACAAAGAAACCTTAAAAAACAAACAAAGCTCCTTCCATCTAGAAACACTTTCTTTGGTTTACAGGATCTTCACCATCTTGGCTTATATCCTTCCTTGTTGTATTAGGAGGTGTCATGGCCCAGATTTAACCAATGAAGTTTCAAAGTGATACTTGTAGGGCATCACCTACGCAAGGGGTCAGCAAACCTTTTCTATACAAGGCCAGGTGGTAAATATTTTCTTTGTTGCAGGTCATAGAGACCTTGTATAGAAAAGGTCTCTTTAGCAACTACTCCAATCTATAGTTTTAGAGTGAAAGCATCCATAGAAAATATGTAAAAGAAGTGTCATAACCAGATTTGGCCAATGATTTGTAATTTGTTGACCCCTGATATGTACAAAAGAGCTTTTTGTTCATGAAATGTCTCCATTTTATGTCCTAATAATTACACAGCTGGCACCAATATTTCACAGAGGGACCCACCTCATAAATCCATATATTTCTGATTTGTTTATATTAGCAAACCTAGACATGCCAGGTATGTGCTTTAAGCAGCACATCATAGATTAGGATTGTCCATTAGTAAATACTACTAGGAAATCTGCTTAGATATTTGCAAAGGTATTTGACCAAGATCATTTCTTTCTTCTATTCCACCTTCCCTTCTTCTGTCACCCTGCCCTTCTTTTCTAAGTTTCTCCTTCCCCAGGATGTTACCAGGATAGGAATGATGGATTATAGATTAGTATTTAACCCTTTACTTCCTACTCTATTATAAATAATGTGACCATTAGGACATGTGTCTTAATTTATTTATTTATTTTTAATTTATGTGATGTGGCTAAATCTTTGTGGACAGGAAAGGTAAACTCTTACCTGGAATATATATCAATTCCATTCAAGATGTATCACTGCCTTTTGCAGAGTGGAAGGGGTATAATATTAATATAATAAACTTTACAACAAGTTGCTGGTTGGTCTCCTTGAGGAATGGTATCACATCAAGAAATCAGGGTCAGTTTTTGTTGGCAGTATACGTATTCATCAACTGTAGCAGCTAAGTCATCTCAGTGGGAATCCATGCTGGTAGACCCATGGCAACTCCATTCATGCAAACAATGTGCCAGTACTGGAGTGGCCAATGGCAGAGGCTGGCAGACCTCAACCAGCCGAGCCATTCTTCTGTCTTCTTGGCTGTTTATTGCCTCTTCCGTAGTGGCATTAAATTCTCTATCATGGAAAATTGATTCATTATTGATAAATTTTCCCTTACTCGACTTTATGTTCTGCCTTTGTTAATTTAGGAACCTCAGTATTCAGTCCCATTGTATTATTTCTTAGCTCCTGTTTATGCTTACTGCTTAGGTCCTACAACTTTTTTAGCATACAGTCCCTGTGTTAGCAGATCCAGTGCTACCATGTCTAGCATTTTTGTGACATGATCCTCTTTATTGGTTTGGTGTCAAGAAGAGGAGATAGAGACAGATCTTGGTTAGGGGAGTGAGGGTACATGTCATCATTAAAGACAGAGGCCCCTGCATCATTTTGAAGCCAGGGAAGGAGAAAGGTAGCTTTAAAGAGAGAGAAATGGGCTACTTCAG
Source organism: Dasypus novemcinctus (assembly GCF_030445035.2). Lineage (NCBI taxonomy): Eukaryota > Metazoa > Chordata > Mammalia > Cingulata > Dasypodidae > Dasypus > Dasypus novemcinctus. The sequence goes on along the minus strand of NC_080675.1, from coordinate 90,074,442 downwards.
CAGCCCCAGAGCATTTAGAGAAATCTGGAAAGTCAAGGTATGTGAGTGGATTGACTAAATCTTCCTATCTCAAGTCCCAGAGCCTCAGTGCTCCCCAAATAGTGCCTTGATTTTGGCATAGCACACTTGTCAGGTATGGGAGTTCCCCCTTCTTTGGAGCTCTGCTACCTGTATAATCGATCCTAGCCTGATCCACAGATTATCTGCCCTCAACTGTAGGAGATAATAGTGTTTTCATAGACTGCTAAGGAAGTCCTCAGATTTTAACATGTTGTCTTAAATTGGTGATTAATCACTCCTGGCTTTTTTTTTCCTCCAATGCTTAGATAGCATTCAGCAACAGCTATCTAATCTCATTGTCCTTATTATGATTACTTAACTTGAACATCCCAAATACTTGATATATTGCTTCTGCTAGTGCATTTCCTTCCACAAGTGTACATTCTCAGTTCACCCCTTGTGAAAATTTTAACAATCGACTCAGTATAACAAGCCAGAGACTGTCAGATTGACCATCAGTGATAGAGTCATCCTTGCCAGCTGACTGGCAGGTGATCCAACTTCAAACTTCTGTTCCTTTGGACCACTTTTGTTCTCCATACTCTTCGGTCAGGTTCTCCAGGATACTCTGATCTGGAAAGTTGCCTGCAGGGAGTTTATTGGGGAATGCTTTTGGCAATAACAACTGTGAGGGAGTGAAGTGCTCAGGATTGGGAAGAGGGAGAAGTTGAACTCAACACAGTTGTACTAAGCCTGCATTGATCTCACAGAGATCTCTGGTACTGGGCAGCTGTTCATAGTTGTACCATATTGTGGAAGAGGACGAAGCCTTTGTTCCTTGCATCAACCAGTAGTCTTTGGATATAGATGGCTCCTAGGGAGAAATGTAACCTCAAATAATTGTTCCTTTGAGTAAATTTCTTGGGTTGGGAAGGATTCAGATATAGGCAATCAGCAGGCAACATCCCAGAAGTTAGTAGTTTAAGCTCCTTGACTCTGAATGTGAATCTGAGTTGTGAACCACAATATCCAATATAGACAATGATGTTGGAAACGAATAAGAGGGAGTGGATTTCAGATTTATTTAGGACGTAGAAACAAATTGGGCTTGGAGACTAGGTTTGAGGAATTAGGGAGAGGGAAGAGAATGGTGTGGCATTAGTATATATTTTTTAATCTTATGTAACCAATAGGAGACCATTTCCCAAAAAGCAAACACAACAGGATTCGTAGGGTTTTGGGGGGAAAAAAAAAGTTAAATTTTGGATATTTAAATAGAGTTACTTGTGGAACATTTAATGAAACTAGAGGATATGTGGAAATAGAGACCTTGTAGTTGTGACAGATTGGAGTTGAGGAATTGTAGCTATTGATGTAGAGAATATAGTTTGTATAGGGCACAAACACACACAAGAAAAAAACAAAGGCTAAGAGTGGAGTCTAAATCCTTAAAATGAAGATGAAGAAAGAGAAGAAAAAGAAACTATTCCAACTAAGATCACTGATACCCTGCTATTGACAAACCTAATTAATAGTTTAAGGTTCTTTTCTCACCTTTACTTCTTGATTGGCTAAATTGACTTACCACACTTGCCAACACTGGCCTTGTAAAAGAGAAGCAGATGATACATATTGGTTCTTGAGGCCAGAAGATTAAATGATATGAATTAGCTCTTTCTCTTCCTTTTTCCTTTCCTTCTATTCATGGACACTTCATTCCTAAAGGCATTAGGTAAGGCAAAGCGTGTTAAGTTTCATTGCTTGGGCAGGGAGGAGTTGCAGTAGAGCTGAGGGAGGTGCTGGCGTTTGATCAAGGTGAGGAGGATATTCACATAGTAGGGTTGCACACGGTGGGGTGTCAGACCCAAGCAGGGTGACACAGGGGGGCCTAGAAGGGAAATCCGACTTGAGGAGCCAGAAATCAAGCATAGTGCAGAGAGCATTCATGTATGGGGGTAGTCTGGCATGGAGTAATAGAAACCTAGTGGAGTCAAAAAGTCATCCCCTTCATGGAAAATGGTTTTACTGATGATCAAATATACAATAATACATGAGCAAGTGTTAATCATATTTGACTTTCCATGTCACATTTGATACTATTCACAATTGTTATTCTTGAGACATGTTCTCCCCTTGGCTTCTAGGGCAGCTTTCCTTCTTTATTATTTCTCTACTTCCTTCATATCCTCTGAAGATTTCTTTTCCACACAGCTCTCTCTCTCTCTTTTTTTTTTAAGATTCATTTATTTATTTATTTCTCTCCCCTTATCCCCCTCTTTAAATGACAATTTTATTCTCAACCTTCTATTTTTTAAAAATTCTAGATATCCCCCTTACTGATCTTATCAACTACCACCTATATATGCCTATAATTCCCAAGTCACTACAAACAATATATTAACTGTTCTCTGTATCTTTGAATAAAGGAGATATAATTAAATAAATATAAAAATCTACAGGTCAGACCTTTCTCTCTTGATTTCCAGACCCAGGTATCCCAAACAACTATTTTGAGAATCTTGTTGGTAGGATGCATCCAAGATTCTCAAACTTATCATTGTCACCCTGAAGCTTGTATATCTTTATATTTGCTCTTTTATTCAGTTAGATGACACCAATTCCTATCCAATTCACAAAGCCAGAAACCAAGAAAATCATGACAATGCCCTCTCCCTTCCTCTCACACTAGTCACACACCAATGCCTTTTAATCCTTCCTTGCATATCTCTCTTGAACCTGTTTTCTCTTCCCCATCTCTATTTCTACACTTCAATGGAGACTCATCATTTCTTTCTGAGATTACAGCAAATTATCTCCTGGTCTCCAATCTTGTTTCATCCAATTTATTCTCTTTACTGCTGCTAGTGATCTTTTTAACTGAAAATATAATCATGCCATTCCCCTGCTTAAAACTCATGGATGTTTTCCTATTACCTAAACAAACATCCACACTTCCTGTCATTGCATGCAAGACTCTTTATCATTTCATCCTTGACTGCCTTTTTCTGATGGTCTTCTACTCAGCTCCAATAACACAGTACACATTGGATTTGAATGTGATGACTTGAAATAGGTTTGTACTAAGGTATGTCTGAGTTCTGCCAGGAGTTATTAAAGATAATTAATTGTCTTCATTTGTCTGGAAGAAAATTTGCCCTTGAAACAAACATGAAAAGTGAACAGAACATTTATATCCTACAGTCAATGAGTTTCTGTAATAATCAGACTTTTATTCTAGGAGCAAGAAGCTGAAACAGTGCAATGAATGCAAACCTACCAATCTCTTGGAATTTAATTTTGTGAACTTGATTCTATAGATAAGAAGACAAAACTCTTTCAAATAGTTTTTATAAAAGAAAATAGACAGTTACTTCTCCAGTAAAATATTATATATATATAGTGGGGAGGAGTAGGAAGACAGGTTTTAGGAGGTCCTCTTTATGGCCAAGATGGATTTTGAAATAAAAAATATTTTCTTTTGAATATTACCTCTTCCTAATGGATGGACTCTTGCTCTTAAATTCATGAAATAGTTAAAATAAAAATGTAAATATATAAGCAAGCCACCTCCATGTCCTACAGGCAAGAAAGGCAGATGATATTTTGGAAGGTTATAATAATTTCACACTACTAAAAATTAAATTAAAATTCTTGATCATTAGGTAATACTAACAAAATTTCATTAAAAGTATTGGCAAGAAAATAATTCATTTCTGGGACTTTGAGTTCATTTGCATGAGGCTCCTCTGCGGATTGCGACTGACCACTTCTGCTTATTCCTATATAATTAGGTCATAGAGAATTAGAATTTGAGTTTCTAAACGTCCTTCCCATCAGTTTCATTGTACATTTTCAAAATTTTTGAATCCATTTTTATAAAATTATATGTATTCTTTTAAGTGGTGGTATGTTAACATACATTTTTTTTTAAAGATTTATTTTTTATTTCTCTCCCCTTCCCCCCCCCAGTTGTCTGTTCTCTGTGTCCATTTGCTGCATGTTCCTTTTTGTCCACTTCTGTTGTTGTTAGTGGCATGGGAATCTGTGTTTCTTTTTTGTTGTTGTTGTTGCATCATCTTGTTGCATCAGTTCTCCGTGTGTGCAGTGCCATTCTTGGGCAGGCTGCACTTTCTTTCACACTGGGCGGCTCTCCTTACTGGGTGCGCTCCTTGCGCATGGGGCTCCCCTACGCAGGGGACACCCCTGCAAGGCACGGCACTCCCTGCGCACATCAGCACTGCGCATGGGCCAGCTCCACACGGGTCAAGGAGGCCCGGGGTTTGAACTGCGGACCTCCCATGTGGTAGACAGACACCATATCCACTGGGCCAAGTCCACTTCCCTGTTAACATACATTGACAGCTACTTGATGGTCAGAACTATAGGTTTATTTGCATATGTTCTTCACAGAACATATTACATTTCCTTGTGCATAGTAGATGCTCAATAAGTAATAAAAATTTGGGGATTCAAGTTTAGTTATATTTTACTGCTGTTCCATAGAAGATATTTAATATTTGTAATTTTAGCTATAAACCTAATCCTTCTATCATTGTATTTTTATTTTTCCTTCACTGTGGCTGAATATAAAATTAACATTTTAATATCTTTACAATTCCTATTAAACTCGATGTTGGAATCCATTGTGTTGCAATAAAGTTCTGGTTCTCAGAAAAATAGCATTTCTATTTTATTGATAACTTGACAAGTAGCATGAAATCGAAGAAATAGAACTAGGAAATGTACTTGTTTGAAAGAATCCACTCAAAGAAAATTTCTATTCAAACAAGTACCCAGATTACCTAAGCAAGAATAACAAAACAGTGCATACACTTACATAACAAGCTACAGATGATGATAATTGAGGACCAGTGGTTCAGGGGAATGTCTGTGACCACTCTGTGCCCATAGATATATCCAAGGTACTGATTAGGCTTCGTGAACGGCAGCCATTCTCCTTGTATCTTTTTTTTTTTAAACCTTAATTATGCTCCTTCAACTTGCATTTTCACTGTATTTGACTAGACAATGACAATCTAAGCACATTTCCACAAAATGTGCAATTTCCATAGGAATTGAAAATGTACTTGAAAATTTAAATTTCAGCTTCTTGCTGATCATCTGATACTTTATTTCTCACATGGACCTAAAGTAAACCACTTGCTTGTGGAGCTGTGAATGAGTACACTGAGACCAAAATTCCTCTCTCATTATAAGAAAGTACCCAGTTACTGGGAAAAATATCATTTAAAACTTTTGCTTCTTTTGTTCTTTTATTTAAATGACCTCTATAAAATGAATTCCCTTTTTAAGTTTTATGTGCTTTACTTTGAACGACTATGTGGAATTATTTAGGATTAATTTAAAACATAAGAGGGTTTTTAAAAGAACATGGCTTATTAAGATCATATATTTTAAAAAAGGATATTTCAGAAAACTTATCCATTCACATTGAATTCTCTAGAATGGCTGAATGGTTGTCTAGAAAAAATAGGTGTCTTCAGGGTTTTCTTGTAAATTATTTTACCTGTCAACACAACCATTTTCCTCTATCATAACATGACATCACCGCTCTCTTCTGCCCCTCCTCTCCTTAGTAGCTTTATTAGTCAGGATCCTCCAGAAAAACAGAACTGACAGAAGATATATGTATATATGTAAGCTTGTTTGTGTGCTTGTGTGTATGAACATGTATGCCATATGTACATATATGTATATGTATATATGTAAATATTAAGAGATTTATTATAGAAATTGACTCACACTACTGTGGAGATTAGAAAGTCCTAATTCCTTAAGGCAGGCTGCAAGTTGCAAATTCATATGCAAGCTATGTTGAATTCCCCAGAAGAAGCTGACTGAAGTAGAGATGGAAATCCTTCCTTCTGACTGCTGAAATCATCATTACTCCCTGTAAAGCCTCCAATTGATTGGTTGGGAGATTCCTCTCATTGCTAAAGCAATCTCCTTTGTTGATTATAGAGGTAATCAGCCCTAGATGCAATCGAGTCTCTAAAGATTTAAATTCATCTACAAAATACTCTCACTGTAATAATCTGCCCAGTGCTTACTTGACCAAACAACTGGACCAAGTTGATGTGAAATTAGCCATCACGCTAGCACATATCCAGTTTAGTACGAGGAATACCTATTAGCAAAAGAAATGTACATACTACCTCAATGGAGTAAATGTAAGGTAGATATGGACATTAGCTATAACATGAAATATGAAATACAGTCATCTGAGGCAGAGAATACTTGGTAGCTTTCCACATGACAAGTTAATTCATTGATGTCCTAAGGTCCTTAGGGTTCCATCTACAAATTAACTCCCTAACATGGTTCTAAGGAAAGCATTCAGTTACTCAATAAGCATTTACTAAGAAATTATTCTATATCAGGTAGCATTCATAGTAGTGGATAAGACAGATGTGGGGTTCACATTTGATTGAGAGTGGTGGTTGGGAGGAAAGAGACAATTAACATGACCCATGCAGATTGGGCCACATTACATAAAATAGAATAAACAGGGTGATGTGATAGAGGACGTTCCTGTTTTCTACGGCTTCACAACAAACCAATCCACACCTAACATGATAAACAACAATAATCATTTATTTTGCTCCCAAATTGCCATTTGGTCAAGATTCTATTGGGATTGCTCCTCCATGTCCTCATAGTGTCACTGAGGTGGCTTGACTCACATGGTGGCAAGTGGCACTGGCTGTGGGCGTCCCTCTCCATGTGAGCCTCTTCATAGAGCTGCTTTGGCTTCCTAAGAGCATGGCAACTGTCATCCATGAGCACAAGTTCCAAGATATAGAGAAAGGAAGCTGCTGGTCTCCTGTAGTCTGGGCCTGAAACCTAGCAAACATTATTTACATCATATTCCAAATGTTAAGCAGTCATAGAACCTGCCCAGATTCAAGGGAAAGTGTTTAGTCCCTCCTCTTGAAGGGAGGAGTGGAAAACAATTGTCTTCAATTAAAAAAGAATTTAATCTTTAATCTGTCACAGAGGGTACCTTGAGGAAGTGGTCAGGAAGGACTCTGATTTAGACTGAGACCTGAGAGGTGAGAAGAAGCCTGGGGAAAAGTCTCCTTTAACAATCATTCAGCATTAATAACTGCATTTCTCTTACTTGTGTGGGAAGCTGGTGCTTAACCACTGAGCCACACTGGCTTCCCAGAGTTGTTTTTTGTTTTGTTTTGTTTGTTGTTTGTTTTTATTTTTTCAGGAGTCAATGGAAACCAAACCTGGGACCGCCCATGCTATGGATTTAGGATTTTATCCTGCTGGTTGATGAAGTGCCACAGTAGATTCCTAGTTCAAGTTCTAGTATATCAGTGGAATCATCACAACAAATAGAATTCTATCCAAATGTTTAAAATGCCTGTTTTTATATGGAAAATATATATATATTTGAGTGCTCAGTTGAGACTATAGTCCCTGGAATTAAACTAACTGAGTTAAAATCCTGACTTTTTTAGTGCAACTTGGGCAAGTTACTCCACCTTTCTGTGTCTCCATGTCTTCCTCTGTAAGATAAGAGTAACAATAGTCACTATTGTCATTGGTTTATTGTGAGGCTTTAAGGGAATCATTACATGTGAAGCATTTAGATAGAGGAGTATTTGGCATGTAGGAAATTATTATTACACAGAGTCCTGGTTTCCCTTTGTGGAACTCTGTGCCAGGCGCACTCCCTTATCCCCTTCCTCTGAATTAAGGCAAAGCTTGTTTTAGTGCCTGCACTGCTGAACCCGTCACTCCATGCTTCCAGAATTAGAATTTTCCATTGCAAAGAGTCAATTATAAGTATAAATTAAAACATTTATCTATCTCTGCCACATTTAACATAAACAAAGATATTGTTTTGCCCTTTAGAAAACCTTCTGGGATGAATTATATTCTTCTAAACACCAAGTTAGTTCAGGCCAGCTGGTAAAATAGACAAAGCAGTAGTCCCCCCAAAAGCTCTCATTTTTTCCCTGTTTTCACACCCTGCCTTCTGAATCTTCTCCCTGAACCCAGGCCACAGCTGACCCTTCCAGTACTTACTCCTCAGCAACCTTCCCCAGACTCCTTCATTCTCTCCACTTACACCTATGTATTTCTCCTTCCTGTACCACTGCATCTATTCAAAGAAAATCTAACAACTGTCTTCAATTAAAAAAGAAAAGATGCCCACCAGTCCTGTTGTCAGTTTTTAATTGCCACCAAGTATTTTAACTTGAAGCAATTAGCGCCGAATCTTGAAAAGTAAACCTATCAGATAGATAGGGAAGAGAGAACTGTTCTTTCTCAGTTGCCAAGTGGTACTTTGAATAAGAAGAAATCCTTTCTTATGAAAGAAAATTACCAACTTAAAAGAAAAAAAAAAGGCATTAAAATCCATTTCCACCAAATCATTTCAAGCCAGTGCTGATTATGAGGCTGAACATGTGGCTAACTTGCTGGTCATCATTAGTGACCACAAAGGGTCCTAAAAGAATTCATGATTTTTTTCCTTACTAACCCCCTCTAGTATATGTTTGTTCTCAAGGGGGTGGGGGGTGTGATGTTCACACCAGAGATAATAATCCAGGGTCCTGGCAAGCAGCCAGGAGTTGGATCAAACTTCTCTTTTGAGAGCAGTGTTCTGTTGTTGTTGTCGTTTGTGTTGGCACGAGCATATGCACACATGCAATTTCTCAATCTCCCAGTGCCTCTGACCCCTGTGGCAGCCAATTAGGATGTTGAACTAGTAGTGGATGGCTTTGGAGAGTGTACAGTGTGTAATGGCCAGCAGGAGACAGACAGTGTTGGGAGAGGAAAAAGGCATCAAAAGCCAGGGCCATTAGAATGAGATTCAAAACACTAAATTTAACCTCCCTTGTTTGAAATTAGAGGCTCAATGTGGTGTTATTATTTAACATTTATTAAATGCCAGCTGTGAAGTAGGCTCTGAAAAGAATATTAAGAAACTATAGTCTCTACCCAGGGGGTAAGCAATTTAAATAAGACAAACAAGACCATAAGCAAGGAGGGGAGGAGACTGGCTCACACCGACACAAAGTAGTGGAAACTGAATCCCCTTTTCCCCGTATGGGCTTGGAGTTTTCAGACTGGTCTCCCACCCTCCATCAGCTGCCTCTGTGGTATGTGCATGCACTCCAGCATCCTGCCTTCTCTACCAGCCACCGTGAACAAGTGCTTCATGGCAAAGTGGAACTATTCAATGTGGCCAGGTCTTGAAGCGCTGACATCAGCTTTCTAGGGAACACATTCTATGCTGGTAAATGTCAGGACCTAAAGAACAAATTTAATTCCAAGCAAGTTCAAATTTGACCTCTTCAGATAATGGCACAATAATACCCAACTTCACTGAAGAGTATATGAATGAGTGTGGGTGTTTAAGAGTCTCGAAAAGATGCAAAGATAGTGCACCCCTTGCTCATCATTAGCCACTGTAGACATTTTTATTGTTGTTTATTTCTAGTTAAATCTCTGCCCCTGTTTGATTGGTTTGTTTGAATTTGAGGTATATGTTCACACACAAAAGACACATTCATTTATTGCAAGACAAATTAATTCCTCTTATTTATTATTTAGATCAGCGAAAGGATACCCTATAAGCTCTTTGCTGAAGGGCACAAGGACAAAGTTTAAAACACTGGAGTCAGCAGCATCACAAAAATCCTGTTTTTCGAAAACAATTTCCTCAAAATAGCTCCCTCTCAAGGATCACCAATTTGGAAAGTTATACCCTGGCTTTATAGTTCACCTGCCGATGGCTCCAGCAACCACAATGGTAAGGGAATTCCATTTCATTCTTTAGAAATGTGAGCTATAAAATAAGGATGCTTGCTTGAGTGTGAATATTTAACACTTTCCAGAAATACAGAACTGGGCTATCATATGCCATCCTTTCCACACTGTGTCCTGTAGACCTAAGGGGTTCCCCAGGCTTGTCTGTGGCTTCCTGATGGGTGGGGATGGTGGTGGAGGTGGGAATATTCCAGCTGTGCAGAAGGAGCTTAACTGATGTCCTACATCAAATTAGGACCTTTCCTGAGGCATGAAAAATTAACATAGAAAAGTATTATATCTGAAACAAACAAACAAAAATGGTAGCCATCACTAGGTAAAAAGGAAGAAGGGATACCATAAAGTTTCTCTCAATACACAGGGTTTTTCCAGGAAAGTTATGATCCTTTACCATACCTTATGCATATAAGTCAGACCTAGGAGTCAAAAATCACCGACCCTGTAGGAAGTCTTTTCAGTTCCATGTCCCTCTCCAGTCACTCACTTCTACCACCACACTGTGGCTCCCTTCCCTGACTTGAAATAGGATTTTGTGGAGCCATTTCTTCTTTACCCACAACTGCTTCATCCTTGAAATCATGAATTCACATGCCCTTCTAGGACCATTACCTTCTCTTTCTTCCAGCCTTTGCACTCCTTTATTCCCACTGTGATTGTTTCTTAGCCTCATCATTCCTTTGCCTCTTGCTTTTCCTCGAAAAAACATCTGCAAAACTGTGGATTTAATCCCCCACTCCATTTAAACATACTTAAGCTCCTCTCATCTTAAAAACAAAATGAGGGACGCAGACTTGGCCCAGTGGTTAGGACATCCATCTACCACATGGGAGGTCTGCGGTTCAAACCCCAGGCTTCCTTGACCCGTGTGCAGCTGGCCTATGCGCAGTGCTGATGCCCGCAAGGAGTGCTCTGCCATGCAGGGGTGTCCCCTGCGTAGGGGAGCCCCACAAGCAAGGAGTGCACCCCATAAGAAGAGCCGCCCTGCGCGAAGGAAAGGGCAGCGTGCCCAGAAATGGTGCTGCATACACGGAGAACTGACACAACAAGATGATGCAACAAAAAGAAACACAGATTCCTGTGCCGCTGACAATAACAGAAGCGGACAAAGAAGACACAGCAAATAGACACAGAGAACAGAAAACCAGGGTAGGGGTGGGGGTTGAAGGGGAGAGAAATAAATAAATCTTTAAAAAAAATTGAAACAAAAGCAGGAGAAACAAAAAAACAAATAACACTGTCAGTCTTATGTCCTCCTCCCCAGGTGTTATCTACATTTTTCCCTTCCCAGTCTGGTGTCTTGAAAGAGTTATCTATAAGCAACCTCTCTACCTTCTTGCCTTTTTAACCCACTGCCATGGCTCCACTTGAATTGCTCTGGCCAAAGTCATTGATATCCTTCTATTATAGCAAGCAATCTAAAAGGTCTCTACCCTATGATGATAGCTCTGCCAGTCTATTTGGCATGTTGTGCTTATCAGTCTTGTCAGCATCCATGGAGGCAGTAAGAAGCCCCAAATAAAAGACCTTACTATATACACAGTGATCTCTGGAAGGTTCTCCCAGATCTCCTCTGGACAGGGGGCCCTCCATAAACAGTTCAAGTTCATCCTGCTCAGTCATTTGCACAGATTTTAGAGAAGTTCCTCCTTCTGCTGTGGTGAGTCTGTGTAAGTCATGGCCTTCACATGATCCATGAAAACATTTAATATGCCTTTATCCTTCTCAAAGCACTCTCCTCCCTTAGCCTCCATTGACATCTTTTAGTTTTGCTTTCTTCAAATTTCTTTGGTTTTGTTTTATTAGGGGGCTAATTTCTAAGAGTAATGTGCAAAGAAAAACTTGCATATAGTAAACAATTACCCTTGATAATCTCTGAATTTCCCAATGAAATGCACTCATTGTGACAAGATGCTCATTTGGAAGTGCCATGTAGGAATTGAAACCTACTGAAAACATAATAGATTCATGTTTTTCACCTCATGCTCAACCAAGGCTAAGTCTACTTAGTGGAATCACCTATACTATTTATATGTATTTTTTGTCCTATTCCCATTTTATTTCCTTTTTTTTGCCAATATATAGAGTGGAGTTTTATATTTTTATAATATTTGGAAACAATCTCAAACTTACAAGGAAGTTGCAATTTCAATACAAAGAACTTTTTCCCTGAATGATGTGAGAGTAAATTGCCCAAATGCCACTTCATCATCTTCTGCTACTTTATTGTGTGTTTTCCTACAAACCAAGGCATCTCCTACATAACCACAAAAGGGTCATCAATATCAGGAAATTCTGTTAGCATGATATTTTAGCGTCTGAGGGTACCACAATTTCCCCTGATGGTCAATTATATGTAGCTTCTTATCAGAAAAAACTGAATTATAGCAGGATACAGAAACCTACTGACCAGAAAGTAATAATCATCAGAATTCAATGTAGCTGGAGTCAAAGTTTAGGCAAGAAATGAAAACTAATTCTACAAAAATAGTGAAAAATAAATTGGTCTAAATAAAAAAAAAATTTTTCAGAGCAATTCTAGGCTCTGACTTCACATAAAGTTGCCATTTTTGTACTTTGCAGACACTATAGCAACTTTGAATGGGCTTTGGTATATTTTTCCTTTTTCTCAGACTTAAACATTTTAAGACTCATATTCACCTTTGGATTATGCATGCTTTGTTTGTTTGGCTGACAGTTCTTTTGAGTTGTAAAACTTTGCCTTGACTTTAAATGGATTGCTTTTAAAAAGTAGTTTTGCACAGAAAGCAATTTGCTGCCACCCACTCTTCCCCCACCCCCTCCCTGAGTGACCTTTGGCAATGTATGGAGACATTTTTGGTTGTCACAGCTAGGACCGGGGATATTATTGGCATCTGGTGGTTAGAGGCTGGAGATGATGCTACCCCTCTTCTAATATATAGGATAGCCTTCCACACAATTATCTCAGCCACAGTCTGAGACTAAAAAAATTGCTTTAAAGCACATTGGTCTAAAGCGAAGATTTTCAACCTCAATTCAATATATTAATAACCTGAATACCTCTAGAGCAGGGGTTCTTAACTTTTTTGTTCCATGGACCCCCTTGACAGTCAGGTGAAAACCACAGACCCCTTCTCAGAATTCAGTGGCAGATAGTTTTATGACACACAACATCAGAGGGCAAAGAAAATAAAGACAATAAGTTGAATTTTTTCAATTCAAGTTCACGGACCCCCTGGAATCTTTCCATGGACCCCTGGTTAAGAGCCCCTGTTCTAGAGTACAACTTCATAATGCATTTCAAATAAATTTATCTGCCTTTTACATTATTGTCATTTTAAAAAAATTTGTTCTAACCTTAGGTTCTCTATAACTTATTCTGGCCAAACTTGAGAATTCATGGGGGGGCGGGGAGCATGGTAGACTAGGAATCTACACCAATACCAGAAAGACTTGGTAGGACTTCCATCTATTTGTTTGTTTGTTTGTTTATTTTTGTTTTTTTAGGTACTGGGGGCTGGAGATTGAAGCCAGGACTTCGTATGTGGGAAGTAGATGCACAGCCACTGAGACACAATGGCTCTCCTGAGTTAGTTTTCTCTTTTGTTTGCTTGTAGTTTGGTTTCTGTTTATTTGTTTTGAGGAGGCACTGCGAACTAAACCCTCCCATGTGGGAAGCAGGTTCTCAACCACTTGAGACACATCTGCTCCCCTTCCATGTATTTTTGATGTAAGTCAAAATATAGCATAGGCATTTGAGTCAAGGATGAGGCCAATCCTGAAAACTCGACTGTGCTTCCATTGAGGAGGTTTTTAAATCTGTACATGCACAGGAGACAAAAGAATAGAACAGTTTTAAGTGTTAAGACTTTGCCAGTCAGACTAATCATGTCTCTTAAACCTTGTGCTTCCATAAAGACAAAGATCCCAAACATGTAGAACAAATATTTCCCCCATGGAATGGTTACCATTAGCAATGACATCTGTTGCTAAGCAAGTTCAGGGTCAGTTCTGGGAATGACTGAGCAGTCTCTAGTTATGAGTAGCATGGAAATGAAGGATATGCAGCTCACCAGCACCTGTGAAGTGTGTTTCAACAGTCACTGATTAGTTTCTGAATAGGTGAGGGGAATATGTTTGCTAGAGGGCCCCCCCGATTATACTCACCCATGCTTTTAAATCTGACTGACTTTGAGAAGATAAAAAATGTTTTTACACAGAGGCTTTTGTTGGATGAAACTAAATTTGAGGCCTGAATTTAAAACAGTCATCAGAAACATATTTTAATTTATCAGATTGCTAAGATGCATTTTCAAGAATGTGACAAATCTTGGGAAGTCAGCATGAAAAAGAATAAGAAACTTCATCCACAGCATTACTGCTCCTAAGGCAAACTATAATTTGGATGATCAATAATAGCTCCCTTGGGGAAAAATAATATTTTAATAGCATCGGCCTAGCTGCGAGTAAGCCTGTATATGATACTTTCTGTCCTCATGGACTGATAGGGAAGTTAGTTTGAAATAGCATGATAGGCTGGGCCAGACTGTCAAGGGCCCAGCATCGCCTACCTGACTTCACCCCCTGGACCCTTTGTACTCTCCGTGCTCCCGGTGAAACCTAGACTTGAGCAGAGTTTCAAAATTCTCAGGGCATACCTCATACTATCGTATCTCCATGGTTTTGTACATATTGTTTTTTCTCTCATTTGACTGGCCATCTTCACTTTTTCTTTAGAATACATTTTAGTTCCTTTAATAAAATCTGATTCCAGTGAATCATAGTGGCTTCTTCCATGAAGATGCCCCTATCACAGGTAGCAGAGTCACCCCTTCATTTATGTGCCCATATATTTACCTCTAGAGTAGCTGCAATGGTGATGCATATGTTGACTACTCCAGAAAACTTCTAGTTTTAAATATTTTGATCCACTATTCATGATTTTAAGTTCTTCAACTATAAGCATCATTTTGTCACCTTTGCATAATTCAGCCTCTCTAGGACACAGCCTGCCTCTTTCCATCTTTGTAGCATCAGCGTCTCAAATATAATTGGAAATCGAACTCTGGTTTAATGCATGCTTACTGGATATATTAATGAATAGGCACGTGTCGAATTATTTTCAGACCCTTTCACATCTCTGAGATATTTATCTTTACAAAATAGTTCACATATTGTATTTCTTTATGTTCTACTCAAGGTGAGTAGTAAAGACTGAATAATTTGAACATAGCTATTTTCTGTTGCACTGATAAAGTCAATTAGTGCCCATAGTGTTCCTCAATGTACTTGGTGTTCTAGATAGGACAAAAGTACTAGGCAAACATGTGAGCCACGTGAGGTATGTCTTCAGTGCCCCTGCTCTTTAGCATAAGTTTACAGCATATGCTCACCATTGACCCATATGTGATCTGCTTTCAGCTATTTAGATAATTAGTTATCTTTAATAGTGCAATAAACTCCCATAAGCCCACCACGCAAAGCAAAGCATAGGACCTTATAGTAACCTACATGTTGCCATATAGTTCCTTCCAACCACCTGAATCTTATGTTTATCATCCCACTTGCTTTCCCTTTTACATAGCATTTTGTTTCTTTGAATGTTCATGTATTCCTAAAAGTAGATTTGTTTTACTAGTTGTTTTTAATTTTCTATAAAGGGTATCATGTTTTGATTTGTTACAACATTCATATTTCTGGATTCTACTGATAGGCGTTTTTGTTGATTCCAGGTTCTTGCTATTGTGAACAGTGCTGCTATGAACATTTTGTGCATCACTCTTGAGGTACATGGAAAAGATTTTCTTGTAGGCCTAAGAGTAGAATTGCTAGGTTTTAGGCTATAGGAATATTCAACTTTGGGATATACTCTTTTCCGAAATGGTTTCACCAATTTACAAGTGAAAGAGCAAAATATAAGAGATTGTGTGGTTCTACAATATCTCTCAATGTGGAATTGAATTGATTCAAACTGGAATTTCATTTGTGGTCTTGAATAGAAATGGTGAGAGTGGGTACATTGCTGATTTTAAAGGCAATACTTCTAACATTTCTCCATCTAAGATGATGTTTGAAAAGGTTATTTTTTCTTTTTAAAATATACACTCTATTAGAAGAAGGAATTTCCTTTCTCTTTCAAATTTACTTACTAGAGGTGTTTTTTCTTCTTTATCTCAAATAAGTGTTTATTTTTTATAAAGTACCATTCCCACATCTATTGAGATGATCCTATAGTTTTTCTAACATTAAATCATTCTTGTATATTGGATATATCTAACTCAGTTAAGTTATATTATTTTACATATATCATTTGATTTTATTGGCTAAAATCATATTTAAGATTTTTATACCTATATTCATGATCCTAATTTGATCAAACCAATTTAAAGAAAAAAGAGAATTTTGAGAAAATTTAATAATGTTAATTGTAGAATGGGATTTAGACACCAGGTAATTTGTGTTAATTTTGTGATCTACAATAATGATATTGTGGCTGTGTAAAAAATTGTTTATATATTTTAGAAATGCTTACTGAATTATGCAGGAATAAAATGGCATATATATAAGATTTTCTTTAAAAATAATCTATAAAGAGTAAAATGAAAAAAATAGATAAATGAAAATATGAGGTTAATGATGAGTCCAATTTGAATGGCGGGTACATAAGGATGTATTATAGTTTCTACTTTAGGTAGGATTCAATTTTTTAAAAATGTTATTTTAAAATAGTGGCATATAGTTTTAATAACATTCTATATAATTTCTTCTCCAGCTACAATTATATCCTCTTTCCATTTGTAATACTGTCTTTCTCTTTTCTTTTTCCTATCATCAGTTTTTTTTTAGTTTTTATAAGCCATCATTTGTTATCTTCTATTACATTTTTTCTTTCCATTGCATTTATTTTAGCTCTTCTTTTAAAACTATCTGTTCCCTATTACTTTCTTTGGATTATCCTTTTTTGTTGTCATTGTTGTTGTTTTTTTGTGGTGGTGTTGTAGGGACTTTATTCTGTTGTTTGGCTTCAAATGTCTTAAGACGGGCAGTTCTCAATGTGGAACATTTACAACTATACATTTCTCTTGAAGCACCTTTTACTGCATTCCACAGGTTAACTATGAAATATTTAGCAACATCTTATTTTCTTATTTCTACTTATTGTTTCCATATTAACATGTGACTTAATTGTTTAGAACTATATATCCATTAGGTTTTTCTCTTCTCCCTCCCCCCCCCCCCGTATATCATACATACAACTTAATTGTCAAGAACTTTCCATATACCAATTAGATCAAGTTTTTAAATGTGATGTTTTTTATATTCTTAGTTCATTATTCTTATATCTCCTTGACATAGATTATTCAGAGAAGTGTGTAGATATCATATTGATATCACTATCATGAAATTTATGCGTACTCTCCATTTCTCATATATATTCAAGCTAATTTTTAAAATTCTCTCCCTCTTTGTGGCTTTTTGCATGCTGTCTGTTCTCTGTGTTTATTCGCTATGTGTTCTTCTGTGTCTGTATTTATTTATTTTATTTCTGCTCCCCCCTTGCAGCTTGCTTGCTGTTTGCTCTCTATGTCCATTCGCTGCACACTCTTCTGTGTTTTTGCTTGTCTCCCTTTTTTGTTGCATCACCTTGCTGAGTTGGCTCTCTGCTGCGGGCCAGGTGTCTCTCAGTAGCATGTGGGTGAGCCTGCCTTCACAAGGAGGCCCTGGACATGAACCCTGGGGCCCCCATATGGTAGATGGGAGCCCGACTGATTGAGCTACAGCTGCTTCCCCAAGCTATTTTATTAGCTTTAATATGTTTAAAACTACTACACCTTCTTGGTGACTTGAACTTTTACCATTTATGATATGACCCTCTATAAGCATAATAATTATTTTTGTTCTAAACTCTATTTCATCTGAATTAGGGTGTAGCAGCATTCTTGAGATTAGCATTTGTGGGATATGTCATTTTTCACCCTTTTCTTAATTTTGAATCTTTAGATTTTACGTACATCTCATGTAAACAGCTGTATTGGACAAATTTAGTTCATTGATATTTTTCTAATTTATACAATGATTAGCCAGCCTTTTGAATTTGGGTGGAGTAGAAGTAGGAAAGTGGCTGCCTGATTTTGTTAGTCTCCATTATTTTTCTCAGCTCCTCATAAGCACTGGGTTTCTTCTGCTCTGCCCTGATTTTATTCTTGCAGATCCCTAGACTACAGATCTGAGTCTAGATCCTGAGATATATATAACCTGTTCTTCTTTGTCTTAAGGTAAGAGCAGGGGAGAAGCAAAAGATGAACTCAAAGAATTCTCTTTTTATTATTGCCCTACAAACCTTATCTTCCTGCCTCCTATCCTGGGACAAAGCTTCACATTCCCAAATTACCTATTTATGATATGTCCAAAACTGGAATATTCTATAACAATTTCACATGATTTTCATTTTAAAGATCACATATATGAAATATAATATATAGTATATTAAAATATAGTATATTAAAAATATATAGTATATTAAAATACTATAATACTATATAGTATATTAAAATATAGTATATTAAAATACTTTGTATTTGGGCTATGTAATCATGAATGATTTTTAATTTTCTTCATTTTTACTTACCTGAGTTTTCCAAATGTTCTCTAATGAATATATATCATTATATCTGTTTTAACAAATAGTCTATACGTTACTTTCCCTAACAATCCTCCTACCAAGAGATGATAGAACCAACATAACCAACCACTTGAGCTAAGGTATTGGTATATTAACCTCTTAGCATCGTTTTCATTTTAACAGGTACCTTTATGGTCTTGACAAATGAAGAAATAGAATCAGCCTGATGATTCCTGAATCATCCTACACTTCATGTTCCATCTACCAAGCTTTGTTCTATTCTTGAGAGATAATGCTCTCTCTATCAAGGTGCCTGTGTGTTTGCATGTGTACACACACATATATGCATACATCACATGTATACTGAGAAAGAGCGAGAGAGAGGGAGAGAGAGGGAGAGAGCACAGAGCAGTGTCCCATGGGATCTGTTGACTGTTAACTAGGTACCAGAGGGTATCAGAAAGTAGTACTGCTCAAACAAACATTGAAGCACATGTCCTGTATGGTGTCTGTTTTGACAATCTTGATAAATTGAACACATCAACTAAGAAATCAGGCATTCACTCATCATCCCTTTTTTGCCTTGAAGCAGAAGTTCTTAAAAAGGCTTACTTGGAGCCCCTTAATGCATCCATTAACATGAACCACTAATACTATAGTTTAACTAATAACTTTGGGCTCCAAGAACCCTGCTTTATTCTTCTACTTTAAATATACCTATCTTATTCACTAAGAATTTTATCATAAACAAGTGCAACAACAAAAGGTAATCTGGTACAATTTTGCACTTTGGAGGAGTAAGAATCTAGAATAGTTAATCCAATCGGCCAGTTGCCATCCTTGTAGTATATTTATTACAGAGAGCTGCAAGACATTTTTTGTGTTCCCTTTCATAGAAATATAGCTGAGTCCTCAGTTAGGGAAGGCAATAAAATCATTAAAGTTTAAGGGAGAAAATTAACTGTGCATGGAAAAGCTGAGAAAAGAATTGGAAGGCAGGCAACATTTGAGAGGTTCTTAAAGATCCAGTAAATACTAATTCCATTCCAACATTTTTATTTAAAGAATATCAGACTGGACATAAAATTACCTGCATTTAAAAGGTTATAAATTATCTTTTATATATATAAGAGGAATCAGAGTCAGAGCAGTTGTGAATACTTTGATGCTTCAATATTTATTTAACAAATACTTATTAAGTGCCTCTCATATTCCAGATGCATTTCTAGGCCCTGGAGGTATAATAGTGAACAAGACAAAGTCTCTGACTTCAGGTGTCTAACAATCTAGGGAAGAGACAAACAATCAACAAGCAAACAAGTAGATACATGGCATAATGTCAAGTAGTGAAATTGTTATGGAGAAAAGGGGAACAGTACCGAAAGGGATGGAATAGTGTGTAAGAGGGGAACTGTTTTAGCTGTGATGTCAAGGAAGGTGTCTCTGAGGAGGTAACACTGGAAGGGGGCCCTGAATGAAGAGCAGGATGTGTAGCCATCTGGGAAAAGAGTTCAAGGCCAAGCATCTTCAGCTCTTCTGAGACTGCACATATTTGGTGGGCTCAAGAATAGCAAGAGAACAGGGGTAAGAAGGAGAGGGGTGGACTGAAGTTGGAGAGGGAGCCCAGGCAGATCCTCAAAGGCCATTAGGTTTGGTAAGGACTTCAGATTTTACTTTCAGGGTGATGGAAAGCCAGGGGAGCCTTGTAGAGGGGTGTGTCTTGATCTGACTACTCATCCATGAATTGTGGTTTTTTTTAAAGATTTATTTTTTATTTCTCTCCCCTTCCCCCTCCAACACCCCATGGTCTGCTCTCTGTGTCCATTTGCTGTGTGTTCTTCTTTGTCTGCTTCTTTTGTTGTCAGCAGCACGGGAATCTGTGTTTCTTTTTGTTGTGTCATCTTGCTGTGTCAACTCTCTGTGTGGGCGGCGCCATTCCTGGGCAGGCTGCACTTTCTTTCGTACTGGGTGGCTCTCCTTACGGGGTGCAACCCTTGCGCGTGGGGTTCCCCTATGTGGGAACACCGCCTGCATGGCACGGCACTCCTTGCGCACATCAGCACTGCGCATGGGCCAGCTCATCACACAGGTCAGGAAGTCCTGGGTTTGAACCGCGGACCTCCCATGTGGTAGACGGATGCCCTATCCACTGGGCCAAGTCTGCTTCCCCATGAAATGTTTATAAGTAACAGATCTGGTCCTAGAGCATATGTCCAGGTTTTCCTGGGACAGTTCCAGTTTCACATATTGTCCTGGCATATTTTTTAATAGCACCCTTTTTCACTCTCAGTTGTGTCCTGGTCACCCTGACTAGCAACCAAGTCTTCTCTCTCTGGCAGGTGATTTTTCTACTACACTGTGCAGTGCATCTTAAACTGTTTGGAATGAGAATTTTGGTGTATTGGAAGATTTTTTTAAATGAAGAAATCCATTTCTAAGTATATAATGTAAATTTGTGAAAATAAAAGAACAGAACTTTTGGCTAACTTGAATGGATTATATCAGCTCTGTAAAGTAAGGGATAGTGACTATAAGCAGTAGACTGTGTCCACATATATTTTGACTTGACCCTTTACTTGCCATCAAATCTTCAATGGCAGCTTCGGCTGGCTGGGATTAGGTTTAAAAAATCATGACTTTAATCTGAAGAAAGAGAGTTGATTGTATTTTCCTTGAATGTAGGGATCACATCTATTGTATTGTTTTTCCCTTAGAGATAGGCATGTAACAGAACCTCACTCAATATTTCCAAAAAGTGACTAATCAGCTTGAATAATAGTGGACTGGAATTTAAAGATACTGAACAGGGCTTTAGTGCCACTTTTATTAGGCTGACATAGTATAACAAGTTATAGAGTTAATACAAAATATAAAATATTTTACTGAATTCTATGATTTTAATAGAATGAAATTTATGTAGCATGGTCTTTTTACCTGGTGTAGTTTTTTCTTTAAATATGGTTAAACTTTCAGCTGATAATTGTTAACAGTGAATCATGGTTCCTAGATATCAAGGTAACTGATATAACTACAAGATTACAGATTACAGAGATGCCATTTTGCTTATGTGAAATTATTTTAACACTATAACTTCTTTTCTTATTGTTACTGTATGTGTCCACATTTAATGGTCAATCATATTAAATGGAGCTATAACATATGGAGGCATCTAAATTATAATTGATGATATGTGTGGTCAAAAATTTAGTGAAACATTAAACATAACAAGAGCTATGAGTTTTTACAGATAATCTTTAAAGTACAATTTAGTTTCCCTACATTGGCAAATATCTGTCTTTTCTTGGATTGTAAATATCTCCTAAGTTTTCTTGATGGCAAAGGTATTTCTCAGATGAAGTACTTGAAGTATTATTGAACCAGTTTCAACTTTATACGCCATTGTTGTTTTCTTTCTGCTTCACTTGTTTTTCTTAATGAATGTCCTTAACACTTATTCAGGATGAGAACATGTCTCTTTGCAAAGTCTCTTCAGACAATTAGAAACAACAAGAACAATAACAACATCTTGGGCTGATTTATCTTTTGCAACATCCCCAACTTAGGCTAATTGACCATACCATTAAATTGAGAAAATTAAATTTCTCATTAAATTGAGAAAATTCACTGGAATGATTTTCCTGTTGCTAAAACAAAAACTTTGTTTCTCAGCATATTTTAAAGCGCAGGTCTCAGATTGGGGGCTGTGGCCATTCTGTTGTCCCTCCCCGAAACATGCTTTCACACATGAAAGTGCTGTTAGGTACTCAGGCCTACCTATTTATTTGATATCAGATAGCATGTTTTTCTAAGTTTTCAAATGGGATGACCCTGCATTGAGAAAATGAATGGAACTCTTGGTGTCCCTAGTGGGCTCTGGTGCTGTTTCGGGGTATAGCAGGAAGAGTGCTGAGCCTGTGAGCTGGAAGTGAGAAGCCCTGGGCTCAAGCTTCGCTCTGTTGTTAGTTGGCCGTGCGGCCCCAAAGGATCCATCTGAGCTCTCGAATTGTGCCAGTTCCCTCACTTCTAAAATAAAAAGATTGCAATGGATGTTCTCTAAGGTCCTTTCTGGCTCTGAAAAAAAAAAAATTAATGCTCTGTTTAGTGTAGAAATAGAGGTCTTTCTTGTGGCTTATATCTGACCTGGTGCTTTAAACCTTCTGCCTTGCAGCTGATTCTCTATAAAGTTAAATGTTCATTCTTGTGTATGCCATGGTTTATGAGAAATGACTGTCAGGAAATGTGGAAAATCCTATATTTAACATCTCAGAATTGGATACTAGTTTGATATAAATAGCAAGTTGTTATTTGAGTAGATTACAATGGATTTACTAGGAAGCAAATTAAATCACTGGGGACAGATGTGTTTTTAGAATTGTCTGAGACAATCAATCTGTGAGTAGAAAAATTTTGGTACCTGCCAAGCTGTCCTGTATAATTCAGCGATGTGTCACCCAAAGCACTTCCTCTTCTGTGGCCAATAGAGAGTGTTAGTGGGAAGGGAAAGTAAGAGAGGGGACCAGTTTATTATATTCTAATTTGTATACTTCAGGCTTTCTGGAAATTGTGGAAGACTGGGCAAGAGTGAGTAGAAAAGTTATATAGGAAGCAATATTATGTGTAACAAAGAGTGCAGGAAGGCAAGAGGGCAGAGGAAAACAAAGTACTACTGGATGGCCAATGAGGTATCTGAATTCTACACAGAGAGGAAAGGGGAGCAAATGATAGAAGGGGCAGGACCAAAGTTACCAGTAAGAAAATTATGTGAACTCATTGAAATGGAAGGAGATTGGTGAGGTAGAGAAGGCCAGTGAGATGAAACGTGGTAACTACACGGATTTAAGAAGGATTAGGTATACACATGTTGAACAGTCAATGGAAAAAATAGATACTTCCTTTTTCAAAGTGCTTTGCCAGTGAGATTTGGGTAATTATTACTACAGAGCCAAAATTGGCCCATGGGCTATAGTTTGCCAACCCTTGTGGTAGATAAATATATATTTTAAAACCCTCTAGGTGTTTCAAGCAGGAACAAATTTAATACTGAGAATCAGAGGCTTAAACAAGCATTAGAAGGGCTAAAGAAATGAAGAGAAGTGAGGGCTTTGGGGTCTTTTCTAATATCCAGTAGTGCAGAAGCCCCACAAAAGCAGATGATCTCACTATCTGCAGCATTGACTTAGGTAATTTTTCAGGAGGAAACCTGGAAGCACTGAAAGTTCTGTCTTCACTTGTGCACCTGCCCTCAGTTGCCACTGAAGAATAATAGTTTATCCTTCCCTCTTGCCTTCCAAATCTCACATTGTGCCTCTCATGATGGAAAGTAACCAAAGTCCTTCTGGCAAGGAAGTCTGGAGACTGCACTTTTCCTGGATTTTATCTTCTGTGTGGGAGAGCATAGAAGGTTTTGGATGGTATTTGATATCAACAGATAATATCTGGCAAAACAAGTGAAATCTTGTTAAAAAAACAATTTGAATTGACCATGGAGAGATGCCACAAAATGGCAAATATATGAGAGAAGTATTTGTTGAAGCATGAATGGTACTTTTTCTGCCAGAGTGTATGTCCCAGTTTTAAAGTTTGGCTGATTATAAATTATAAGTGGGTGAATATGTCTGCTTACTGTCTGCTTGTTTTTTTTTTTTTTTTTTAATCTTCATCAGCTGAACACATGTACCTAGCTTTGAGATAAATCACAGCTGGATCCCAATCCTGCCTTCACCTCTTTATCTCTTTTCATGTGCATGATCTTGGAAAAACTGCCTTCACTTTCTCTACCTTAGTGTCAGTTCCTGTATCGGTAAAGTATTTCTGACAATATCTAACATATGACTTAGATAGGAAAGGAGTGATATAATATATGTAAAGAGCCCAGGATTGAGTTGATGCTAAACAAATATTATTATCATTTACCCCTGCCCTTTACCTATCTGGGCCACTGAATATCTTTAAAATATGTTTTAAAGTTGGATTCTCCATTAAATGTTCTTTCCAGAAAAAACTCCTAATTCATCAATGAAAAGGTCTGACATCAACTACGTTGAACAAATGCCCTAGACCTGTGACTCTGGCAGGTGATAATTTAGGAAACAACCATTTTCCTCCTACCCCAGCATCTCCAACCATAGAAAGGAGATGACCAACAAGACTTAGGTGCTCTCAGAAGTTCTGGTGCAAAAAGCTTTGATTTTTTTCTTTCTCTTCTTTCCAGTGATTCCCCTTTTCCATGCCTGCTTTTTCCCTGTCCGTGGAGGAAATCTCTATTCCTCAGGTATGGTGGCTCACCTATCTTTTCTGATATTCATGGGATAAATAGAACGAAAAAACAATAGGTCATTTGACTATCTTTGTGGACCTGGCTATTCTTGAAGGAGAAGGGAATCTCATTTAGGCTTCAAGTCGCTGAAATTTTCTCCAATCAAGATTTTCCATCAATAAAACTAATACCTCATTCCAATTTGATTCATAATTTCTTTTAGATAGACCTTGTGGCCAGACTCAGGGTGTGAGGGAGAGGTAAATGGTAGGATTTATGCATAAAATCCCACTCTGTATGTTGAAAGTTGGCTTGAGACATTTTCTTTCCATTTTTGTCTTTGGTTAGTAATGACTTTCATTTAGAAGTTTATTAACATAAAGCTAAAAAAGCATGCTCTACTTTCTGCTTATTATTCAAAGATACATAAAAATCTTCCTCTAAAATAGATATAGTTTTCTTATAGACTTTGTAATACTAATTTCTTTCTTTTTAAAGAAGGCAGGCATATGCATTTGTACCCGTTTGGTGAATAAGTTTAAGTAGAGAATTCCAAAGGATTATGAGATAGTGGTGAGGAGGGTTAGCATGGAACAGTGTGCATTTATACATTTTACTTCTCTGGTGCATTACATATTTTATGCCAATTGAGGTTTCTACTTTTATTATCACCTTACAGATAAGAAAAACTGAAGATATGGAGCTTGTTCAAGGGTCACATATCTGCTTCTAACAGTATTCTAAGAAGAGCTCAGGACCAGAGACAAAAACATAATGAAGAAATACTCATTTTTGTTGCTTATGAGCTTTATCCTGCATCCAGCTCTTGGTGATTATATTTGGAGGAGGCAGGGAGATGTCTCTCACAGACATACATGCCAAGGAGCTCCTGACAACCCTTATACACAATGGAGCCCTGCACTGAGCAGAAAATCAGCACTATAGCTAAGCTGAGAAACTCTACATTGCAGATCATCCCAGAGGCAAAAGCAAGTGAAGAATGTGCTGTCAGCTCCTGGCATTTCTCCCTGTAGAGGAAACTGAGTGCTGGCTAATAGAGGTTAGAGGTCTCCATGGCCTTAGGATGACTTCTGGGGTTCAGTCATTGAGCAGTAGAAGGGAGAAGACCTAGCCTCAGGGGCTGTAGTAAACCTTCTCCTATGAAGCAGAAAATCTGTTGGAGCAACCCACTCATAAGTAATAAACTAGCATTAATAACTTAACCTTGCTCCCTCTGAATTATTGTGTGCATTCTGTTGAGCCACAGAGGAAGGGGCATATCTACAAGTATATACTTCTTACATGAAGATATTTAAAACACTTCATTTTCTCATTTATTCATCTTTAACATTTGGCTTAGTATCTGTAAGAACCACCAATAACAAAAGTGTCCAATAAAATTAAAATTGATATTGCTGAGCATTTACAAATGCTTTCTAGCTTTCACTCCTCAATGCTGAGTTGAAGGTGTGGTCACTGGAATTCTTCACCAGACTTTTCAATTCTAAACTTCAGGCAGTATATTTAAACTATTAGGGTGTCATATTAGGCAACAGCAAGTATGGATTCCAAAATTCCTGCACTGAATCTATCATTAACCTTCCATAAATTAATTTCCAGGTCTCAAGTTCCTCATGAGAAATTTAAGACCTGCTTTATAATTAGTCACTATTTGTTGAAAAGTTTGAATTATATAGTAACTGAGGCAATGTTTTTATACTCTCCAAAGTATAATAAAAATGTGGGATACATAATTCTAGAGATATATGTTACACTGATTTATACACAACATTGGCTTATGTAGGTAATGCGGTAGTCACTATTATCCCATGAAGGAGTTATTTCTTCTGAGGGAGATCCTAGTTCAGATTCACAAACCCAGGTATGCTTCCACATGGTTCATATGTGCTGAGAATAGCATAAAAGACCATCAACAGATGCATAAGGAAACTGCAATTGTTTCCTTTAGAGGGAGGTGGTGACCTGGTGCCACAAGGAGTAGTATTAAGCTTGACTTTATGCAGCATTGTTATTAATCATCTAGATGAGAAAAACAGCACATTGATTAAATCTGCAGATGATGCCAAAGAGGGAGCTATTATAGGGTCCATAGTGGGGAAAGTAACAATATAGAAAGACTGAGTTTTAAAAAAGGCAGAACAAAACACTAATGGCTATTTTTTTGGTGAAATTAAAGATGATAAGGATATAAATTAAAATGCATATTGTTTTGTCATGGCTCCCTTTGCTCAACACCCAGGCAGAGTCTACTCCACAAATGACACATGTAGATAAGATCAGGATCTGCATGTTGTGATGTGGGACTAGTTGTATAAAAGAACCACACTAGTTTAGCTCCTCAAAAGTGCCTGGCAGGAATGATTTCAGTAGACCTTTGGCAAGTTCCCACTGGCTTGTTAGGCCATTGTTATCAGTCCACCAAAGGGGTGCTGATGAAAAGTACCAGAAATCTGCTCACTTTTATAAAAGAGGGTTATTTGGGGTAAAAGCTTACAGTTCTAAGGCCACATCAAGGCATCAGCAGAGATGCTTTCTCATCAAAGTCAGCTACTATTGATCCCAGTGTGTTGCCACGTGGTGAAGCAAGATGGCCTCTGATCTCAGTGAGGTTTCAGCCTTCCCCTCTCGGCTTCCTCTCTTAGGCTCAGCTGCTCTGCTTTTTTTCTTATTTCACTGATTTCAGCTGCAAGCTGTCAAGCAAAATGGCTCATCTCTCCTGGGGCCTCAGCTGTTTGACCCTTCTCCTTTCTGTCACATGGCAGGATCAAAAGTGACAGGGCTCTTGGGGCCAGAAGATGGTGGCTGAGCAAGGAGCTCCAAGAGCCAGCACATTCTACAAGGAATTAGTAATCGCCCAGAGCTATCTAAAGCACTGTTGGGGGGTCCAGAAGAAGAGCATCCTGCAACAAAGAATGGAAGGAAGAGACTACCTATCTGCAATGAATATTTGTGAGTAGAGCACTCCACACCACAGAGGCCAGTGCCCATCCTCCATTGACAGTGCAAGCTGCCTCAGGAGCATTCCCTGACTGGAGCTGGAAGCTGCATTTCCCAAAAATGGGGGAGGAAGAGATAGTTGGGCATTGACTTCAGCTACTGATTAATAAATTTGGCTGGCTAATGTATAATCCTAAGAACAGCTGAAGTTTGAACCTGTCCAAGATGGAAAGAGGCCAGTAGTTGCCATTTTAATTCTGCCCCTGGCTTAAGGGGAAGCAGGGCTCATTGGGAATCACAGTGACAATAGAGACCAACTTCTTTCCACCCAGATCAGATTGCAGGTCTAGCCTAGGCCCCAACCCCACCTGGTGGGGACCTGCACTAGCCTTTCCAGGCAACTGCAGGTACTTTCAGCTGGCACAGACTGAATGGTCAGACACTTGGGGCTCCATTCCCATCCCCCAAAAGGATAAGAGGGGAGCTGTGTTTCCTCGGCCTCTCTGAGCAACTGCAAATGCTTTTGGCCCACATAGACTGGTTTGTTGAGCACCTTCGATTCCATCCCCTCCACCCCATAGGACAGAGAGGGGCTGATGTTTCTTCAGTCTCTCTGGGCAACTGAAGGTACTTTCAGTGCATACAGACTGGATACTTGGGCGCCTATAGCTCCATCCCTGACCCTAATAAGATAGAAGGGGAGCTGTGTTTCTCAGCCTTTCTGGGCAATTGCAGGCACTTTTACCCTGCATGAACTGGACAATTGAGTGCCCATGGCTCCATCCCCACTCCTGATAGGACAAGAGGGGGTTGGTATTTCCCATCCTCTCTGGATAATTGCAGGTGCTCTGACCTTTCAGCCAAAAGGGGTGCTGATGCAAAGTACCAGAAACCTGTTGGCTTTTATAAAGGGTAGGTATTTTTAGGGGGTCAAAGCTTACAATTACAATGCCCTGAAAAGTTCAACTCAAGGCTGTTCTCTCACCAAAGTCTGTTGCCACATTTTGATGCACTATGGTGGGCAATTTCTGCTGGGTCTCTCATACTGGAGCTTCCTCTCCTTCTTGAGGCTCCATAGGCCCAGGTTCTTCTCAACCTCAGCTGTAAGCTGGCATAGGGCTTGTCTCTCAGGACTTCTCAGCTGCTCTGTTTTCTTCACAAGGTCAGCTGCAAATGACTCTGCTCTCTTCCTGGGGCTACAGGATCCAAGTTTTCTACTCTGTCATGTTAATGGAACTCTCTCTCTTCCTGTGTATCTTCCTCTGTCTCTTCTTGAGTGAGTGCCCATTTTTATCAGCCCACCAAGGGGGCAGGGACTTAACCTGAGTTACACCCTATTGATGTGGTCAAATCAAAACTCTAATCTTAACACAATTTAACAAAAGACATCTCAGCTGAATCTAACACAACCAAAGGGTATCATGCCCAGAGGAACAGAGAGTTGACAAAGATAATCCTTATGCTTTTGGGGGTTCATAAACAATCTCAAACTTCCACAGACTGCTGGTTGAGTGCCTTTAATTTTATCCCTACCCCCTCTCCATAGATAGGAATAGTTGGTTTTTCTTCAACTTTTCTGGACATTTGCAGGCACTTTTAGCCTATACAGACAGGATACTCAGACACCTGTAGCTTTGTCACTGCCACCCAATAAGATAGGAAAGGAACCATGTTTCCTCAACCTCTCTAGGCACTCTCCAGGCAACTTCAGGTAATTTTAGCCTGCACAAACTGGAATTCTGGGCACCTGTAGCTCCATCCCCACCCCTGAGAGGACAAGAGAGCCTGCACAAACCGGAATTCTGGGCACCTGTAACTCCATCCCCACCCCTGAGAGGACAAGAGGGGGAGAGTGTTTCCCCAGCCTCTCTGAGCAACTACAAGTGCTTTCAGCCTGTATAGACTATTTTGTTGAGCATCTTCAATTCTATCCATGCTCCTCAACCATAGGGTAGGAGGTGGGTGTTCCTTCAATCTCTTTGGGAAACTGCAGGTGCTTTCAACCCACACAGACTGGATTCTCAGACTCCTGTAGCTCTATCTCTGCCCCTCAATAGGGTAGGAAGGGAACTGTGTTTCCTCAGCCTCTCTGTGCAAGTGCAAGTGCTTTCAGCCCACAGATTAATTTGATGGGCATCTATGGTTCCATTCTCACCCCTCAAAGGGCAGAAGGGACAGTATTCTCTCAGCTTCTCAGAGCAACTGCAGGCAATTTTGGCCCACATGGATTAGATTGTTGGGCATCTAGAAGGTCCATCTCCACCCCTGGAGGGGGGAGAGGGCTAGAGCTACATTAGTATCTGGTCAACTGTGATCAGTTTTGGGCTGCATAGCTTAGTTTGCTGCTCACATCTGCAGTTCCATCCAGGCCCAGTTAGGGAAAGAAAGGGCATGAAGCTTGATCAGTCTCCCAGGGCAACAGAAGTTCTTGGCTGACATGGTTGCAGCTTCATCCCTACCCCTGGTAGAGGTGAAAGGTGGGAGAAGTGTCCTCAGTTCCTGGGGTAATACTGGCAGTTTCAGGCTCTATAGCTTACAGTACCAACATCCTCAGCTCCTACTGAACAACCTGCAAGGGAAAAAGGGCAAGAGAGCCCCTAAACTAAGGAGAGAAACTGAGCCCTGAATAAATACAATTAGTAAGCCAGATGGCAATACATCAACAAAAATAATGATAAACCATACCAAGAAACAGGAAGCTATGGCCCAGTCAGAGGAACAAGATAAATCTCCAGATGACATAATGGAGTTGAGACAACTGACCATATATGTTCAAACAAATCTCCTTAATAAATTCAATGAGATGGCTAAAGAGATAAAGGATATTAAGAAGACACTGGGTGAGCACAAAGAAGAATTTGAAAGCATGCATAGAAAAATAGCATATCTTATGGGAATGAAAGTCATAATAAATGAAATTAAAAACACATGGGAGGGATGGAACCAGTAAGATGGCAGTGGAGTGAGGAGCTCCTAGAGTCAGCTCCTTCTACAGGGCAGTTAGCAACACCCAGAGCTCTCTGGAGCTATCTGAAACAACTGTTTGGGGCCTCCAGGAGACCAGAATAGCATCCTGCAGATATCCTTGAAGGAGTGGAAGGAGGAGACTGCCTGTCTGCAGAGAAGACTCATAAGTAGAGTGTTCCATGCCCCAGAGGCCAGTGCCCATCTCCACTAGAGGCACAAGCCACCTCAGGAGCTGTTCCACAGCTGGATTGAAAGTTCCACTTCCCCAAAATGGGGGAGAAAGAGATGGTTGGGCACCAATTTCAGCTACTGATGAGTAAATTCAGCAGGCTCAAGTATAATCCTGAGAATAACTAAAGTTTGAGCCTGTCCAAGTCAGAAAGAGGCCAGGAACCGGCATCTTAACTCCACGCTTGGCATGAAGGGAAGCGGGGCGGACTGAAAATCCCAGTGCTGGTGGGGCCAATTTCTTTCCATCCAGGTCATATTGCAGCTCTAGCCTATGGTCCACTGCCATCTCAAGCAGGGAGGAAG
Organism: Dasypus novemcinctus; assembly: GCF_030445035.2. NCBI lineage: Eukaryota > Metazoa > Chordata > Mammalia > Cingulata > Dasypodidae > Dasypus > Dasypus novemcinctus. The sequence goes on along the minus strand of NC_080675.1, from coordinate 90,043,315 downwards.
CTACGGGGACCTGCACCAGCCTCTCCGGGAAATTATCAGCCAAGCCATGGAGGCAGGTGATTCTCCTATTCTGATGTCATAAGCCACCCCAATAGCTATTCTGTGACTGGAATTGGAAGCTCCATTTCTCAGAAATGGGAGGAAGAGATGGTTGGCTGCTGATTTAGGGTACTGATTGTAGACTTGGCTGGCTAAGATATAACCCTGAACAGGGGGGTATGAACCAGCCCAAGTCAGAAAGAGGACATTAGCCGCCATTCTGACTCCACCCCCAGCCTGAGGGGAAGCCAGGCTGACTGAAACTCTCAGTGTCAGCAGGAACCAGTTTCTTTCACGCAGATCAGCCTGCATATCTAGTTAGGTTTCAGCCCTACCTCTGGCAGGGAGGAGGTTGTGGAGACCTGCACCACCACCTGCACTACCTACAGGTAACTACAGATAACTTTGGCTGGCATAGACTGAAAATCAGAAGTCTACCAGGGCAACTGTGGTCATCTTGGACCTGCACTGCATAGATTGCTGCCCAGACCTGCAGCTTCAGCCCTGCCCCAGGCAGGGGAGAAAGGGATGTGAAGCTTCATTAGTCTCTCTGGGCAACTACAGACTAGGCCTGCACTTGGATTATTACACACAGCTCTGACTCTATTCCTACCCCTAGCAAAGGAGAAAGTTGGAAGAAGCTTCATTGATCCCTGTTGCAATGAGGGCATCTTGAGCCTCTGCAGGTTAAAGCATCAACTACATGTTTGGCTCCTACTTCACAACCAACAAGGGAGAAAGAATAGGAAGCCCTTAACTAAAGAGAAAAACTGCACCCAGAGTAAATACTCTAGTAAGCCAGATGCAAAGACACCAACAAAAAATTACAATTCACACCAAGAAACAGGAAGCTATGGCCCAGTTAAAGGAACAAGATAGCCTCCTGATGACATAAGGGAGTTGAGATAACTAATCATAGATGTTCAAACAAATCTCCTTAATAAATTCAATGAGATGGCTAAAGAGATTAAGAGTATCAAGAAGACACTGGATGAGCACAAAGAAGAATTTGAAAGCATACATAGAAAAATAGCAGATCTTATGGGAATGAAAGGTGCAATAAAGGAAGTTAAAAAAACATTGGAATCATATAATAGCAGATTTGAGGAGGCAAAGAAAGTATTGGTGAGCTTGGAGAAATGGCCTATGAAAGTGAACATACAAAAGAACAAATAAAAAAAAGAATGGAAAAAATTGAACAAGGTCTCAGGAACTAAATGACAGCAAAAGGCATGCAAACATACATGTCATGGGTGTCCCAGAAGGAGAAGAGAAGAGAAAAGGAGCAGAAGGGATATTTGAAGAAATAATGGAAGAAAATTTCCCAACCCTATTGAAGGACATAGGTATTCCTGTCCAAGAAGCACAGTGCACTTTCATCTGAAAAAAATTCAAATAGAACAACTCCAAGACACAAACTAATCAGAATGTCAAAGGCCAAAGAGAAAGAAAGAATTCTGAGAGCAACAAGAGAAAAGCAGTGCATAACATATAAGGGATATCCAATAAGATTAAGTGCTGATTTCTCACCAGAAACCATGGAGGCAAGAAGACAGTGGCCTGGTATATTTAAGATAACACAAGAGAAGAACTTCCACACAAGAATCTTATATCCAGCAAGACTGTCTTTCAAAAATGAGGGCACAGTTAGAATATTCACAGATAAACAGAAACAGAGAATTTCTAAGCAAGAGCCCAGATTTTCAGGAACTAATAAAGAGTGTGCCTGAGAAGAAAAGACTGGAGAGAGAGGCCTGGAAGAGAGTCTAGAAATGAAGATTATATCAATAAAAGTAACTAAAAGTGTCAAAAGAGTGGTAAAAATAAAATATGACAGATACAACTCAAATAGTCAGGAATAAACTTAACCAATGATGTAAAACACTTGTATTCAGAAAACTGCAACCCAATGTTAAAAGAAATTTAAACAACTAATAACTAAATAACTGGAAGAACAATCCATGCTCATACACTGGAAGTCTAAATATCATTAGGATATCAATTCTACTCCAATTGATATATAGATTTAATGCAATCCTGATAAAAATTCCACCAGCATTAAAAAAAAATTGATAACATAATCATTAAATTTATTTGGAAGGGTAAGGAGTCATGAATAGTCAGAAACATCATAAAAAGGAAAGGTGAATCCTCATCTCCAGACTTTAAATCATAATTCCTACCTATAGTGGTAAAAACAGCATGATACTTGTCTAAAGACAGACACAATAGACTGATGGAACCAAATTTATGGTTCAGAAACAGATCCTCACAGGTAGGGTCAAGTGATTTTTTATTGGCCTGTCAAATTCACACAGCTCAGGCAGAACAATCAATTCAACAAATGGTGCTGAAAAAATTGGACATCCATAGCTAAATGAAGGAAAAAGGACCCCTATTTCACACCTTATCCAAAAATTAAATCAAAATGGATAAAAAAATTAAAACTAAAAGCAAGAACCATAAAACTTCTAGAAGAAATTATTGGAAAATATCTTCAAGACCTGATGGTAGGTGGTGCATTCTTAAAGGAGATGAGAGGAGGACTGAGTGGACTACTGATGTTTAATGTACATAGAAGCTTTAATCAACTTTACTGTAAAAGTGTGGAAATGTATAGAGTGGATGGTAACACACAGTGAGTATCAGCTAGTTTATAAATGGGGATGTGACTGAAAATGGTAGTCTAGTTATGTAAATGCCAATTGACAGAATGCTAGAAAATAATCTAGAAATTGGATAGCACAGTAAACCAAGAGGTGGGTGAGAACTGTGGTTGATGGTACAGATGCAAGAATGTCCTTTGTTAGCTAAAGCAAATGTATATCACTACTTCATGGTATTGGGAATGTGGAGAAGCATGGGAAAAATACAACTGGAGTGATCTATGGACTGTGGTTAGTAGTAATAATGTAATATTCTTGCATCTATGCGAAAGATGTACTGTGTTGATAATGAGGCAGTATGGAAAATGTGAGCCAAATGTACACTATGGACATGGTAACAATCAGATGATATTATTTTATGTGTAGCAAATGATACAGCACTTTGTGGTGTGCTGATGGAGGGGTATTGTTTGGGAATTCTGCACATGTGCATGATTGTTTTATAAGTTTACAACTTCTGTCACAAAAATATATTTCAAAATCAATAATAGGGTGGGTTGGGGAAAAAACACACCAAAAGTAAGATAAGGACTATGATTAGTAATAAGATTTTGACAGTGTTCTTTCATAGTTTGTAACAAATGTCTCATGACAATGCAAGGTGTTGGTGGAGGGTTGATGTTTGGGACCCCTGTATGATGTTATCATGTTTGGTTTGTAAGTTCACAACTTTTACTGTATACTTAATTGTTTATGTATGTTCATATATGAATGATATACAGATAATAATAATATGAAAAAAAATACATGGGAGGCATATAATAGCAGATTTGAGGAGGCAGAAGAAAGGACCAGTGAGCTTGAAGGCTTGGCTTCTGAAAGTAAACATACAAAAGAACAGATGAAGAAAAGAATGGAAAATATTGAACACAGTCTCAGGGAACTAAATTAACAGCAAGAGACTTGCAAACTTATGTGTATGGGTTTCCAAGAAGGAGAAGAGAAGGGAAAATGGGCAGGAGGAATATTTGAAAAAATAGTGTTAGAAAATTTCCCAATCCTAATGAAGGACTCAGCTATATATGTCCAAGAAGTACAACATATTCCCATCTGAAAAAATCTGAATAGACCAACTCCAAGACACAAACTAATCAGAATGTCAAATGCCAAAGATGAAGAGGGAATTCTGAGAGCAGCAAGAGAAGAGCAATGCATCACATCCAAGGAATACCCAATGAGATTAAGTGCTGATTTCTCATCAGAAACCATGGAGGTAAGAAGGCAATGGTATGATATATCTGAGGGACAGCAAGAGAAAAACTGCCAGCCAAGAATCTTACATCTGGTAAAATTGTCCTTCAAAAAAGATGGCAAGTTAAGAATAGTCACAGATAAGCAGAAACTGAGTGAGTTTGTAACCAAGAAACTAGTTTTGCAAGAAATACTAAAGGGAGCGCTACAGCCTGAAAAGACAAGACAGAGAAGCTTAGAAGAGATTCTAAATGAAGATTATATTAGAAAATATAATTAAAAGTGTAAAAAGAGTGCTGAAAATAAAATATGACAGATAAAACCCAAAGGTCAAAATCGGTGAAGAATTGCCTTTACAGTAATAACATTGAATGTTAATGGATGAAACACCCCAATCAAAAGACACAGACCAATGGCATGGAGAAGACAAAACGAACCATCTATATCCTGTCTACAAGAGAGACATCTTAGACCCAAAAAAGCCAATAGACTGAAAGTGAACTGCTGAAAAAAGATATTCTACACTTGCTGTAACCTAAAACAAGCTGGAGTAGCTATACTTATATTGGATGAAAGAGACTTTAAAAATAACACTGTTATTTGAGACAAAGAAGGACATTATATATTAATAAAAGGTACAATTTACCAGGAAGCAATAATAATTATAAATGTATATGCACCTATATTAGTCAGCCAAAGAGGTGCTGATGCAAAATACCAGAAATCTGTTTTTTATAAAGGGTATTTATTTGGGGTAGATGCTTACAGTCACAAGGTCATAAAGGGTGAGTTATTTCCCTCATCTAAGTCTGTTGCCACATGCTGGAGCGAGATGGCTGCAGCCTTCTGTGAGTATTCAGCCTTCCTCTTCTTCTTAAGGCTGCATGGTCCCAGCTTCTTCTAACCTCAGCTATAGGCTGGCATAAGAGTCATCTCTCTCCCCAGAGCTTGTTTCTTTCTGGACTCAGCTGCAGCTGTAGGTTTTCAGGCTCATCTCTCTTCCTGGGGCTTTTACTGATGTCAATGGAGTACTCTCTATTCCTCTGTGTTCTTTTCCTGTGTATCTTCTACTGTGTTCTTGATTGAACATCCATTTATATAGCCCAAGAGGGCAGGGACTCAATCCTGCATGGCCTAATGGCATGGTTAAATCAAAGCCCTAATTTTGCTTTAATAAAGTAAACGTGAAAACTCTGAATTTAATACAATCAAAGGGTTATCACTCAGAGAAACAGATTAGTTTACAAACATAATCAATTATCTCTTTTTTGGAATTCATAAATAATATCAAACTGCCACAGCACTTAACCAGGATGCCCCAAATACCTGAGGCAAACACTAGCAAAATTGAAGGGAGAATATAGATGTCTCTACAGTAATTATTGGAGATTTCAATACACCACTCTCAGCATTGGATAAAACATCTGAGCAAAGGACCAATAAAGAAAAAGAGATCTTGAATGATATGATAAATGGACTAAACCTAATAGACATATACAGAACACTGATCCCAAAACAGCAGGATATACATTCTTCTCAAGTGGTCAGAGTTCTTTCTCCAGAATTGCACCCCATATGGGTCACAAAGCAAATATCAATAAATTCAACAAGGTCAAAATTATGCAGAAGACTTTCTCTGATCATAGTGGAAAAGTTGGAAATCAACACAGGCAGAAAAGGAAAAAATATACAAATATATTGAGATTAAACAAGAAACTCTTAAATAATCAGTGGCTCAAAGAAGAAATTGTGAGAGAAATCAACAAATACCTTGAGGCAAATGAAAATGAGAACACAGCATATCAGAACCTATGGGATGCAGTAAAGGCAGTTCTGAGAGGGAAATTTATAGTCCTCAATGCTCACTTTTAAAAAAAGAAGAAAACACTAAAATCATTGATCTAACTACACTCTTGGTGGAAGTAGAAAAAGAACAGCTAACTATTCCCAAAGTAAGCAGCAGAAATGAAATAACAAATATCAGAGCAAAAATAAAAGAAATTGAGGGGAAAAAAAACAGTAAAGAGAATTAGCAAAACCAAAAGTTGGCACTTTGAGAAGATTACACTATCAACAAATCCTTAGCTAGATTGACAAAGAAAAAAGAGAAAAAATGCAAGTAAATAACATAAAAATGAAACAGGGACATTACTACTGAACCCACAGAAATAAAGCGATCATAAGAGGATACTATGAACAACTGTAGGATACCTAAGACTTACCTCCTGAGATCCTCCATGTTGCTCAAATGTGGCCACTCTCTAAGCCAAACTCAGCATGTAAATGCATTACCTTCCCCCTAGTGTGGGACATGACTCCCAGGGATGAGCCTCCCTGGTGCCAAGGCATTTACTACCAAGCACCAGTTGGTGATGCAACTAGAAAAAGACCTTGAACAAAAGGGGGAAATGATAAAGGCAAATGAATTTATATGGTTAGGAGACTTCAAAATGAGTCAGGAGATCACCAGAGGGGTTGTGCTTATGCATGTCTCAGCAGGATCCCAGAGACAGCCAAACTAGATACAACCCCAGATAGTGGTTTTCCTGAGGGTTACAGAGACACCCAGGTCCTACAGTCATGGAAGAAGGCTCTGGAATTTAGTGCCTTGCCAGTGGGCCCTAATTTGGAATTTGTGCCCCTGAGTTTAATGGAGTTGGACTCAGATGTACCCTCTCTACACATGCTCCTTCTGTCACTTTTACTGAACCTATCGTTGGTGCTTGGGTTGGTGTATGCTCAGGAGACTTGAATGTCTGGATTGTCCATGTACCAGCTGGACCCTGAGCCTCAGCAGAGGTGCAACACCTACTCTCTTGTTCATTGGACTTACTCAGGTCAGCTAACAGGAAGGTGAGGTTGGTCAATCACCACACCAGAGAACTAAGAGGGTCTACAACTACAAGTAGGAGAATCCCATCCATCAGCCACGTGGGATCTAAGCCCCCTCTCAATTTAGAGGTGGAGTGGACATTGTCACCCCAGGGTCCTCAGGATGGAGGAATAAAATATGGATTAGAGTAGACTTACTGGTATTCTACTATAGAATTATTGTGACTCTAGCAATGGAAGAAATTGTATCATTGATATGGAGACAGTGGCCACAGGAGTTGCTGAGGGCAGGGAGGGGGAAGAAGATGTGCAATACAGGGGTATTTTTGGGACTTGGAGTGTCCTGAATGACATTGCAGGGACAGAGGCAGAACATTACATATCCTGCCATAACCCACTGAATGGACTGGGAAAGAGTATAATCTACAATGTAATCTATAATCCGTGTGGTTAGCAGTGCTCCCAGATGTGTTCATCAAATGCAATGAATGTGCCACACTAATTAAAGAAGTTGTTGATGTGGGAGAAGTGGGGGGTGGGGAGTGGGATACCTGGGAACCTCTTAGGTTTTTTAATATAACATTTTGTGTGATCTATGTATCTTTAGGGAAAAAAGACAATAATTTTTTTTTAAATGTAACTTCAAATGCAAAAAAAAAAAATAATAGAAGAAAGCTAGAGAATAATCTAGAGACTATATAGGACGGTGAACCCAGAGGTAGTTGAGAATTGTGGTTAATATTACAAATACAGGAATGTCCTTCTAAGAACTAGAACAAATGCGCTTCACTACTATAAGGTGGTAAGAATGTGGAGAAGCTTGGAAAAATACAATTAGTATAAACTATAGACTATAATTAAGAGCAATATTGTAATATTCTTGCTCAACGCAAAGATATACTGTGTTAATAATAGGGGATATGGAAAAAATATACCAAATGTATGCTCTTGACCAGAGTTAGTGATGATATTATCTCATAATTTCTAATCAATGTTCCAGTATACTGTAGTATGTTGGTGTTGTATGGGAATTCCACACATGTGCATGATAATTTTTTAAGTTCATAACTTCTTTTATAAAAATATATTTAAGCAGTACAAAACAAAACAAGACAAAACATGACAGAGCTCTTATTTCTGGATGTGTCTTTGTGAGTGTCCATTTACATCAGACCCAGCAAGGGGGCAGGGTCTCAGCCTGAGTCACTCTCACCAATATAGTCAAATCAAAACCTTAATCTTAGCAGGTAATCTAATAAAAAAAAACCTCAGGTTAATTTAATGCAAAAACATTATCACACTCAGAGGAACAGATTAGTTTAAAAACATAATCTTCTGTGGATTCATGAAATAATCTCAAACTGCTACAGTCATGGACCTCTTACGTCCAAGACCTTGCTCCCATGTTTGTCCTATACAAACCATCAGAATACTCTTCCTTTTAGAGTGTTTAGCCTACCACTTTCCTGTTGGTTGAACTAAAACACATGAGACACCTGCCTCCACTCCTATAATTTTTTCCTTTTAAAACAAGGGGAAAAAATTAAGATAACTGTCAGGTTGTAAACAAATTCACTAAAATCCATGTTAATTGTTCCTCTGCATTTTTTTTTTTTTTTGTCAATATGCCACCTCCCCTCATTTTCTCTCTATTTTTTTGCATTTGTACCAGCAGAATCACAACAAGGAGCACATAGACACTCAAAATAAAATATATCAAGGGAAATTTATTTGCAAAGAGACTGTTTACAGAGGTGTGGAATTAGGGAAACTGCTATTTGGGGCAATAACCCAAGGTGTAATATAAGATCAGCTGTTAGAACTCCATGTAAGGTTAAAGCCTTGAGAAAAGCAGGGACATTTGATCCTGGGACACACAGCCAGCTGGAGACAACCTTGATAGGAGAGATTGAGGGATATGGATACCCCGAGTTCATTGTCCTCACTCTTTCCAGTCACTTTTTGGGGTTCTCCACTGGGTACACTAACTGCATGAACTCATTCATATGGTCCATATAGGTCACACAACCCTCCCACCCCACCCCCCGCAGAGAGCAGACTGGACAAGAGTGGAGAGGGTATCTGGGGGGGTAAATGGAAGATACCCATCAAGGCATTCTCACGTAGAACTTTGAGAAGGTGGAGGTGAACCAACCGAACTGCACAGTAGCCTTCTGTTGTTTGAGAATAGAGCCAATAAAACACATAAATAGTAATTGATTGACCAAAGTTGACCATGTTTTCTGATATCAAACTTAAAAGCAAAAATGTTGTCATTTATAATTTCTTTAAACTATGAAATATATAGTATATTCAAGAAAAATATATATAGTGTAGTAATAGTAAGACACACATACACACCCAGGAACCTATAATAAATAAAAAATAGACCATTATTTTTACTGTGAAGTCTTCCTGTTTGGCATCCCTGGCAATATTTTCCAATCTATCCCAAGGTAAACACTAGTTTAAGTTTTTGTTTTTATCATTCCCTTGCTTTTTTTTCATAAAATGTCTTTTAAACCCAAACAATATATTATGCAATATTGCCATCTCTTACTGTGGTAAAATATACCTAATATAAAATTTACTATTTTAACTATTAAAAGGATCCAATTCAATGGAATTAAGTACATTCACAGTGTCATGTCATCATCTCCACTACCTATTTATAGAACTTTTCATTACCCCGAAAGGAAACCTGTATGCATTAGCAGTCATTCCCATTCTCCCTCCCCTTTACCCTGGCAACCACTAATCTGCTCTCTGTCTCTATGGATTTGTCTATTCTGAATATTTCAAGTAAACGGAATCATACAATATGTGGCCTTTTGTGTTTGGCTTCTTTCACTCAGCATAATGTTTTGAAGGGTCTTGCATGTTATAACATGTATCAGAACTTCCTTTCTTCTTATGGATGAATAATACAGCACCAAACAGATATACCACATTGTGCTTATCCATTAATTTATTGGTAGATATTTAGTTTGTTTCCACCTTTTGACTGTTGTGTTGCTATAAACATTCGTGTATAAGTTTTTGTTTAAATACCTGTTTTCAATTATTTTGGGTATATGCCAAGGTGTGGAATTGCTAGGATATTACCAGTTTCGAACTTTCTATAAATCATATCATGCTGTATGTGCTCTCATATGACTTGCTTATTTGTCTCACTCAACATTATATTTCTGAGATTCATGCATATTGCTGTATATAGCTATTCTTCATTTATTTTCACTCTATTATTTGAGCAGTACACAATTATTTTTTCATTCTCCTTTGATGAACATGTGTTATTTAAAGATTATTGCTGTTGGAAATCATTATCACTGTAAATTTTCTTATCCCTGTTTTTTGGTACACATGTGCAGAAGTTTCTTTAAGATATATTGTATAGGACTGGTAGTATTGAGTAAAGAATATAAGTATTTTCAACATTAGTAGATAATCCATAATTTTTTTTGCTAATTTACTTTTCTAAGAGCAATGTTTAGAGTTTGTATCTCTTCTCATCCTTGCCAACTATTAGTTATATCACTCATTATTATTTTTGCAGCCCCCCGTGTGTGAAATGTTATCCCCATTGTAGTTTTAGTTTGCAGGTCCATGTTTGATAATGAATATGAGCATCTTTTCATATATTTATTGACTTTTCTTGTTTCCTCTTATGTGAAATGCTTTTTTGCTTGTTTTGCCCATTTTTCTATTGTTTTTATTTGGCTTTTCATATTTTAAATTTGTAGAACTTCATTATATGTTCATTGTTTTCCAAATATTGTCTCATAGATTGTGTTTTATTTCTTTATTAGAGAAGTTGTGGGTTTACAGAAAACTGTCATACAAAAAATACAGGATTCCTACCTACCACCATATTATTAACACCTTGCACTGATGTGAAACATTTGTTATACTTGCAAGATTGTGTTTATCAAATGTGTCTACTGTTTCTTTTGAGAAACAGAAGTTCCTAATTTTATTATAATTAGTTTTATCGATCTTTTCCTTTATGGCTTGCATTTTTGTTGAAGGATTTTCTCTTTCTCAAAAGCTTAAAGAAAGTATTCTTTATTTTTTTTCCCAAAAGTTGGAAGTTTTGCCTTTTACATTTAAATCTTTAATCTACTGTATATATCTTTTTCCAGAATATTTTTGTTATTCTTGACCATGCCTCTTCCATATAAATTCTTGTTGTGATGCTGAGTGGAACTGCATTAAATATTTAGTTCAAATTGGGAAGAACTGATATCTTTATTATAGTTCATATGCTCACCCATTAACATGGAGTATTTCTTCTCCATATATTTATTCTTTACTGCCCTTCCATTAAGTATTATACATTTCTACATGAAAACTCTTAAAATATTTTCTTAGATTTCTTTCTAGGTTCTTCATATATATTTTTACTATTGTAAATTTAGACATTAAACTTATTACATTTTCTAACCCAGTGAATAGAAATACAGTTTACTTTTTTATATACTGGTCTTTCATTCAACAAACATACCACTATCTGTTATTTATTAATATTGTTTGTCCACAGATTATTTGGGATTTTGAATGTAGGCAAAACATCGGTGAATACTACTAGTATTTTCTTCCATTCTATATCTTTACTGATTTCCCTTACCTTATGCTCTCTAGGACCTCCAGTATATTGAATATATGAGGCAATCATGAGTAACCTCATATTCTTCTTGAAGGTAAAGAGAATACTTCTAACATTTCACCACTGGATATAATGTATGCAATAACCAAGCATAATATTTTGAAACTAGAATTTTATAACTCAACTAGATCATTGCCCAGGGTCTTGACTCACTTCACCCTCTTATTTGACTTTTTCTCTTCAGACCACATCGCTTAAAATTGCCAGACATTTTTATGATATTCTTGTTGTTACCTCCACCATTTTGTGGAGATATAGACTAATTGCTATAGATTATCTGTCCTCTTTTCCATATTTTGCTTGCTTTTCCATATTTTCCATATCTTTAAACTTAGAAACTAGGGATACTCAAGACATTGGTGTTAGTGCAAGCCATAGAATTTCAAAAGCAAAAGAAAAATTAAAGAGTTAAGAGCTTCCATGGTAACAGGATAGGCTGAAGATTTTTGGAGATTTGAAATATGAAAAAAATGTATATATATATTTAAATCTCTTGAGTAAGTTTTGAAGCAGAGCTTAAATTTACCTTTGTGATATGGTATATCCTTTATGGATGGTAGACTACCTTAGAATGCAACACCAAATAGATGGATTCTGCATTCTGTAACCCCAAGGAGGCTACAGCCACAAAGTGAGATCTAGTACCTTCAGCACAACTCTTAAATGCTTGCATACTTATTCAAAAGGAATGCCCACATTTTCCCTTTCTTCCTTCCTTTCTTTTCTCTTTCATTCTGGTCTCCTTCCTTACTTTCAATCCTTATTTTCATCCATTAAAACCTTGTTCTTCCTTCCATCCATGCAAATTTATTGTGTGCCTAAAGAACACTGAATGAACTTCCACTTTAAAATAGTAATTGATAAATAAAATAATGTTGGTCCTTTTAAGAGTGTCTGAGAAAGCTTCCACAGAGGGAAGCATATGTGGCTCAACTGATAGAGCATCAGCCTACCATGTAAGAGGTACAGGATTCGGTACCCAGGGCTTTTTGACCTGTGTGGTGAGCTGGCCGACGTGCAGTAGTGCCGTGTTCAAGGAGTGCCATGCCTTGTAGGAGTGCCCCCCTCATAGGGGAGCCCCATGTGCAAGGAGAGCACCCCACAAGGAGAGCTGCCCCATGCAAAAAACGCAGTCTGCCCAGGAGTGGCACCACACACACAGAGAGCTGACGCAGGGAGATGATGCAACAACAGCAAAAAAGAGACATATCCTGGTGCTGCCTGATGAAAATGCAAGCAGACACAGAAGAACACACAACGGAAGGAAACAGAGAACAGACAATGGGGATGGAGGGGAATATATATCTTTAAAAAAAAAGCTTCCACAGAATTTCCATGAAAATATATAAGAAGACATATACAAAAAGAAAAAAAAAATCACACCACTAAAATCAAGGATTGAAAGCAATCTATTTGTAATGATTTGGGACTCAAATTAAGAAAACTACATTACACTTACAAAAGCTATAATTAGAAAAATATTTAGAATATAATTAGAAAAATATTTAGAATATTTATAATTAGAAAAATAGATTATTGATTAAATAGATTAGGTAAATAGGTGATAAAAAGGTGAGAAATTAGATATGTATATAATAGGTACAATTAATATATCTTATAGATATAGACATATAAGCCCTATCTATGGACTCAAAGATATTGTTTAGAAATGTTTCTAATTTTTTACACATGTCTGTTTAGTGTAACAAAATCCCACAAAATCTTAGTGGCATACAAAAACAAACGTTCATTTACCTCACAAATCTGCTGATCTGTGCTAGGCTAGGTATTCAACTCATGTTGTATATTTATCTGAGGTCACCCTTAGTTAGGTGGCTCTGTTGATCTTGGCTGGGCTCTCTCATATATCTGACATTTGGCTGGCTCTTGGCTGATCTAGGATGACATCAGCTAGGACAACTAAGTCAATGCAGCTGTCCTCCAATTGCACAGGCCTGTCAGAGGTACAAGAGTGAGCAAAACCCATCATGTACTTGAATTTCAAAGTTCTACTTACGTTATATTTGCTAACATCCCTTTGGCCAAAGCAAGTCATGTTGACAAGACATGAATCAGAATAAATAGGCATCGCAAAATTTATAAAGGGAATGAGTGAGTATGTGTGGGTAGAACGCAGATGATGCTGCAATCTACGTAGTAACAAAATGATGAATATTCATTGTACAAAAATTGTAAATAACAAAAAAATTTGATTCACTCAGTATTTGAGTGCTTTTAATTCCCTTATGTGTATCACTACATGAACTCTAGACTACAATCTGCTGCTTATTGATCATCACCAGTTGGAATTAATAAACAATTCTGATTAAACACATCAAAATTTAACTCCTGATTTTTTAAAAATGTGCCAAGCATTTTTCTAGACACTAAAAATACAAAAATGAGCAAAACAGAACATGTTCCTGCCATATGTAAATGATATTATAGTGAGGGGAGATGCACAACCAACTAAGTAACATGGTATATATGAACTATGATCTTTCTGGTCATGAGAAGGACAATGATGAACAGTAAACTCTAATGAAGAGAGTGAGGATTGTGAGGGTAGTTATGGAAGGCCTCGTGGTAAGGTGGCATCTGAGCAGACATCTGAAGAAAGTTAAGAGGGACAAGGTACCTGGAAGAACATTATAGGTGGAACTAACAGAGAATACAAAATGGTGATGTGGAACCTGCTTAGCCTATTTGAGGAATAGCAAGGAGATCAAAATGGAGCAAAGGTTGTGGAGGATGAATGGCAGGGAATCTGGTTGGAGATGAGGTCAGAGAACCAGTTAATATTTCTTATAGTATATGTTAAGTGTAAGACTTCAGCTTTCATGCAGAGTGAGATTGGGAGCTATGAAAGAATTAGCAGAACAGTGACCTACTCTGGCTTATGTTTTAAATGGAAAATTTTCAGTTGTGTAAATGTTAGCACAATAAAAAGTTTTTTAAATATCTGGCTCTTATAAAAAAAGCTGGGTCAGCGTAGTCTTTAGGGAGATAAGGGCAGAAATAGGAGGCTGATTAAAAAGGCATAGAATAATCCAGATGAGAAATAATAATTGTTCAAATCAAGGCGTTTGGGGGAAGGTGGTAAGTAAAGGATTAATTTAGGACCTATTTTGGACATAGAGCATGTGGGAGAAAAAGTTAAGTCATATATGAACTCCATATTTTGTTCTAAGTAATTAGAAGAATACAGTTTCCACTGAATAGTATGGTGAAAAGTGTGGGTGGTTTGAGAATAAACAATCAGGAGTTCAGTTTTTATGTGTTTAATCCTAGCCTTTATTTAATATCTAACTGGTGCTGTAGAATAGGCAGCTGACTGCAGAGTCTAGAGTTTAGTAGTGATAAACCTCTGAGAGTCATCACTAAATGAAGATAATATTTAAAGCCATGAGATTTTCTCTATCTCTCCATGATTGATGACAGACAAGAGAATATCGAGGCCTGAGAACTGGGAACTCATATATGTAAATATTTGGGATATAAACCAACAGAGCAGAATAAGAAAGAGCTGCCAGTGAAGAAAGACAACCAAGAGTGTGTGATTTACCTTAAATTGTTTGCCAAAACAGTTGCAAGAAGACGGGTGGAATCACCTGTATCAAATGATGGCAAAAGGGCAAGTAAGATGAGTATTGAGAATTGAACTCTGGATTTTACAACACAGGCATCATTTTAATGCTCATATGGTTTGGTGACATGGTAGGGATAAAGCATGATGATGATAGGTTTGATTGAGGATGGGAAGATAGGACATTATTCTATATATGGTTGTATAGCCTAGTGTTTTTGGTTAATATACTATAAACAATTTAGGTGTGCTGAAATATTCTTCTACATAATAGTTTTAATGACTGAATAGTACATTTATGTGTGGAAGTGCCATAATGCATTTAATTAGTCCCATATGTTTGCATATATGGATTGATTTCTTTTTTTTACTTCTAAAAGTGCACAGGAATAAATATTTAAAATATATACGTTTTTCATTTCTATAAATCTACATTCATTTCCTTAAATTTTCGCAGGCAGACTTGCTGTATCAAAGAATACATGTAGTATATGTCATATAGCATATCAAAACATATAATTTTACGGTATTTCACAAAAGAAGAAATACAGATGGCCAGTAAAGATATTAAAAACTATGTTTATCCACTATCAGTCTAATAAATGCTTCTTAAACCTGTTGAGAGAAGGTTTAATCAGAATTGTGAGAGCTATTCTAAGGCTCCCCCATAAGTGAAATTTGTCTAGAGTCAAATACAATTGGTTAATATTTTTTCTTTTTTCTTTTATTCCACAATTTTTGAGTGATTACAATGTGCTTAACCCTAAGTACATAATAAATGTACGCCAAACATAATCCTATTGAACTACAGCTTTATATCATTTGTGTTTCCTTAGCTACTAAATAGTATATAAACTCATTTTGCCTTTATCTCATCCTTTACCAATTGATAAGACTTACATAATTTTTGGTGTTTGATCTCTTGTGGCTGAATAAGGACCATTTATACCAATTATTCAAATAGAGCCAGGACTGAGCTGGAAACCTTTGAGATTATACAGTCTTGTTATTTTCACTGCTTATAATAATGACTCTGCTATTTGTCATGGGATGTGGATTTTATATTTTGAGGAGAGAGCATTGGAGATGAATGATAGGGAATCATGAAATGCTCCAATGTGGAGGGTTGCTTGGTTTTTATATTTTGTTGTTGGTGTAGTATGGGCAATTTTAAAATTAATTTACGTAAGACATGACTAAAAAACAAAGTAAGCCCATTGGACAATGCTTGAGATTTACATAGTCTACTCCTATTAGACCAAGAAGCAATAGAGAATTCAATAAAGCCTCCCAAGATTCTTCAAGGCAGATGGGTATCTGCCCTCTATCACTAAAGGAGACTAATGTGTTAAGGTTGGAGGAATGTTTGGGTTTTGTAATGAAACAAGCAAGACATTACTACACTGGTAAAGAGGGAAAATGGAGAGAGAGAAAAAGTGAATACGTTCTGTAATGTTGGAAAGTTGAGGGTTTACAAACTCTCATACACTGACAGCTAGAACATCAATTGATACCACTCTGGAGGGTAATTTGGCAATAAGTTTCTAGAGTCTTAAAATGTTCCACTTCTAATAATTTATCCTGAGAAAATATTTAGAGGTGCTCCCAAAGATTTATGTATTATGATGTTTATTTCATTGTTATTTATAAGAATAAAATGTTGGAAACAATATAAATGTCCACCAAAAGGCACTTGGTAAAATAAATTAAGGTACATTCATGTGATTTATTACTATACAGCAGTTCATAACCATATTTTCTAAGACTATTTGATGACAAGGGGAATATTCACAATATAATGCTAAATTAAAACTGTCAGATACAAACAAACAGCATTAACTAGCTACCACTTATTGAACATTAATTTTCTAGTAGGATTTGTGTTCAGAGCTTTATAAACACCTCATTTAATAATCCTCCAACAAATCTGCAAGATAGCTATTGCAATTCCAGGTTTATGAATCTGAGGTTAGAGAGTTAAGCTACTTTGTAAACCCAGATTGTCCTACTAAACAGCTTCCTCAAATATGCAGAGGCACAAATGTAAAAAAAAAATGTTTGTTGTTTCTTAAAATCATAGAAATTGTGTATGCTTCAAGTGCAAGGGAAAGTGAAAGTAGCACTCAATGAAACAAAGCTAGGTTTGAAGAGCATTATATCCCTCACTGTAGTTGAAATTTATCTGGTATATGAGGAAAATACCTTAAATGTTGTTTAGGAAGAGAGTGAAATGATCTGCTTTCTGTTTTAGGATGAGAATTGAACAATTTTTCCATGGACATAACTGCAAGAGGACACTGAAATCGTTTAAGCATCAATTGATGCTTAAATTTGTCTGGAGGCAGTAAAACTGGAAATGGAAAGCAAAGGCCAGATTTGAGAAACATTGTGGGTAGAGAATTAACTAGACTCCAGGTTACAGGAGAGGGAGGAGACGAGAATGACTACGTTTCCAGTAGTATTGGTTATGTGCATGGTATATCTAATGAGATCGGAAACTGTAGGGAACGTTCACATTCAGGAGAAATGACCCTCAGTTCGGTTTTGAAGATGTTTTATTTGAGAAACCACTTTAAGGTGGCAATCCAGAAGCAGGAGGTGTTGGAGTTAAGGGGAGAAAACTATGCTGGAAGTTTAGATTTGAGGATTATTTGCATATAAAAGTTATTTGAAGCCATGAGAATAAGTTAGATTTCCAATTGAAAGGATGTAGAACACTGATTCTTAAGTGGGCATGGAGGGGTGTATCAGAATTGCCTGGGGAGAGTTTCGAAGTACATAGTCAGTCACGATCCACTCTAGGGATTCTGTTATATCTTCCCCCTTTTTAAAAAATAAGGGTGGTTAAACTGTGGTTTGAAAAAGCATCGAGGGCTGACAGGATGTTTTTAACTGTCAAAGCTATACTGATAGATGCTCAATAAACACTGACTCTTGATGCAATTAGAATTCTTGCACACAACCTGAATGAAGTGTTGGGGTTATCTTAATGCTGATCATATCCTCAAATGGCATATATTAGGACAGATATATCCTCCCTAAAAGAAATAGGGCCTAAAAGAATCCACTTAGCATGCCTGAACCTACGTGAGGTCTGCATTGCAATATTGGACTGTAAGTAGTTATTGAATCTCTGAGTTCATTTTCCCTCAGAAACAATTCCCAGGGAAACTCATAACAGCCTGCTTTATCCACAATATATCCTAAGTAGTGCGCATTTTTCAAAGAAAATTGTTACCAAATCATATTTTAATGAAATTTATATAGTAATTAAATATAACAAATGAAACATAAAAGCAAACATAATGGATTGAATATACAAGATAGTGCATGAGCTAAAAAGATTAAGGACAGAGAAAAATGAAAGAGCTATTAGCTAAAGAAAAAAGATAAGAGTGAGGCTGGAAATCTCCCTAAGTGGTCTACCAGCTAGTGCTTTCAGTCCAGAATATCTTAGGTGCTCTTCAGAAAGGAGTCAGCTACAGGTTTGAAAGAATAAGATAATGACAGCAGTCATCTTTCCATATGGAACATTTACAAATATACCTTAATTCACAAAAGTTTTTACTTAAACTGTACAGAAAAACTTTCATGTGGGTAGTACAGAGGACCAGAAAAGAAGCATCAGAAAAATCTAAAAGTACTTGCAAGCTTGCTCCATTTGAGCTTTTTTTTGTTAATGTGACATGGTGCTAACAACCATGATTTTCATATATTATGTATATTAAGAAAGTTATAGTGAATTACAATAGCTGTGGTTCCTTGTTTTATAGCTTCCTCTCAGGGGAGAAAGGAGTTTGGATGACAATTCACTAAGCTTCTGTGGTATTACATTTCACTCTATTAGAAAAAAATCAGATGATAGTTTTGCCCTTAAAAATCAATCCATTTAAAATGATCCAAACTTAAAATGAACAAAAGTACAATTAAATAAAGTTTATATTTGAGTCTGTTGGATGGGGTACTATGTAAATCCCATGTAGGACAGGATCAGCTCAGGCAATTTAGATCCTGGAGCAGGAAATAAACTTTTCAGGACCTTGTTGCAATATTTTAAGCACAAGCTGATGGATGAGGATCTGTACTTCAGCAGTGATAATGGAGACTGAGGGCAGGGACAGACAAGGGAGACAGTTTGGAAGTAGAATTAGCTAGACTTTGAGACGTCTCCCCCACATATAGATGTAGAAACACACTTAGACCCAAAATACCTGGAAGTCTGCCACTATGTACTTTGGTTCTCCAACTTGGGTTGCCATGGAGCGTTCTTACAAGGAGTGAAGTGGAGCAAGGAGATGTGAAAAAGAGTTCACAAAAGCAAGCTGACTAATGTTAGAAATCTTTGTTATAAAGACTTTCATCATTTTACAAAGACCCAGATAGTCTTCTTCCTTCCGCTTTCTGGTAACGTCAAGTAGGCTTGATGAGATTCATGCTGATCCCATATGAAATCTATTTTTTGATGCTTCCTTTCTCAGCACCAGGAATTGGTCAATAGACTTCTTTGACTGGTTCTTAGCCTTTCAGAGAGTGTCCTAAAGTTTGGTCTCCAAGGTCTATTTTGATCAGGCTATTGGGAAACAGGCATTCTTACATTCACCTCATTAAACCATAAATTGGTAAACTCTTTGGAGGGCATTTTAGCTACATGTATCAAAAGCCTTAAAAATAAGCACATCCTTATATCCATCAAGCCTTCTTCTAGAGTTAATGTGACAGAATAGCTTCTCATATGACACTAAGACTGTGATACAAAAGACTAATCTACCTGAACTGTATTCTAGGGAATTCCTTAGAACTTGATGCTGTTTGTAACTAATCCTCTATCTATCTCATGATCCTCAGCCTCTCCTGACTAGAGACCTACCCATAAACCATCAATCTTATAAGACCTAGGCCTTCTGCCACTAGTATTGCTTAGATCCCTAGTGAAGGATATACCCCACATTTGCCAACATTGTAGTTATATCAATGCCTTAATTTTAGGAAGGCATGTATTCTAAATCATGAGTCAATGTATTCTCACTGTTGTCCTGTTCCCACATCTTACAGGAATATATAATCCCAAATACTCTTTTTTTAAAAAATACATTTTTAATTTTTATTTTTTAAAGATACTTATATTACATAAATGTTACATAAAAATATAGGGGATTTCCAAATGCCCTGCTTCCTACACCTCCCACATTTTCCCACATTAACAACATCCTTCCTTACTGTGTTACTTTTGTTACATTTGATGAAAACATTTTGGAACATTGCCACTAAGCATGGATTATAGTTTATATTACAGTTTACATTCTCTCCTGTACAATTTTGTAGGTTATGGCAAGATATGTAACATCCTGTATCTGTTGTTGTAAGTCTTTTCTTGTGGTCAAGGTCAAGGGCCCCTAAAATACAACACCAAATTCTGACCAGGTTCATCTATTCCATGGGAAGCCCAGTGTTGTATGTAAACAAATGATAAATAAGTTCTAGTTATCAAAAAATACCACTGTGAAATAACCTCGTTGTGAACAGATCTTTTCCATTTCTTAATCTAAGAAAGCAAACAATTGGGGAACTTAAAACCACTTTTTTAACTAAGAAGGTAATGAGAAAATGAGTACTACTATTCATCTAAGCCTTGGTCAGAATGAATACACTGTTTTTCCATTTACCTTTTAGAAAATATGGTTATATCACAGCACTTGATAAACAATATCTTGTTGGTTTTCCTGAATTAAAGGGCCAGAGTACCTGAAACAATATTCTGGAGAAAGGAAAATATCTTAGTTTCCCAGGTTGCTGTGACAAATACCAGGTTGGCTTAACTGCAGGAACTTATTGGTTCACAGTTTCAGAGGCTAGAAGGCTGGCTTCCTTCCACAGTCAACAGCACTTTGGCTGACCAACAATCCCTAGGTACCCTGGTTTTCCTATCACATGGTGGTTTCTTCTTTCTCTTCTGGGTTCCATTGACTCTCCTCCATGGCTTTTTCTATAAGGTCTCCCATAATAGGATTAAGACCCATTCTGATTCAGTTGGCGACACCTTAAAAAAATATATCATCTTCAAAAAGGTCCTATTTGCAAGGAGTTCACACCTACTGGAATAAATTAAGATTAAGAACATGGTTTTCTGGGCTATGTACCTCAATCTGCCATAGACACTAAATACTTTTAACCTCTCACATGCTTTTCCTTGATCATCACAAACCTGAAGCTTAATGTGACCTGAATCAGCCATATTAGAAAGAGAAAGGGAACGATGTCTGACTATCAGATGAAATTTTCAAGAGCGGAAGTGGAGACAGTTACTGCAGTACTACTTGTATCAGAATGCACTAAGGACAGTTATATTAACTCATTTGGATCACTGTCTGCTACAGTGACAGTGGTTTTGGCCAAAGGCGGGGGTCTCTGGAAGCTCAGGATGGAGGGGAGGGGAATGAAAGACAAACTCTAGTTAGCTGTGTATAACTCAGTGACAGTTAGCAGTCTAAAAAGCTATAAACCTTGAGGTGTGTTGGGCCAAGTCTTCTGGGCACGGTCATGGGGATTCTGATAAGGAGAGCCTCCAGAACAAATGACTGAACCGTACTCCTAAGCAAACAGGGAATCTAAGGTCGGAGTCAACAAATTGAGGTTGATGTCAACAACGAAAACAGGTTTCAAACCTGTGATCAGACTCCAGGTTTGTGAAGAACTGGTTTACAGGTGCAGGATGCAAAGGTAAATAGGAGCCATAAATAGCAACTGAGAGTGAAAGAGACCAAGATCATTTAAACTAAACATCTGATTGAGTGAGAGAGAGAGAGAGAGAGAGAGAGAGAGAGAGAGAGAGAGAGAGAGAGAGAGAGAGAGAAGAAATTTGGGTCCAAGGCCAAAGGACTATGATGATGTTCTGGAAGCAAAGGAACAGAACTAGGAGAGGTAAAGGACAGGTAGAAGATGGGCCCTGGAAAAATCTTCCAGGTACTGATTCAAGAATCTAGGAACCCCTTATGCATGCTGGTAGACTTGCCAAAAAGTAGGAGGTAGTTGCTACAATGTAGAGATGAAGCACATGACCTAAAGGAGAAAGCACTATGGGCAGCTTGGTTTTAGGGGACAATGAGTATTACAGGGATTTTAAGACCAAAAAGTGACTAAAAAGGATATTAGATTTTCTTTTCCTTGAATCTCTCAACCTGAGAAGAAAAAGATCCTTAGAACATACTCAAAAGTATTCTTAGTGGTATGGGGACTGTCTACAGGATGTATGTAATTTAATTTTTAAAAGCTCTTTGGAAACTATATATACATTTTTGAAGCAGGAGACAATAGAAACAACTTTGATGGTTGAGAAGAGAAGAGAACTGAAATTTAGAATAGATCCTTGGGCGTGTAATTTCTGGTTGGGAACGGTACTATTAATGTCATCTCCAAAACTTTCATTTCTTTTGTAAGTATTGTTTCAAGTTTCTACTCTAGCACTTTGTTCTAGTTCTGAAAACCAGTCTCCTGCCCACATCCTTTACACTGTTGGCCTGATGATCATTCAAAGCTCTCAACAGTCTCTGGGGATAAAATGGCCTGAGGGAGCTTGTTGAAATGCAGATTTTGATTCAATAGGTCTGGGGAGGGCCCAGTTGCTGCTGTTGCTATTGATTTGAGGACCAAATCAACAGCTTTGAGTAGCAAGGAATTAAGCTTCTTTTCCCATATAAATTATGCTCATATAAATGGTGTGCTAATATAAGTAACAATATAATAAAACCCTGGCCCTTAGGCCCAATCATTAATCTGACCTGCATTCTGTTTCTGTTGAGCTTAAAAGGAAATCTGTGCTCATTAGAGAAATGTGATTTTTGGGAAAACCTGAAAATAAGGATGCAGATGGTTTTGTAAGGAGCAGCATTATTAGTTTTTCCAAATAGGAAATTTTCAGAGCAAGTAGAATTTCTGTGGACTTGATGATTTTTAGAAACTCTAAAAAAGCAATTATAGTCTTCAAGAAATTGTACTTTTTATCCCACCTTGAGGGGCAAAAAAATACTTTCCTTGTCTTCCAAAGCATAACACTATGACAGTTCTGAAGTATTTTCAAGTATCTTTGTGTAAGGAAAGGATTTGAGCTTCATAAGAGGCCTAGTGTACTTCAGGCTTCTTCCTCCAAGAATGTCAATATCGTTTGCAAACCTTAACTAAATCTTCATTACATCCCATATAATAGGTATCTGGTTATCTTCTTGCATCTTCTTTTCAATATCTAAAGGAAAGTTTAAAAAGGAACATAGTGTGTCATGACTGGGGGGTGAAATAAGCTTGTTTAAAATGGGAACACTGACCCCAGTATATAGCACAGGAAGGTAGGAAAGTATTTTTCTGCTCAAGTTGTCCAAACATTCTTCACTGTTTGACGGAGTGAAAATTTCTACGTAGCATTTTGAGAGCATGACTCATAGCCTCAAGGTGTAGGAATTTCCAAAGAACGGATGGGAAGAACTATGGTTAATGTAAAATCCACAGGCTTCCCAATATTTTTTTCTTTTTCCCTATTTTGTCCATCTGAGAACCTAGATTTAACTGGTTAAGTAACCCTGAAAGCCACTTAAGAGTCTAGGCTTCTTGAAAAAACAGGATCGCCAATTCCAGATAAGTATTTGCCTGAATATATTATATGCTTGAATTTAACCAATATTACTCAATAAAGAGACTTTCTCTCCTTCATGTTTCAAAAGGCACCATGTTGAATTATCCAGAGTACAAGTATTTATGTCTTATCTCAATGTATTTTGTCATTTTTGCTAACCTTGTGTATGTTTTCTATCAATAGAATATACATATTTAGAGGTGAGAAAGTGGTGTTTATAACTACTCTTTGCATCCAGAAGGATTAAAATATATTAATAAATGGCATTCACAGTCACTAACATTAAGAATATTTAGGATAGCTGATCATGAATAATGAGTTATCTTGGTTTTAATAATTTACTTTAAAAAAATTTTCCCTCTATTCTTTATCTGTGAAGTTATACGAGTTTTCTACCTTGGCTTATATGATCACTAGTTTTACTCCTGGAGGGCAGATATAAGTTAATGAGCTCCAAGGGAGGGGACAAGGAAGCAAGAACAAAAACAGCATATTGCCTTCAAGACTATTAATGTCCCTATGTGGAGGGTGGCAATGGCTAATGTCTGGCAAGAGCAGTGGAGGAAGAAATTGCTGCAGGTTCAGGTGGGAGAGTGAGTCACCTTGAGGCTGCCACTGTTGATGAAATTTGGAGAATAATCTATCCATTAGGACTGGGATCCTCCTTTGAGGATGGGGGTATTATTAATGTCCAGTACTTGAAATGTTTGATTTACTTCCTGTGTGCTGCTAGGGAACAAAGCACTATAGACCCACACATCTTAGTTCCACAGCAAATTTCCTCAAATGCATCTATTCTCAATGTTGTTAGGAGATTTTAAGAGTTTGGGGGCTTTTCTTTTGCATGTATGAACATATATCTCAGCACAGCAATGTAGATTACTTGGATGTATGTATGTATGGATGGATGGATGGATGGGTGGATGGATGGATGGATCAATGGAAAGATGGATAGAGCTAAATCATCACATATAATTTTTAGTGGAAAAATATAATCAAATATTCACTTCACTTGTACTCTGACACTTTGAAAAAACACTCTGCAATACAGGCTAATTGTTTAAATTTAGATATTAAAATAGGTTTGTTTGTTTGATGTTTGTTTGACTGATTTTTACCACTATCGAGGATTCAAGCTCATCTTATCTGGTCTTAAGGACCCATTACACATATGGGGAAGCTAAAGCCTAGAGAGGTCCACCCAATAACAGCAAGGAGGGAGTAGAAATAGCAGAATTTCTGAAGTACTCACATGCAACCACAGGAGGTATCTAGTAGTTCTTATTGATAAAAGTGTGATTTGTATTAGGCTGGACTTGGAATTTTTGTGTCGACCTTAAATGTCAAGTCTTTGTAATGAGGTATTAACTTGCTCTGGCTTAAATTTGTATATTTTATTCTTACTCACTTTTAAATACCTTTTCTTAATCCCTTATTTTTGGCTCATTTGCTATGATTATCATACCAATTTCTTGCCTCCTGAATAATAGATTCTAAATCATTCTCATTTTGGGCTTTGATTCCTTATTAAAAATCCTGAAGCCTAACAGCTAATGATGCTATTGATGCATGGCAAGGCTGCATTTAATCAACGATTTTTTTTTTCATTAGTGCACAATATCCCTCTTACCCACTGATAATATCTTTTGTATTTTTCCTTTGCCTTTTCTCTTGTGATTTAATGTAAGAAGTTGGGAATTGACATTTATAGAAAGAGAGACCCCAAAATTGTTATATACCTAATAAATGCCTCCATTTCTAATTGGTAAAATTTCATGGATAATACTTTTTTTTTCAGGAGGTTTTAGGTGTTTCTGTATACAACGCTATTATATAACTATTTCAGTATGTAGGGATTTCATTTTTAAATGGAACAGTTTATGCACAGGAGGCAGGTCATTTCAGGCACAGGTTATCCTGCGCTCTTGGGAGTTATAACAGTTCTGTGAATTTACTGAATATATTTATTTTCCAAAAGAGCTAATCACTTAAAATATGCCAGATTCCTTAATGTGAGATAGCTGCTATTTGGTTTTGAAACAGTCAAATGAGTTTTGAATTGGTCTTATTATATCAGTTATTATAGTTGAACAATGGTATAAAGAAAGCCTATGTCAGCTGGTTAGCCTAATTGTACAAGTGAAATTTGCAAATTGTTTGGAATTTTGACATCCTAAAATTATTTATTTAATTATATATGCTTCCAAAAAGTGCTCTAGGGACCATAAACAATGCTTATTTTACAATGAGTTAAATTTTAGTATATATGAAATTCACTATATATGCTTAGCTAATTGAAAAATACCGTGACCAGCTATGAGGAAACATTGAGCTCTCAATGCTAATAAAACCAAATTTATTGGTTCAATCTGGGTTTCCTTCTTCTGTTTCAGCTTAGAATTGCACATCTGTGTGCTTAGGTCACAAGGAGGGCCATGTCACATTGTGTACAAGAGAAAGAAGTTCCATTCTATTACTGGAAAATCAACCAAGGCACATTTTCATTGTTAACCAGTCATCATACTTCCATATAAAGAAAATGAAAGAACTGGCACCACTTTACACTTGCAAATGATTGATATAAAGTAGGAAGGACTATAATGTGGGAGAAGCAAAGGATCATTTCTAGCCAAGATAGAATTTTCCCAAATTTTGCTAATAAATCTGCAGAAGAACAAAAATTTTTAAAAGGGAAAACAATTAAACAAATTAATACCCCTTCTTACATGTAAATCTCTAGTCCAATGTGCTTCTCTCTCCAAGGATTTATTGATAAAAATTTTAAAAATCAACAGAAAATCAATGAAATTAGTATATATAAAAAGCCACTTTAAATTGAATGACTCCAACTTGCTGGTAGCCAAGCTGATGATGTCACACATCTCAGTAGCAGGTATAATGTAAAAAGAAGGTAGTCCATGTAGAATGTAGACAGCTAGATGCCCATGTGTATTAGATGCATACTAAATACTATCCAGGGAAGAGCAACACTGAGGTCACCAGGGAGAAGTCTCTGCAGAGTGGAGCATCTAGCTTTTCTTTGTCCAGTAAAAATGTCTGCTTATGCACTCTACCTCCCATACTCTGATTCCGTCTTACTAATCAACCTTCTTATTATTAATAGTCTTCCCAGGTTCTTAAAGACTAGGATAGGAGCACTCTGGTGAAGACAAAGATTTCTAATTGTAAATAAATAATTTCACACCCTAGTTTAAACATCAATCTCTTAGGGTTTTGTTTTCCTTCCTTCATTGAGCAAATACATATTTTTAAAATAATCCTGAGGAATATTTGATTTGGAATGAATGTAAAGAATATGTGGTCACCCATATATCATCTGAGAATGCAGAGAAGTGAGCAAAAGAGTCAGAGCACTTAGAAAGAGCTGTCCATAAGATTTACAAAGAGATGCTGTGAAGGTCATATTCAGGGTGACACAGTTAATCAGTGAAAGAAGAGAGAATCCATCTTGGCCCCTACCCTGTACTTGGTGTTCTTACTATTTTATCAAAGTCCATGGTTTAGTTTATGTAAACTACTCTCACTATTGAATCTAGATGACTCCAGCATAACCAGAGATTTGTTACATGCAAAACAGCATGCCAGGGGCTGTGAAACTTTTTTCACAGTGAAGCCAGAAAGACAAGGGAAGCAGTTTCAGTCCCTTGGGTTAACCATGGGTTCTTTTTCTATTTTTCTCCTCTTTCTTCATCCCCGGGGGACCTCTAATCTGTTTTTTATCTCTGAATTTGCTCTGTCTATTCATCTCTTACAATTGATATCATGCAATATGTGTTTTTGTACTTTGCTTATTTCACTGGGCATCGTGTTTTCAAGGTTCTTCCATGTCGCATTGTGTCTCATAACTTCTTTCTTACGGCCAAAGAATAACCCATTGCATGCAAGTACCTCATTTTGTTTATCCATTCATTTGTTGATAAATATGTGGGTGGTGCCCGTTTTTTGACTATTGTATTTAATAAATAATGCCACTATAAACATTGGGGTAAAAATAGCTATTTAATTTTTTGAGGAAGTGCCATATTTCTCAACAGTGGCTTCACCATTTTATATTCCCAGCAACAATGCACTAGAGTTCTGATTTTGCTGCATCCTCTCCAACACTTATTTTCCTTTTTTAAAAATAATAGCCATCCTCGTGGATGTGAAGTTGTATCTCATTGTGATTTTGATTTGCATTTGTCTGATGATTCATGATTTGAGTGTGTTCATAAGCTTATTGGTCAATTATTTATCTTCTTTGGAGAAATGTATATTCAATTCCTTTGCCCATCTTTTAATTGGGTTGTTTGTCTTTTTGTTGTTGCATTATAAAGGTTCTTCATATGTTCTGGATATACACCCTTATCCAATTTATGGTTTGCAACAATTTTCCCTCATTCTGAGTGTGAACAACTAATTTTTAAATGTGTGCTATATGCCAGGTACTTTGCTACTTCTCAAAGATGTAATAGTGAGCAGAAGCAGATGATGAGGGAGGTAGTTAGCATCCTTTATTTCTTTGTATTGCCCCTACCAACAATCTATCAGGTAACCTGTTAACTCTATTTTCAAGATATATACAGAATCTGACCACATCTTTTTTTCTTAAACTTTTTATTTTGAAATAATTTCAAACTTACACAACAGTTGCAAAAATAATACAAAGCCCATTCAGAGAACTCAAATATACCCCCATCCCCAGATACCCAGACCCACCAATTTTAACATTTTGCTGTATTTGCTGAATCATTTTATCAATGCATCTATCCATCCGTCTATTTATTGATCTATTTTCTAAATATTTGAGAGTAAATTGTATACATCACACTTCTTGAACACATAATACTTCCACGTACATTTTCTAAGAACAAGAATATTCCCTTTTGTAACCACTTTAAGTACAATCATCAAGTTAAAAAAACTTTATGTCAACGTTAAACTTCTTGACCACATCTTAATACCATTCCTGTTATCACCCTGGTCTGAGCCACTTTCCTCTCATATGTGGTTTACCAGCAGTAGTCTCCTAACAGTTTTCCTGCTTTACTTTTGCCACCCTCCCACGTGGTCTGTTCTCAGCAGAGCAAACAAGACTGAAGCTTTTAGAGTGAAAGTCAGTTCTCTACACAAAACCAGCAATGACTTCTATTTAACTCTGATAGCAAATGTCTGAGTCCTTGCACTAGCCCACAGGGCCTTGGCCTCTCTGACCTTGTCTCCTCATCCTTTCTCTTTGCTCACTCTACTCCAGCCACATTGACTTCTCTGCCTGTCCATTTAAGCCTCATGGCCTTGGAAACAGCTATTCCCCACAACTGAAATGATCTTCACCAGAAATCTGAACAGTTCAGTTCTCAATTGCGTCAAATTTTTGCTCAAATGTTGCCTTCTCAGTGAGGCCTTCCCTGACCCCGCTACTTTAAAATTGCAGTCCACTCTATTCACATTCCCTATCCTCCTTGCCCTACACAATTTTTTGTTTGTTTTTTTTTTAAATCACTTTCTAGCATACTACATAATTTTCTTATTTGTTTTCTTTTTTCTTCCCCTCACTAGAATGTAAAACTTCTTGAAGGCAGAGATTGTGTGCAATAATATATCCTCTGGGACCTAAAACAAGTTTGACACATAGTATGGGTTCAATAAAGATTTTGAATGTTTAATGAATAAGCCCAGTGAAAATAAATGCATTGCTAAAAATTGTGATAATAAGAGTTGCATATATTGCTCTTATTTGCTGGTACTGTTTTAAGTGCTTTATATGTAAATTTATATAAAAGTACCTTATTTTATCCTTAAAACAACCCAGTTAGATAGATTCCATTATTGTCTTTATGCTATTTTACATATGAACCAACTAAGACAAAGGTTAAAAGCCCAAGTCATATCACCAATAAATGGCAGGTTCCCAAGGAGCTCACACTCTTAACCAACACACTGTATCTCCTTTTTCCCTTGACAGTAGCAATGTGAAGAAAAGGAACCTCCAGCAGGAGAACTGGATTTGGTTTGGGGATTCAGGGAAGGTTTCCCAATGAAATGTCTTTTAATTTGAGATAAGAATGAAAAATAGCACTTGTTGGGAAATGGAACCAGCCTTTCTAAGTCAGCTTTGGAGTATTGAAAAGATGGGGTTTCTGAACTTTTCCAGATGAGGATAAGTTTGTGGCAAATTCAACTAATGCCACCAGTTCAGGCCTACTGGCAGAAAGTCAGTGAGCTTCTTACCGGTCATACCCCTTCTTTTCCACAATATGCTGCCCAGAAAAGTTGAAATTCTCTTGGAGTGGGTTTGGTTATCGATCAGCTTATAGGGAGAATTCCTCAACACTGACCATCTAAATTAAGCATAATGACATTCAGCATTTCAAATTATTATAGGACAATACTTATCTGAAAAGGTGAAATAGAGGGAAATGTGATAAATTCTGTTAAGTGGCTGGAAATGGTGTTATTAACTTGCTTGCTAATGATCCTTAGTGACTGAGTGGGCTTCACCAGTAGGGCCAGAGCAACAAGAAGACACCAACTGGTCCTGGAAGTGGCTTAGACTGCCTTGGAGAAAGCCTCAACTGCAAATTTCCTGAGAATTAACAGCATGGAGCAGTGGTAGAGCACACTTCTATATTTCTGTGCTTAGACTCAGATGGGGAAAATAACTGGAGCCTGCACATAGCAAAAGTCTCAGGTGGGTGTGGTATCTGGTTTCCTCTTCCCAGCACTCACTCCACTTTTGCATCTCTTTTTTTTCACTTTCACAAACTACTAATTGATGTTTAGGCTGATAGGATGGAATTTATTTATTTATTTATTTATTTTTAAAGATTTATTTATTTTATTTCTCTCCCCTCCCTTCCCCCCACCCCGGTTGTCTGTTCTCTGTGTCTGTTTGCTGTGTCTTCTTTGTCCGCTTCTGTTGTTGTCAATGGCATGGGAATCTGTGTTTCTTTTTGTTGCGTCATCTTGTTGTGTTAGTTCTCCCTGTGTGTGGCACCATTCCTGGGCAGGCTGCACTTTCTTTTGCGCTGGGCGGCTCTCCTTACGGGGCGCACTCCTTGCGCGTGGGCCTCCCCTACGCGGGGGACACCCCTGCATGGCAGGGCACTCCTTGCGTGCATCAGCACTGCACATGCGCCACACGGATCAAAGAGGCTCGGGGTTTGAACCGCGGACCTCCCATGTGGTAGACGGACACCCTAACTACTGGGCCAAGTCCGCCGCCAGGATGGAATTTATATTCAATCTGCCTTCCAAATCTTATTTCTTTTGTCATCTTAATAATCCCCCTTGTCCAGTAAACCAGACCCACTTACTCCCTCCTGATATATAACTTTTATTTTCTAAACTCATGTCAGTTTCCAGTCTCCAAAATCCTTTCTTCCCATCTCTGCCTATTGAAATCCCATCTCTTAAAATGTCCAATCAACCCAACTGGAAGTGTCTCATGCATTTTCTATGCTGATTATGACACTTATCAAAGCATTCATTTATTTATTCAAGAAGTATTTTTTAACAATTTCTAAGAATGTAGATATGGTCTTGTACTTATTAAATATACAAATAGTTAAACAAATAATCACAGAGAAAGATACAGAGAAATTGTCATAAGAATTGTGTTGAAAACTACAGGATGTTATGAGAAAGAGTAACATGAAGAAAATAATTTAGTTAGGGATATCAGAGAAGACTTATCTAACATTTCAACTTAAATCTGATAAATTAATGAGTCATCCAAGTCAGTAGTAGAAGGAAGAATTTTCAAGGTAGAGGAATTGCATTTACAGAGTCTGAAGTGGAAAAGTTTTTGGCACATTTTAGGAATTGAATGAAAGGCAATGCGTCTTATATTTTAGATATAAATGCACATTTATTTTCATGATTAGATGAATGATATCTTGATTTCTTTTAACCTCTTTGTACCCCATAACAATTAACATTGTGTTTTCCCCCTCCCCCTCTCACATTCCCCCTGTTAAAAATATCTTTCATTAGTGTGGTATATTTGTTACAATTGAACAAATATTGAAGCATTGCTACTAACCATGGTCTGTAGATTACATTATGGTTTATACTTTGCACCATTAAATTTTACAGTTTTGACAAAATGTATAATGGCCTATATCCATCATTGAGGTATCATGCAGAACAATTCCAATATCCCAAATATGCCCATGGTACATCTACTCTTCCCCCTCCCCTCAGAACCTCTGGTGACCACTATCTTTATATCAATGTTGCAAGTTCTTCCATTTTAGAATAATAACGAGTCTACTTTAGTTCATAGTTGCATTCTCCCCTTATGTTTGTTCATTCCTCAATCTAGAGGATTTTGGAGGGTGATACCCACTCTGTTTCTGAATGAGAGGGGGCCTAGATCCCATGGGGCTGATGAGTAGAACTGTCTTGCTTGCAGTTGTAGATACTCTCTGTTTTGGGGAATAGATGTTGTCTACCGTCATCCTTCTGTTAGTTGTCTTGGGTGATTTCAGTGAACTGGAGAGCTGGTGTTGGCTGCAACACTGCTGAGATTCAGGGCCCAACCTGCATATCAACCGACCAAAGATTTAAGTCTCTGGGACATATATTTAACAGGTATAGTGCTAATTATAGGTTCAAATAAAAGGGTCTGAAGAACATGTGTAGGAAAATTATAAATGAGTCTAACTCTTCCATAGTGAGTGTTTAAAATAATAATGTGCTAGATGGCTTCTTGTCCCGTTAACAGGAATTAACTGGTATTAAGCTTTCCTTCTGTTTTAGATTCTTAGGTAACTCAAAGCAGATACTATGAAATGGTCTGGCTTAAACAATGGGAATTTATTATAAGGTTATAGTTTTGAAGCTCCACGAATTTCCAAATCAAAGTACTATCAAAGCAATGTTTTCTTCCTGAAGACTAGCTACCTATGGCTCCTCTGTCACATTAAGGCACAGGGCAGCATCAATTGGTTTCTCCCTTCTCTTCCAGGATTCACTGCTTCCAGTTTCTTTCCTTCTTTCCTTCTTTCCTTCTTTCCTTCTTTCCTTCCTTCCTTCTTTCCTTCCTTCCTTCCTTCCTTCCTTCCTTCCTTCCTTCCTTCCTTCCTTCCTTCCTTCCTTCCTTTCTTTCTTTCTTTCTTTCTTTCTTTCTTTCTTTCTTTCTTTCTTTCTTTCTTTCTTTCTTTCTTTCTTTCTTTCTTTCTTTCTTTCTTTCTTTCCATCTGTACTCATTCCATGTATAAAGGGCTCCAGTAATAGGATTAAGACCCATCTAGAATGATCTTCAAAAAATCCTACTTACAGTAGGTTTACATCCCCAGGAGTGGATTAAATTTAAGAACATGTTTTACTGGGGGTACATACACCTTCAAACCACCACACTCTCTACTTTGGACCCCCAAAAGATATGTTCTTTCCCTATGCAAATAATTCATTCCATAACAACATTCCAAAAGTCTTAAATCATTTCATTTAACAATATTAAGTATAAAGTCTCATCAAAATTGGTCTGTCCTGGGGCACAATTTCTGTCCATTGGTTGACCTGTGAAATCTAGAGAATAAGTTATCTGCTTCCAATATACAACAGAAGGACACTCATAGACTCATAGGATAAAGATTTTCATTCCCATAGGGAGAAGTTATAAGGGAACAGGAATCACAGGTCTCAAACAATTCTGAAATGCTGCAGGATATACTCCATTAGATTTCAAGATCTGAAAGACCTATATGGAACAAAATTTTGTCCTCCAAGCCTGATGGAGGGGCAGCTGCACCTTTTCCAAGTGCTTGAGCAATAGTCATACTCTCCCTGAAGAGTGCGGTGAAGACTCCAACCTCTGAAAATGCTGGGGTAATGGCCAGACTCTCTGCAATCTGCAGTGGATAGTCTCTACCCTCTGAGAAAGTTGAATTGGTGGCCAGACTCTCCAGAATCCTTGGGGAATAGGCTTCTATACTGAGACCACTGGAGTGATAGCACATTTCTTGAATGAAGGGGTGAAAGGCCTTCCCTCTCCAAGGTCTGAGGCATACTCACCCTTTTCATTTACATGGGTAGGCCCACTTTCTTGGCCGGAAATGTCTTTGGTTCAGACCTCAGCTTCCATAGTTCTTCCCTGAAAGTGATTTTTCTTCATTTTGTTCCCCATTTTCTGTCCCTTTTAGTCCAGGCTGGTGGTGGTTCCATTCATACTAGCAAAAAAGCTAGCAAAAAGAACTAGCAAAAAAAAAAAAAAAAAAGTCAACTTTACATGTAGTACACAGAGGTCCAAACCAACAGACCATAGGACTTTCCACAAATCCTTTCTGAATAACTTTATTTCCAATCCTGGCTTCCACAGAAATTGCTGACTGGTTACATGCTCAGTTAAACTCTCACATGGAACACTATTCTCTTGACTCACTTTCCAGAAACTCAGATTTTTCTAAACCGTCAGTTCCTGATTTCATTATTCCCAGGAGTTCAGTTCTTAGTTTATCCCTTTCCTCTCACATTTTACAATAAGCTGCAAGGAGAAACCAGGCTGCACTTTGCATACTTAGCTTGGAAATCTCCTGTATTAATCAGGATTCTCTAGGGAAACAGAACCAACAGGAAATACCTGGAAATAGGATGAGATTTTATAAAATTTTCTCATGCCCCCTTCAAGTTGGCTGCAAATCAGGAGCTCTGATGAAGGTCATTTATGAGTTCCCAGAAGATGCTGGCTGTCTGAAGTAGAGATGGAAATTCTCTCTCTGAATGCTGAAATCAATTCTCCTTTTAAGCCTTTAATTGATTTTGTAAGACATTACTCATTGCTGACAGCAGTCTCTTCAGTTGGTTGTAGATGCAACCAGCCATCTATGCAATCAACTCATTGATGATTAAAGTCCATGAAATGCCCTTGTGTTACAATTAGCCCAGTGCTTGCTTGACCAGACAACTGGATACCATTACCTTGCCAAGTTGACACATTATCCTAATTATCACTGTCCACCCCTTCTCAACTTGGCAGCCATATACCTTACCTTAAAACATACTTAATCTCTAAATAAAAACACTGAAACACATACATGTATTCACCTAACCATATTCAACTATTCTGCGTACAACCAGAAATGCACTAATTCCTTTCAAGGACTTGCACCCTTGGGCAATATTCACTCTTAAACTTGACACTGTTAAATATTTTGACATGAAAGTAATACAATATATGTTACATGATAAGGGAAAAGTTTAGGGAAGAAAACAAAGATGTTGTTTTTATATACATATACAAACATACTCATAACAAAATAAGGAAGAAACATTAATAACCATTAAAGTCCTTGTTGCTGTAATTGGTCATGTGGTGAAAGTTCATATTTATCACTACCTTCTTCCATATCCCATTCCATGCTCCCTTTACCATCAGCAAGAACCACACTTGGCTGTGGCTCTTTGCCAGGTGGGGTGACTGAAATTTTCATTGCTGAAGATTCTGGGTCATTGTTAGTCCTGCTTGGATTTTGACATTTTACATATATGTATTTGTGTGTGTGTGTGTGTGTGTGTATAAAAATATAATGCAAATTTTCATTGGTTTTAATCACAGGGCATGATAGAACTAAGAGATGCTGTAAAGGATCTCCTGTATTCCAGACAAACTCTTCTTTACCTCCATTGTATAGGTGTACTACTATTTCCCCTTGATAGTCACAATCAATAACCCCAACCAGTACAGTAATTCCCTTTTTTTTTGCCTGTTGATTCAGAGGCATGAGTGGCCCAAAGTGGGCAGGTGGCAGTCTTAAAAATTTCAATTAAATAGAATCATTGTTGTGTTCCCTGATGGAAGCGCTGCTCCTTTTGGAACTAAGACCTGTAGACCAGCAGAGATTAAGCTTGCAGGTACAGGAAGCAAAAATTTTCCTAGTGGATCACTAGGGGTGATAGTGAGTGATGCCACTCCTATTTCCACCTCTTGATTCTTCTACACATGAATCCTGGAGAGATAGCACTATAGTGGATGCTGATTTAGAGCATACACAGCCTCCTGGAGAACATTGCCCCAGTTCTGCAAGTTATTACCAACTAATTGGCACAGTAATTTAGTCTTCAAAAGGCCATTCCACTGTTGATCCAGCTATTTCAACTATGATGGGAACATAGTAAGACTGATGAATTCCATTGGCATGTGCCCATTCCTGCACATCATTTGCTGTGAAATGGGTTCCTTGATCAGAAGCAATGCTGTGTGGAATGCCATGATGGTAGTTAAGATATTTGGTACCATCCATGGATGGTAGTTTTGGAAGAAGCATTGTGGGTGGGAAATGCAAACACATATGTGGAATATTTGTCTAATCCAGTTAAAACAAGTCACTTCCCCTTCCATGGTGGAAGTGTTCCAATGTAATCAACCTGGCAACAGGTAGCAAGCTGATCACCTTGGGGGGTGGTGCCATATCAGCGGGCTGAGTGTAGGTCTCTGCTGCTGGCAGACTGGGCACTCAGTAGTGTCTGTAGCCAAGTCAGCCTTGGTGAAGGATGTCCATATTACTGAGCCCATGCATAACCTCCTTCCCTACCACCTTGGCCACTTTGTCCATGAGTCCATTGGGCAATGATAGGAATGACTGGAAAAGAGGCTGAATTCTACCCATGAAGTGGGTCATCTTATCCACTTAATTATTAAAGCATTCCTCTGCTGAAGATACCCTCTGGTGAGCATTCACATTAGACACAAATATTTTCATGGTTTTTGCTTACTCTGAAAATTCCATCCACATACATCTTCCCCAGATCTCTTTGTCACCAAGTTTCCAATCATGTTCCTTCCAACTCCCTGTCCATCCAGCTAAACCATTAGCAACAGCCCATGAATCAGTGTAAGAATACACCTCTGACCATTCCTCCTTCTAAGAAAAATGAGCGACTAGGTGCATTGCTCAAAGTTCTGCCCACTGGGAGGATTTCCCCTCACCACTGTCTTTCAGGGATGTCCCAGAAAGGGGATGCACTGTCCACTTTCAGTGGTACCTGCATATCATGCAAACCATGTGTAAACCAGGTCCTAGTTTTCTCTTCCTTCTTCCTTAATCAACTGTTTGTAAGGAACTCCCCAAAAGGCCATACCTATGGACTGGGAAATGGAAGGTAATGTAGCAGAAGTGGTGACCATGGCTATTTGTTCCACTTATGCAACTTACTTGCAATTTCAGGACCCGCTCAAGCCCTATCTTGTATATACAACTTTCACTTTATTGTGGAGATAATACCCAGCTCGGGATAGGTGATTCAAGTCTCATGGTACCATGGTGGCCATGGTTAAGCATTCAGTCTCTACTAAGGCCCAGTAGCAGGCCAAAAGCTGTTTCTCAAAATGAGAGTAGTTATCTGCAGAGGATGACAGGACTTTGCTCCAAAATCTTAAGGTCTGCATTGTAATTCTCCTATAGGGGCCTGCCAAAGGCTCCAAATGACATTTCTATTTGCCATTGACTGACATTCCCAGCACCACTGGACTTGCTGCATCATATGCCCAAGTGGCAGTGCAGCTTGCACAGCAGCCTGAACTTGTCACAGAACCTCCTCTTGTTCTAGTCTCCGCTCAAAACCAACCATTCTGGTCATCTTGGTAAATGGGCTAAGTAGCAAACCCAAACAAGGAATATGCTGTCTCCAAAATCCAAAGAGACCAACTAAGCATTGTGCCTCTTTTGGTCACAGGCGGGGTCAGATGCAACAGCTTATCTTTTACTTTAGAAGAGATATCACAACATGCCCCAACCCACTGGGCCTCTAGAGATTTTATCAAGGTGGAAGGACCCTGTACTTTTGTTGGATTTATCTACCATCCTCTCTCATGCAATAGCTTTAACAATAAGTCTAGAGTAGTTGCTACTTTTTACTCAGTAGATCCTATCAGCATGATGTCATCAATATAATGGACCAGTGTGGTGTTTTTTTGGGATAGAGAGACAATCAAGGTCCCTGTAGACAGTATTATGACATAGGGCTAGAGAGGTGATATTACCCTGAGGTAGGACAGTGAAGGTCTATTGCTGGCCTTTTCAACTGAAAGCAAACTGTTTCTGGTGGTCCTTACCAATGGCAATTGAAAATAAGCATTTTCCAGTTCAGTAGTTGCGTATCAGGTACCAGGGCATATAAGAAATGATACTCCATTTGGAACAGCTGCAGCAATTGGAGTTACCATCTGGTTAAGTTTATGAAAATCCACTGTCATCCTCCAAGAGACATCTGCTTTCTACACAGGTCAAATAGAAGAATTGAAAGGGGATGTTGTGGGAATCACCACCCCTGCCTCCTTCAGGTCCTTGATGGTGGCACTAATCTCTGCAATCCCTCCGAGATTCTGGTATTGTTTTTTATTTACTATTTTGCTAGATAAGGGCAGTTCTAGGGGCTTCCATTTGGCTTTTCCTACCCTAATAGCCCTCACTCCACAAGTCAGGGATCCAAAATGGGGATTCTGCCAATTACTGAGTATGTCTATTCCAATTATGCATTCTGTAACTGGAGAAATAACCACCGAGTGGGTCCAGAGACCCCACAGTGTCCACTGTGACACATATGTGAGCTAAAGCTCCATCAATTACTTGACATCCAAAAGCCCCTATTCTGACTGGTGGACTGCAATGACATTTGGATCTCCTTGAATTAATGTCACTTTTGGGCCATTGTCTAATAATCCCCAAAATGTCTGTTCACTTCCTTTTCCCCAATGCACAGTTACCCTGGTAAAAGGACATAGGTCTTTTTAGGGAAAGCTGGAAGGAAGATTAACAGTATAAATTTTGGGCAATGTAGCAGGATCCTTCCCCAAGGAGACCTGGCCTTCCCTTCTTTTAAGCTCTGGTCTGTAAACTGTCTCAAGTCTGGGAATTGATTTAGGGACTGTGACTCTCTGTTTCTGTAATTCAGATTAGGTTTTAATCACTCAACGTAGAATGCTTCTCCTTATACAAATCAATTAGGGATTTAATAGACTGTCCAACTATTTTACTTCTAGGTTCCCCTCCATCTATTAGCCAACACCATAGGTCTATGGGATTAACTCTTTTGATTGCAGCTCTGAGTCTGCCTTTCATTGTGGTAGCCACGCACACCTTGTCTTTGGCATGTAAGTGCTGCTACTTGGCTTCTGCTAACTTGAGAGCCAATTGTCCCCATAGTATTTAAGTATTCTAGTTCCATGACAGCAGTGCCCCCATTAATAATTGCCTACAGGAAAGAGCAACTATAGATCTCCTCAGGAAAGATGGAGTTAATCTCACCAATTTATTCCTCATAGTCCTGGTTAAAGGTGTGTCCTCTGGACATTCCTGGGGGTGGGTGAACAGGTCTCAAATAATCCACTCTAGCAATCCAATCTGTCTAAAAGTTTGAATCCTCTTATCTACAGTATATCAGAGTAAATCGTGCATTTTGACCTTAGAATTCTAGGTCACATTTTGGTCCATGTTTCAACAAGCCACCTGAAGAAACTATTAGAGCCCTTTCTTACCCCTTGAGCAAACTCATTGAATCCAGAATCTTTGCTAGTGGGCCCATATCAATAAGTTCAGCCTGATCCACCTTTATAGTCCTTCCCCCAATTATCCCATAACCTTAATATCCTTTTCCACACATATTCACTTAATTTCTGTCTACATAAATTGGAAAACTCATGTAGTTTGTTTTTTTTTTTACAGTGTAGCATACCTCCTCATGGGTCACTTTACCTTTGGGGACTTATTTTGATTTTAGTCTAGTTATAGGTCTGGAAGAGAGGAAGGGTGGTGGTGATGGGAAAGGAGAAGACTTAGAAATGTCTTGCCAGCTATTCACCTCAGGGCATTCCATTGCATCTGTGAGAAAAGATTCATCTTTTCAGGCAGGGATTGAAAGGTAGACTCCTCAGGCAGGGTAGAGTTTGGGTGGTGGTTTCTTCAGGGTAGGGAAGAGGCCTGGATCCTTGGGGTTGGCTGGAGTTTGGGCAGTTCAGGCTTGAGGTTTGGTGGTACCCACCTCAGGTCAAGTAGGAGGTCTGGACTGCCTGGGGCAAGCTGGAGGCTGGGTGATCAAGCTTGATGTTGTGTGTTCTTCACAGGGCAGACCATTACAGGTTTACCTGGCACAATCTCAGCAGAATTTAGGGTTTCAATGTCCTCACCAATATCATCAACCCATATGTCTTCATTCCAATCATCAGGGTTCTACTCCTTTCCAATCACTGCCCTCACTTTAACAGCAGACACCCTGCAAGGTTGAGATTGTAGTTTCTTTTGTAACTTTGTTACTAGTACAGTGGGACTCTGAGTCTGGTTTTCAGAGATTTCAAGTCTGTGGCTGCATGAAACAAGATTTTCTTTAAGGGCACACACAGAAGCTTTCATATCATTCATGCAGTGATTAAGTTGCAAATTTGAAGTCTTCAGTGCATCTCTTTCTTTTGTATTTGTATCCAGTATATTTAGGAACAGACAGCCAACATCACTGTACCTTTTAACTCCACAAAACCATATTAAGGTGTTAGAAACAGTCTCACCCAGATTCTTGCCTCTTATGAGCATGGAAGTAATCCTATTCAGTGGTGATATTTTTTGTGTATCCCTATTGCCAACTCATGCCATGGACTGGCAGTGGCCTCTTGATTATTGGAAAGAGAGTCATTATTGCCCTTGAATCTAATCAGAGTAAAGAGCCAATTGCAAAAATCCCAGAACCAATTCAGAGATCCCATTTTTAAGATTCTTTTTCTCAAGAACCACTCCTGGTACAAAACTGTATTAGTCATAGTTCTCTAGGGAAACAGAATTGACAGGAGCTATCTGTAAATAGTAAAAGATTTTATAAAATTGTCTCATGTGCCCATTGGGATGCACAAGTCCAAATTCTGCAGGGCAGACTGTAAATCAAGGGCTCTGATGAAGGTCCTTGAAGAGTTCCCAGGAGACACTGCTGTTTAAAGTAGAGATGGCAATTTTCTCTCTGAATTCTGAAGTGACATCCCCTTTTAAGGTCTTCAGTTCTTGGAATGAGACATCACTCATTACTGACTGAAATCTCCTCAGTTGATTGTAGGTGTAACCGGCCATCTATACAAACAACTCACTGATGATTAAAGTCCATGAAATGCCCTTGTATTACAATGAGCCCAGTGCTTGCTTGACCAGACAAGTGGACATCATTACCTGGCTGAGGTGACATATTAGCCTAATCATCACACATGGAAAACTGTGTGTGAGGGGATGGATTATATTGGAACTCTATACTTTCTATATGATAGGTCTGTAAATTTACAACTACTTTAATAAGAAATAGTTTAAATAACCTCAGTATCTCTAAGTTTCCCATTCTCTTCAAACTAATCTACAGATTCAAGAAAATTGCAAAATCATAACATAGACATTGATAAACTGATTGGAAAAGTTTTATAGAAGTTAAAGATCTAGAATAAACAAAATGATTCTCAAAAGGGGAAGAAATTTGGAGGTCTTACACTATATAGTTTTAAGAATTACCAATGAATAACAATAACTGAAACACTATGGTATTGCAATAAAAAAGACAAATAGATCAATGGAACCAAATAGAGAGTACAGAAATAAACACCTATTTACATGATCAAATGGTGCCAATGCAAGTCAATGAGGAAAAGAATGTCTTTTCCACAATGTTGCAGCAATTAGGGAAACTAAGGAAAAAAGTAAATATAGGACCCTCCCTTACACCTTATATGAAAATTAAAATCAGAAATTATAATGGTTATGGAAGAAGAGATAGATTTAACTGTGTGACCTTGGTTTGGGCAAAGATTTCTTAACTGGAACACACAAAGCTCTAACTATTATAAAAGATCAATTGAACTTGATCAAATTTTTTAAAACAGCTCGTCAAAAGACATCAGAAAAAGAAAAAAGAAAAGAAAAAACTCAGATGGGAGGAATATATTAACTACACCTATATTTGTCAAAGGGCTTATACCCAGAATATATTAAATACTCTTCAAACAAAATAATATAAAGGCAAAGAATGCCAAACTAGGCAAATATCTTGAACAGATATTACCCAAAGGAATATATACAGAAGGGACAATCAGTGCATAAAAATGGGCCAAATATTATTAATCATTAGGCAAATTAAAATCATAATGTGATACTACTTTACTTCCAACAAAATGACTGAATGTAAAAAGATTGGAAACATCAGATACCTGACTCAGCCTTCAACCCCTGGATACACCATCTGAACTGTGTGGGCTTCAAATTTTTAAATCTAAGACAAATACAGTCTAACTTTCTTAATTAGAACCACTGCTACACACAAAAGATAAATGAAAGGATGCCGAGGCACAAGGAAAGCCAACTGTAATAAGGTGAATTAATTTGTAGAATGTCTTCTATAAAGCAGATGATTAATAAACACATGTTATTTTGCATAATATGCCAAGAGAGCTTTGTACTGATTCCTTCTCTAGCTACAGTTCCATGGCTAAGATATTGTTGCAAGGATGGCAGAAATAGTGCAAGAATGAGAAATTCCTGATATAACCTGCCTTAGCCAGTTTACCAAGGAGTACATAAGATTAAAGTGATGATGATTAGTCAGCCTTGAAACCCTCTAAAGTAGAATCTTGATAGGTGATTTGGGTGAAGTGAGAAATATTGAGAAAAGAAAGTTAACACAAAATTAAAGAGTAAGTACTATGCATGCAAGAGAGTGAATCATAACATGTCAAGATGATATGAACCAAGGAGAAATATACTAAATTAGAGCCATATCTTGGAGTAGGATAGAGCTCTTGTAATGAAAAAAAGCATACCTTAATGGGTGAGCTGCTGAAGCAGGATCAAAACTGAGCTGTGTGGGCTTCACAGAGGGGAATCACCCAAGAAGTTGCCACATTGAAAAATCATCATAAACAATATTAAAATATCTGAGAATGAAGGTAGAGATCAGACAAGGAGGAAAAAGGATAGTGGCATTGGCTGCTAGCAACATAATTTTTAAATTTTTGTAGTAATAAATTTGTTTATGTAAGTTATTTATTTGT
This sequence comes from Dasypus novemcinctus, assembly GCF_030445035.2. Classification (NCBI taxonomy): domain Eukaryota; kingdom Metazoa; phylum Chordata; class Mammalia; order Cingulata; family Dasypodidae; genus Dasypus; species Dasypus novemcinctus. Next base: position 90,000,706 of record NC_080675.1, on the reverse strand, counting down.
GTAGAAAAAATATTAACAGAATAATTAACATATATGGAGAACTTATTCTATCACAGTCATGGTGCTAATTGTTTTATTTTATTTTATTTTACTTTTTAATTTACTCTTTATTTTTTTAAAAGATACTTAGATTACACAAAATGTTACACAACAAAATCTAAGGCATTCCCACATGCCCATTCCCCATACCTCCCACCCTTCCCCACATTAACAACTTCTTTCATTAGTGAAGTACGTTCACTGCGATTAATGAACACATTTGAAGCATTGCCACTAAGCATGGATTATAGTTTACATTGTAGTTTACACTCTTTCCTATTCAATTCTGTAGGTTATGCAGGATATATAATGTCCTGTATCTGTCTTTGCAATGTTATTCAGGACAATTCCTAGTCCTGAAAATGTCCCCATATTACACCTTTTTTTCCCTCTCCCTCCTTCAGCATCTCCAGTGGCCACTGTCTCCACATCAATGATATATAATTTCTTCCACTGCAGAATCAAAATAAGTCTATATTATCAAAGTAAGTCCACCCTAATACATATTTTATTCCCCTATCCTGAGGATTCTGGAATGCTGATGCCCCACTCCACCTCTAATTGAGAGAGGGCCTTGATCCCATATTGTTGATGGATGGGACTCTCTTACAGTTACAGACTCTCTTGGTTCCTTGGTATGGTGGTTGTCCATCCTTACCTCCTTGTTAGTTGTCCTGGATGAGTCCAATGAACTGGAGAGTAGGTGTTGTAACTCCACTGATGCTCAAGGCCCAGTTGGCAGACAGACCAAAGATTTAAGTCTCTTGGAAATACACCTACCAAATCCAGCATCAACTATAGGTTCAAATAGAAGGGACAGAAGAGACATGTGTAGAGAAGTCACAACTGAGTCCAACTCTGTCACACCCAGGAGCACAAACTCCAAAGAAGGGCCCACTGGGAAGGCACCAAACTCCAGAGTTATCTGCCATTATCATAGGACCTGGGTGTCTCCAAAGCCCTCAGGAGCACCACTATTTGGGGTAATATCAACTTTGGCAGTCTATGAGATCCTGCTGAGATGTGCATAAGCATTACCTCTGGGATGACCTCCCTACTCACTTTGAAGTCTCTTAGCCACATAAACTCATTTGTCTTTGTCTTTTCCCCCTTTTGTTCAAGGTCTTTTCCCAATCACTTTGCTAGTTGGTGTTTGGTAATAATCCCTTGGTGCCAGGGAGGCTCATCCCTGGGAGTCATGTTCCATGCTGGGGGGAAGGTCATGCATTTATATGCTGAGTTTGGCTTAGAAAGTGGCCACATTTGAGCAACACGGAGGCTCTCAGGAGGTAACTTTTAAGGACCCTACAGCACTAGGCTAAATTGCAGTTTTGAGAGCAAAGGCTCATAAGCATAGTCATCAGTATCAAGGTCCCATCTATGGACCATCTTCCATTGCTAGTCATTGCCCCTATACTTGGGGGATTGTTACTGTTCCATTAACAAATGTGGCAGAGCTCCCCAGGATGGAATTCAATATTCTCTTGGTTATTGTGTGAATCTCCATCCACTGTGACAATGCCCCATGAACACTTGAACACATTTATACACCTTATATATATGCCCAGGTGAACTTCTTCCCATGTATCCCCCATCACTGACACCCCATACCAGTGATCCTCCCCAGCCACAGTTGTAACCCTTTTGTGATCCAAAACTTCATCAAAAATGAAGCCAAGAATATTATCAAATAAAATTAATAGGAAAATGATATAATAATGATACGTTTAAACATAAGAAATAAAATACATAGTTTATTAGTAAGCCAAAGGGGTACAGATGCAAAATACCAGAAATAGGTTGGTTTTCATAAAGGGTATTTATTTAGGGTAGGAGCTTACAGATACCAGGACATAAAGCATAGGTTACTTTCCTCACCAAAGTCTATTTTCATGTGTTGGAGCAAGATGGCTGCCGATGTCTATGAGGGTTCAGGCTTCTGGGTTACTCTGGGCTCAGCTCCTCTGTTTTCTCCATAAGAACAGCTGTAGACTATTAGGAGAATGGCTCTGTCTCTTTCTCCGGGGTTCCAGCTTAAGACTTTAGCATCAAACTCCAACATTAATAACCCTCAACTCTGTCCTTTGCCATGTCTTTTATCTGTGAGTCCCCACCCACCAAGGGGTGGGGACTCAATGCTTAAATGATGTGGCCCAATCAAAGCCCTAATCATAACTTAATTATACCCAGGTACAGACCAGATTACAAATGTAATCCAATATCTAGTTTTGAAATTCATAACCATATCAAACTGCTACACATAGTAATTTAGAAAATCTAAAACTAAAATAAAATTTAAAAATTAAGATATTAGAAAATAACGAAAAATATTTTTAAAAATTTTCTGACATTTTGCCTTTCATCACTGTAATATCTGTTGTCCTGTATGTGCAGTGACATTTTCTTCCATTTCTTCCCCAATGTCTTACTTTTTTTCATTTTGTCTTCAAAGAAGTTTTAGGTCATAGTAAGGTCACATACAGAACACAGGGGACTCCCATATATCCAACATCTTCCCTCTTTTCCCCCCTTCCTGTATCAATAACCTTTTTATATGTGGATGGTACATTTGTGACAACTCATGTACAGATATTGAAACATAGCAATTAACCATGGTCAATGGTTTACATTATGGTCTACACTCTAGACCATACACTGTTATATATTTCTGATTAAATTCAACATGGCCTGTATCCATCATTGCAAGATCATGCAGAATACTTCCATTGCCCCCTAAATATTCCCTCTTCTATATACTCTATTCCTCTCTCCACCTCCCATCAGGGCCCATGGCTACCACCAGGCTTCACTCCTTCAAGGATAAGATTCATAATTACTTACAACAGTACTGAGGGCTTGGCATACTGGTCTGTCCTCCCCTATTAGGAACTGCCCATGTTCTCAAGAGACACCCACCCCTCTGTTTGAGAAATTATCAGTTCTCCACAGAGTGGGAATTCAACTCCTTCCCTCTCATTATGTCTGTCTCCACCACTGATAAAACACACTATGACAAAATGATGACTCACACATTCTCTAGAAGACTGCCCTAGGTGGGCCCTGTTCTGAACTAGCAACATATTGAAATAATCATTAATAATCACTACCACTTGCTGCATCTTGGGAAGGTCAGTAGAAAGGGGATGTTCATTTAGAGAGAGGGTTTTTTGGGCATTTCCTTTACTTCTGTAGCAATCTCAGACATAAATATCTTGCAAAATTTGGTTCAGCTTAATTCTCTATGAGAAGACTTTTATGACCAGAAGGTCATCACTGTGTTAGTTTATTCTTTCACTCACTTATACATCCACTCTTTTACTGAGAGTGTATCACATGGCAGGCAGTGATGTCTAAGCTCTTCTCCTAGACCACGAAAAGCCAAAGCGCTGAACCTGAGCTGGGTTCCTGGTGGCCTGCACTGTTGTGTTGGGGGACATTACTGACCTATGGAATGTAGGACATGGAATGAGAAATCATCTTTGTGCAGATGGAAAACAGGATACCAGGCAAGTAGCCATACAAGAGAGAAATGGGAAAGTACTTGCTTTGCTGATCGAATTCAGGTGAAAGTTTTTCAGCCTATTATACAATGGTTTGGAACAAGTGAATAGGAGTCAAAATTAGGAAAGAATCAGGGTCACCAGGCATATTTGCCTACAGCCTATACAAGCCTGGTGTTTTGTGACTCAAATATCTTTCCACAGTTACATATACAGTACTGAACCTCCTTAAACATTTTTTTGAAATGATTCAATCAGTTTTGAACAAAACCATCTGGGAGAATTCCAATGGGAAAGGATAGGATACAGCTCTTGTGTGGATTAGTAAGTGGAGGCAGAGTAGCTAATGGCTGCAGAGAAGAAACTGCCAACCATACCCTCAAGGCATGAAAATTTAACAAGTTTACTGTATGATATGAAAAAAAGAAGAGGCCCTGCTTTAGTCATTTTACTGAGAAAGGGAGTAGGGTAGGAAACAGATAGATACAAGGGTAGAGACAGAAACTGTCAGAGAGAGAGAATCAGACAAAGAAAGTGAGAGAGTGTACGTTGACTTTTTAGTAGTGTTGGCACAGTGACCAAGTGTTGGCATGGTGTGGGAGGGGCATGTTAACTCCCTTTTCAGAGTTTCCACCAGCTGCTTCCTTCTTCCCCATTCTTTGATTTGAACATAGGATTTATTTTTGTTATTGTTGTTATTTTTATTTATTATTTATTTTTAACTTTATTTTTAAAAAGGTTTTAGAGAATAGAAAATTTACATAGAAAATATAGGGGATTTCCATATTTGCCTTCTCTCTCTCACATTTTCCTTTATTAATAACATCTTTCAATGTTGTGGTACATTTGTTACAATTGATGAACAAATATTGAAGCACTGCTATTAACCATGGTCTATAGTTTACATTATGGTTTACGCTTTGCACCATACAATTTTACAGGTTTTGACAAAATATATCCATTATTGCAAAATCATGCAGAAAAATACCAGTGCCCTAAAAATGCCCTGTGTTCTACCTAGTCACTCTCCCTCCTCTCAGAACTTAGGATATCTACTAAGTTTCAGTTTCTCAAGAATAATGTTCATAGTTGCATGCATTAATAATGTGGGCTTGACATACTGTTCTGTTTTCTTCTATCAGACACTGCCTATGTACTCAATAAATTTTTTCTTTTCTGAGAATGTGGCAGGAATCCTCAGGATGTGAGTTAATATTTTGTTGTTTATTATGTGGATCTCCACCCACTGAGCTAACACCTTATGACATGAGAACACATTCATATTCTATCAAAGTTTGCCCAAGGTACACTCTTTCCCACATATCCTCCCACCACTGACACCCTGCACCGATGACCCTCCCCTGCCATTTTTGCCAAAAGAACATTCCCACAATTATATTTTCAGCCATTGACCTCTAGCTCCCCAGAGTTCACCTGTTCCTTCCTCAGCCCTCCACCAAGTTCCATGAATAGCCCAACCCGCACCCCCAACCCTGTGCACCCTCACATTCCAGCACTGTGGACTCCACTCATGTCCCTGCATCACCATCACCTCCATTAACTGTCAAACAACCTTCCTCCATCTTATCGTAGATTTTTCCCAGATTGAACATAGGCTCACCGTTCTTTACTATCTTTCTGTGTCCTGGTAACCTATCTTCAAGACTCTATCTCTGTGAGTCTGCTCAATATGCTTAGGTCATATCAGTGAGATCATGCAATATTTGTCCTTTAGTGACTGGCTTACTTCACTCAGCATAAAGTCTTTGAGATTTACCCAAGTTGTGTGTGTCAAAACTTCATTCCTTTCCTACTAATTGAATTTGGCAATATATTAGGCTTCATTTTTGAATAAGTTTTGGATCACAGAGGGGTTCAACTATGGCAGGGGAGGAGCATTAGTGTAGGGTGTCATTGACTGGGGATGCATGGGTGGGAGGGAGTTCTCCAGGGCATGCATATGGGGCATATAGATAAGTTCAGATATTTGTTGGGTGTTGTCGTAGTGCATAGAGTTACATATGATGACTGAGGGAGTGTTGAGTTCCCATCTGTGTGAGTTCTGTCACATTCCCCAACGGAATAGCAATGATCTCCCACTGGCAAAGACCAGTGAAGAAGGAATGCCCAATGATGGGCCTTTGATACTCATGACTATGCTTATGAGCCTGTGTGCTTGAAATTTCAAATAAGACTAGAGCTACAGGGTGTCTAAAAGTTACCTCCTAAGAGCCTCCATGTTGCTTAAATGTGACCTCTCTCTAAGCCAAACTCAGCATGTAAATGCATTACCTTCTCCCCAGCGTGAGGGATGGGTGCCTCCCTGGACCAAGGGATTACTGCCATCACCAGCTGGTGATGTAACTAGAAAAAGACCTCGAATAAAAGAGAGAAATGGTAAAGACAAATGAGTTTACATGGCTAAGAGACTTCAAAATGAGTTGGGAGGTCATCAGAGGGGTCAAGCTTATGCACGTCTCAAACCAGACACAGTCAAAGTAGATATAACCCCAGGTACTGGTGCTCCTGACAGATAGATCCTAACAAGGCTCATTGCCTTGCCAGTGGGCCCTACCTTGGAATTTGTGCTGCTGATTGTGATGGAGTTGGACTCAAATGGGACCTCTCTATACATGCCTCTTCTGTCACTTTTACTGAACCTATTATTGGTGCTGAGGTTTGTGTATGCTCAGGAGACTTGAATCTCTGGATTGTCCATGTACCAGCTCGGTCCTTAGCCTCAGCAGAGTTGCAACACATACTCTCCTATTCATTGGAGTTACCCAGGTCAGCTGACAGGGAGGTTAGAATGGTCAGCCACCACACCAGGGAACTGAAAGAGTTTACAACTGCAAGCAGAAGAATCACATCCATCAGCCATGTGGAATCTAAGCCCCTTCTCAATTTAGAGGTAGAGTGGACATTGCCATCCCAGGGTCCACAGGATGGAGGAATATAATATGGATTGGAGTGAACTTGCTGGTATTCTACTATAGAATTATTGTGACTCTAGCAATGGAAGAAATTGTATCACTGATATGGAGATGGTGGCCACAGGAGTTACTGAAGGCTGAGAGAGGGAGGAAGAGGTGTGACATGGGGCTTTTTCAGGACTTGGAGTAGTCCTGAATGATATTGCAGGGACACGTGCAGGACATTGTATATCCTGCCATAACACACTGGATGGACTGGGGGAGAGTGTGAACTACAATGTAAACTATGGCCCATGTGGTGTGGCAGTGCTCCAGGGTGCATTCACCAAATGCAATGAATGTACCACACTGTGATGAAAGGAAATGTTGATATGGGTGGAGTGGGGGGTGTGGCTAGTCAGATATATGGGAATCTCTTATGTTTTTAAATGTAACATTTTATGTGATCTATTTATCTTTTTTAAAAAAGAGACAATAAAAAAACAAAACAAAATAAAATAAAAGACTTCATTCCTTCTTTAGCTGAATAATTGTCCATTGTGTATATATACCACATTTTGCTTATCCACTCTTCTGTTGATGGACATTTGCATTGCTTCCAACCATTGGCAATAGTGAATAATGCCACTGTGAATATTGGTGTGCATATATCTGTTTTTGTTCCTGCTTTCAATTTTTCTGGGTATATACCTAGTAATGGAATTGCTGGATCATGTGGCAATTCTATAGTTAGCTTCCTGAGGAAGAGCCAAATTGTCCTCCACAGTGGCTGTAGCATTCTTCATTCCCACCAGCCATGGATTAGTGTTGCCATTCCTCCACAACCCCTTCAACACTTGTAATTCTCTGTTTTTTTAATAGTTGCTTGTCTAATACGTATAAGATGATATCTCATTGTAGCTTTGATTTGCATTTCACTAATAGTTAGTGATTTTGAGCATCTTTTCATGTACTTTTTAGCCATTTGTATTTCCTCTTCAAAAAAGTGTCTATTCAAAGCCCTTGCTCATTTTTTAAGTGGATTGTTTGTCTTTTCATTTTTGAGATGTAGTATTTCTTTATGTATGCTGAATATTAGATTTTATATATGATATATAAGATAAGTGGTTCCCAAATATTTTCCCTCATTGAGTAGGCTACCTTTTCACTTTCTTTTTATTTTTTTTTAAATGTTACATTCAAAAAATATAAGAGGTCCCCATATAACCCCCACCCCCCTCACCCCACTCCTCCCACAGCAACAACCTCTTTCATCCTCATGGGACATTCATTGCATTTGGAGAAAACATTTTGGAGCGCTGCTGCACCACATGATAGTGGTTTACATTGTAGTTTATACCTTCCCCCACTCCACCCAGTGGGCCATGACTTGACAAATTCCTTTGAAGCACAAAATTTTTAATTTTGAGGAGGTCCCATTTATCTATTTTTTTCTTCCATTGCTCATGGTTTGGGTGTCAGTTTTATGAAACAATTTCCTGCTACAAGATCTCGTGGATGCTTTCTTTTAGAAGTTTTATGGTCTTGGCTCTCATATTTAGATCTCTGACAAAGGATTTCTGAAACATAGGTAAAATTTTATAGTTGCTCCTTTAAGACAAGATCTGCAGTCCCTTCATTCAACCAGATCGCTCTTAAAACATTTCTAAATGGCCTCTGGTTTCTGTTGAAGGATGTAGACAGGTAAAAAGAGCTTCACTCTTATTCTCAAAATAAAAAAATAAAAAGCTGGATGAACTTCAAATTCCTGACTTATACCAAATCCACTGGTGAAAGAAAATACAGGGAAATCAACCTGCCCCAGAATAAAGGAGAGACAGGTGTCAGCAGGGAATGATGAGATGAGAGCAATTGCTTACCTGAAGTAAATGCCACTGGATGCCTATAACAGAGTTCAGTGAATACATGATGATTTGGTGAAGGGCATGTGTGGGTTGGCAGGAGGGTGGGGAGCCCCTGAGAGCCACAAACATTGAGGCTACCTGTTACAGGCTTTTTCTCTCCAAATCTCACCCAAGTTCTCACAAATGAAGTAGAGAAAAGTTTTAAGTAAGCCTTGGTTGTGGTGAAGACTTAGGAAAAGTACAAAACTCCACTCAGACCATTTCCCCTATTTTCCCTATGAACAAAAGCCTTAATGTTGCAGCTTTAATTTGTGGAATGAAGGTCAACAAATATCATCACCCTTAGGTCCCATGAGGGAACTCACAGAAGCTGGAAACGGGAGAAAATGTCTCTGTTCCTTGAGAAGGGCAAGAATTCATGGTGGGCCCAGAACCAAGTTCGGAGCTGGGAGAAGAACTGAAATGTCCATGCTCCTGAGACCCATGGTCAGGTGCCTGCCTAAGAGGGAAGCTCAATCAGAACAACAGAGAACATTCGTCACACCCCCTCAACTCCTGCCCCCCACCACAAACAAGCTAATAAACCTCCCGTAACAAGTTACAGACAAATACTGTTTGAGAGGGACAAGAGACCTACAAGAGACTCTCTCTAAGGACTAGTGCATAGCAAAGACATAAACCTTGGAGTGAAGCGGATACTGCTCAGGCAAACAACCTTTCCACCCTCTCTCCCCACAACAGAATCTCTACAGGAATTTGATGCCTGTAGTGCTTGGAATGTAACCATAGCAACAATAAATCTTAAACCCAGACCAGCTCCCAACTACAGTCAAATCCCCATAATAATTGGTAAATTTGTTTTTCACAGGATCAGGAGTATGGTTTATTAATTCTGTAACTATGTGTACACTGCTGTTGAACAGAAAAGTAAATATCCTATACTGTAGATGATGAAAGAAAGGTTTCTCACTCCAGAAAAAATAAGTTACAAATAAACAAGGAGGGAATGTTGGAATGAACCCTGTGGATCTGGACTGGAGCCAGAGGCATCAGCATGAACCTATGATTTTTGTTTAATATACAGATAACTAGAAGTAGAAATATAGATGTGTGTGTGTTCATACACATGTGTGCATGGGTTAGTATATATATACATATATTCCAGAACTCTATCCACTAAGGTAGACTAGAAGCAGGGAGTGATATCTTAGGAGCAGTGAACATACCAGAGTTCCTTGAAAAAGTAGTTGATTCCAGGACAGAGGCAGGAAAAATACAAGATGAACCTGGAGCATCTTATAGTGAAAAAAGTTAAGGAAATTTGAGGGGGTGGAGGGAGGGAAGGAAGGAGGGAGGGACTGAGGGAGAGAGCAAAGAAGAAAGGAAGAAGGAAGGAAGGAAGGAAGAAAGGAAGGAAGGAAGGAAGGAAGGAAGGAAGGAAGGAAGGAAGGAAGGAAGGAAGGAAGGAAGGAAGGAAGGAAGGAAACTGGGATAGGACATATCAAAAGACACAGGAGCTATCCATAAAGAACTCCCACTAGCTAATTTGGTACATCTTGAATAACAAAATAAATAAAACGGTATTGTATTGAAACCCAAGAATAAAATATATACCCATGAGTCCACACTGATTTAAAAAGAAAGCCAAATAAGTAAATAAATGTGAGCAATGGGACAGGATTGTCTACAGAAAAATCACAAATAATCACTACTGATCATTGTTGTATAGTTAAGCAAGGGGAAGTTGGGTAGAAGGTATATTGGTACTCTCTATACTACATTGCAAGTTTTCTGTAGGTCTCAAATGATTTTAAAATTAAAAGTTAAAAATGACAAAAACAAAAGCCTTTCTATATTTCAACTCTAGAGATGCCAGTAAAAGTGTAACAACAACATAAAACATACAAAAATTTTTCATGACTTTGTTTAGTATTTTCCATTTTTCACTTTAAAAATCAACATGTATATTTCTATATGTTCCACATTTTTAAAAATGATGAGAAACAAGGAAGGTTTTCACCTACCATTTGTAAGTTCTTCTTTTCAAGTAACAGATTGTGGGTATGGATTTTATTTCCCATAAATGAAAAGCCAAGTTATATATAATCATCACTAGATGTCATCTGCTTATCTTTAATTTTTGAAGTATTAGAGACATCTAGAATTTTGAACAAATAACTGTAACTTACAGAACTGGATCTGGTGAGGATCACATTGAGGCAAATTTGTAGTTATTGTTTTAACATTTCTCATCAATTTGTACTTCAATATTGGTATTTCTTATTTCTTTTATAGTTATCCAATTTTTCATCATAGTTATAAATTAAATAACATATTATTAACCAAAAATAAATAACTGTAAAAAGTACCATGACAGCATCAGTGTTAAGCTGAGTGAGAGACCGCCTAAGTAACTGAGTCATCCTCAACCTTACACTGAGCTTTACTAAATGCTATAAACTCTCATGTCAAAATTTTCAGAGGTTCTCCAATTGTGCCATTTTAAATAAAAATGTATTTTCCACTGTCTGAAGTTTTAAAATATAGAAATGAAACAGAATGCATTACTAACTTTGTCCCCCTGTTTCCCTAAATAACGGTAAATACTGGCTGCTCACACACTGTTGTTTGAAAAACACTGGACTAGTCAATAGGTGGAGAATGCTGCCATTTTGAACTTTCAGCATGTTTATGTAGAACAGAACACAAAAAATAAAATAAGTCAATTTTGGATCATGTATAATGTTCTTAGCTGCAAATAAAACTGAAAGCCTGAAGGTTGGTTAGCTCTAGAGATTTTTTTATTCATTAGCTTAGGGAAGACCTAAAAATTGCAGATTCCTTATGCATTTCTGCTGCCACATTTTCTTGCAGCCTATCTAGGCATAACAAATGTTGAAAGGAAAAATTCTCTTTTCTTGTGTCATTTATTTTTTTATTAGAGAAATTGTAGATTTACAGAAAAATGGAGAAAATAATTTCCATATACTTCCCTCCACCCCCTACCTTGTCACCCTTTAAAAGCAAAGAAATCTTTCCAGGAATTTCTCCCCACTGAGTTGACATCCTTTCATGTCTCATTTCCAGAATTGTGTCACTTGTTCATCCTTAATCCAATTACTGGCAGTAAACCAATAAACTAATCTAGGATTGACTTCTGAATTGAGAATAAAGTCACTTTCCTTGAAAGCTGGATACTTTAGATAAAGCTAGTTTATGTTGACAAGAAAGACTGGGTTAATGGGTATTAAGTGGGAAGCCTATTTTATACAGGAGAAATGTCCTTTCCCTGAAGGAATTTAAGTTTACAAAATTGCAAAGGGAGGGGAGTTGTATAAGCAGTATGAGAAGTAAACGTTAGGGGTATGCATGCTACAGAGAAATATACCCCAGATTCTAGGAGTACACTCAAACTAGGTAGATTGGGGATTTATGTCATCAGAGAGGGCTGCCTGGAAAAGGTAACACATGGATTGGATGCGGCAGAAGGGCTATTGGGCTGAAGGGTTAAAAAAACAAATAAGATCTTGAAGGGCTTCCCATCATATGCCAAGGAGTTTGTGCACCACCCTAGAAGTGACTGAAAGTAGTTGGAGGGTTTCGAAGACATAAGGGAATGGATGGAATTGTATTTTAAGAAAGATTGCTCTGGTAACTGCAACAAGGACAGACTACTCCTGCCTCTTGTATTTTTATGTTTTTTTTTTATGATCTGATCTTCTTATTTAGCACTTAACATTCAAGTTTTGATTTGTGAATTCATTTTCATGTGTGAGGGAGAATCATATCAACTGAACTATATAAATTCCATGAAGGCAGAAATGATAGTTTATTCTGTCACATGCTTCTCAACATTGCTAGTACAGTGACTAGCATCTAATTGTATTGCTGTTAAATAGTTTCTTTTCATTCCAAAGCTTCACTAGCCATAATTCTAGATGGTATTGAAGTATGTTAGAAAAAGAACAGAGACCAGACTCAGCCAGATTAGAGTTTGAATCTCAATTTCCTCATCTATATAAACAAGTGATTATCATCTTTCCCTTTTAGAGTTTTAATGATTAAATGTGATATTTCAGAGTAAAGTGTCTATATATTGGGGACTGAATGAATGTAAATTTATTTATTTAATTTTTCCTCTCTCCCTAAATAGGAACATAAACTCTATGACAATAAGGGCTTTGCATAATTATCTAGGTCATCACAGTATCCAAGGGTAAAGACCAGAGCCTGACACATAATAACACTTAATAAAATATTTAAATAAATAAATGAATGAAAGGCTGCAAAAAAAAAATGGCTTTCCATGCAGTATTTAAAAATAATGGCATACTAAAGAATGTTCTTAGCTTTCGATTTGGTAATCCTAGATAAAGGAAACTTTTAAAAGGGCATTTTATATTCATTTATGTAAACAGGATAAAGCCTTAGGTACCTATATTATTTCCTAACTATCACTGAATATCCCCCTCCTTTACCCTCATCATGCCCATGCATCTTCCTCCTACATGCTGTTTCCACATCAGGACCAGAGCCTGAATGCTCAGCTGCTTCCTGTCATCTGGTCTACCCACAGATGGAAGAAGTTAGAAGAGTGTCCCATAATATAGAATAACACTCAATCCTGACTGCTCACCTGGGTGAGCTTTTAAAATAAAGGTGCTCTGGCTCCACTTAATACCAGAATCTCTAGGGGCTGGGCACAGATTATAATGTTTTCATGTAATTTTCATGAGTATCCAGGGTTGAGCTCCTCATTATAGTGATCCCTTAAGCGTTTGGTTCATGTATGATTTAAAATATGCTCCAAGAGTGTGAACTACAGGGTGAACTATTATCTATGTAGGGCAGCAGTGCCCCAAAATGTGTTCACTGAGTGCAATGAGTGTGTCACAATGATGGGGGAGGTTCTTGGTGTGGGAGGAGTGGGGATGGGGTGGGGGGTATACAGGAACCTCTTTTATTTTTTAATGTAATATTTTTTTGTGATGTATATATCTTCAGAATTATATAATTTACAAAAATGATGTGGTGGGGGGTGGGGGGTGGGTTATATGGGAACCTCTTATGTTTTTTGTTTTTTTCTTATTTTTTTAATATAACGTTCCTTGTGCTCTATTAACTAATTAAAAAAAATACAAGCAATAAAAATAAAATAAAATAAAATATGCTCCAAAACATCTCACTCAGTACTTTAATAATAAAGATACAAAGGATATACTTATACTTTTTGTTGAAGTATATAAACATAAAGATGAGTGCACATATCACAAGAGTACTGCACAATAGATTTTCTAAACTGAACCCAGCCATGTCATGACAGCCAGATCAGAACATGCTATCATCAGCATGTTAGAAGCCCTCTGCATGCCCTTCCAGTCACCGGCCCCCTCCAAGGGTAAACACTATCCTAATATTAATCAGCATGCATTTGTTTTGCTTCTATTTTTACTTTCTATAAATGAGATCACAGTGTGTTTTCTTTTGTATCTGGTTTAAGATGCTTTTTTTAAAGGAAGAAATAATGAAGTCTAGGTTCTGTGCATTAATACATTTTATGTATATCCAGTAAAATCCAGAAAAAAAAATTTGAAAAGTTCATTTGGAGAGATGGTAAAGAAAAGTGTTTTAAAGCTGATCCTCTGAAACTGAATGATCATGGGTTCACATTCCTGCCCTGCTTCTCCTAAGATTGTGACCCTGGCAAATATTCGCCTTTCTAAGTCTCAGTTATTCATCTGTAAAATATAATTAATAATAGTACTACATCAAAGACTTGTGGAGTTCATATAAGGCAATATGTTTAAAGTGTTTATCACTATGCCAGGGTACAAAGTAAGCCTTAGTAACTCTTAATATTTGTTATTTGTGATTACTTAGCAAAAAACAAGGTAATCACTAGATGCCAGCATGGATTTATTAAGATTAAATGAAGGCAAATTAACCTCACATTAAATAAAGTAGGAATACTAGTCATGTAAATCAGATGCAGGTCACAGATGAAGTGTACCTTGAAGTGATCCAGGCATTTGATAAAGTTTCTCAAGATAAGGAAATAGGTCTTAATGATAGCCCATCTCAAACTGTGTCTGCCATAAGGCTCCAAATTATGGACTATATCAGCAACATCCAGGTATTCTATTAAAAATAAAGATATCCTGACCCTGGCTCCACCATAAACTAAATGAATTAGAATGGCCCCAGAAGTTCTCTAGTAATCCACACTTTTAACAAACTCCTTGGTTGACTGTGATTTACTGCCAATGTTTAACTACTAAACTGTTCTATATAGTCCTAAAGGATAAGGGTTTCATTCTGGAGGCTATTAGAACTTTAATGATTAATTTAGTGCCTGACATGTAACTTTTCAATAAATATTTATTTGTTGAACTGTGAAAAGGACTCTAAGATAATCATGTCATGATCCTGTTCAACATCTTTATCAGAAATATTGAAAGAAGATGATAAAGCCATGCTTATCATGTTTATAAATGATAGAGAAGAGGGGGTATATCAAAGACAATGTAAGGGAATACACTTAGGTTTTAAAAATTAAACCACGTTTCATCAGCATTTCATGGAAAAAGGAATTAATTGTCTAGCTGACCACGTATTAAAGTAACCCATCATGGGAAAGGGTTATCAACAAACTAAATGCTATCTTCTGATACATTAAAATGAAGCTAATTATGCTATTTGTCTATTTCAGGTGTCAGTCAGAAAGCTGTGGCCCACAGAGTACATGTGGCCCACTATCTGTGTTTGTAAATAAAGTTTTATTGGAACATAGCCACATTCATTCATTTATGTATTGTCTATGGCTGCTTTCACACTTCAATGGCAGAGCTGAATAACTGTGACTGAAATCATATGGTCTGCAAAAATGAAAATATTTTCTGGTCCTTTACAGAAAGTTTATCAATCTCTAGTCTACTACAAATCACACTCTCTCCATTTTCCTTAGCAATAGAGCCCTCAACTGTTGGCTGAGCATATGACTGCCTAGAATAAGACTGCATTTCTTGAACATTTTTTGCATCAAACATTCCATGCTATTGTACTGGCCAGTGAGACATATGTGGAAATGTTGTGTTTCATCTTCCCAAAAGCTTTCTTAAAAGACAGCTTATTTACCTTTCATCCTGATTGGAAATTAAACCTGATGGCTAGAGCCCAAGTAGCCATATTGGTTCATGCAGATGAAGGTCTAGATTTTGGAGCCTGAACCTAGAAAGAGACTAAGTCTCTTGTGACTTCGTTGAACTGCCCTACCAATCCTAAACTACCCTCTTCCAGTCATTTGTTTCCATTAAAAAAATCATGTTCATTTAAATGTTCTCTCATTTGCATAAAAAACTATCCTAAAGGATACACATGTATAATGTCCAGATCTTAGAACTGTATTCTTTTAGTTTGATCATACCTGGAGTCTTTTTGCCTTGTGAGGTTACAGAGTTCTCCAGCACTGGAAGGTTTTAAGCAGATCCTGAAAACCACCTGTCAGACAAAGTGACACAGAGTTCCCTGAATTGGATGGAAGTTAAACTATATGACCTCCAAGATTCTAAGTTGAGTATTCCTGGACCACATTTTTCTTTATTAATGGAAAGTGTTAAATGGGTTCTTAGTTCAAGCACTTAAAATGATTAAAGTAACCAGCCAGAAAGCCAAGCTGCCAAAATGGAAAGTGCAAAGGGAGTAAAATATCAGCACAATTTTAACTTTCTATATGCAGCAAAGCAATGATTCGGATGGTACATTAGGCCCTCATTGAAGACAGAACTGACCCTATATCAGATGACAAAATGTCCTGTGCAGTAAGTTGAAACTATCCATTTTCAAAGAAATACTGAGACAAGAAAACAATATCATTACTCCATAGGGATAATCCCTTTATCTATAAACTGCATTTTATTTTATTTTATATTTTTATGGAAATGTAGTTAAATTGAACCCAGCATGAGCACAGATCCTCTATATTATCTATAGATACCTTTATGTATTCTCTATTAATTAAACAAGCTAAATAGGAAATTCTTTGATTAGAAATTCTTTGATTTTATCTTATGGTGATGAAAGACACAATGACAGTTTTTAAATTTTTTATTTTTGTATTTTCTTTGTTTTTTAAATTATTATTATATTTTCTATCATTTTTCTTTCTTTTTTTTGCCTTTGTTTTTAGAGAGGTTTTGGATTGCAGGAGGGTTGCAACTGTGACTGTGGGGGATCACTGATATGGGGTGTTGGTGATGGGATGGGTGGGGAGGGGTGGACCTGGGCCTCTATGGCATATAGGTATGTTCAAGTGGTCATGGGGCATTGTCTCAGTGGGGTGGAGACCCACACAATAACTGAAAGAATATTGAATTCCCATACTGGGAAGTCCTGCTATATTCTCTAATAGAGTGGCAAGAATCCCTAGAGAACATGGGCAGTGCCTAGTGAAGGAGCACAGACTGATATGCCAGGTCCTTGACATTGATGCTTGTACTTAGGAACCTTGTTCTTGTGAAATTGAAACGTATACTAGTATTATATATTGCCTAAGTGTTACCTCCTGAAAGCCACTTTGTTGCTCAAATGTGGCCTCTCTCTAAGCCAAACTGAGCACATAAACTCACTGCCTTCACACCAATAGTCTCAGCAGTGTTGCAACACCTACTCTCCAATTCATCAGACTCACTCAGGACAACTAACAAAATGATGACAAAGGACAGTTCCCATCCCAAAAACAGAGTATCTAGAAGTGTAAGCAAGACAGTTCCACCCATCTGCCCCATGGGATCTAAGCCTGCTCGCAATCAGAAACAGAGTGGGCATCACCATCCCCAAATCCTCAAGATTGAGGAATAAACAAACATAAGGGAGGAATGCAACTATGGACTAAAGTAAACTTGTCATTATTCTGCAATGGAAGAACTTGTATCATTGATATAAAGATAGTGACCACCAGAGGTTCAGAGGGAAGGGAGAGGGGAGAATAGGTCTAACACGGGGTATTTTGGGGACATTGGAATTGTACTGAATGACATTGCAATGATGGATACAAGCCTTTATACATATTGTCAAAACCTATAAAAATATGCAGTGCAAAGTGTAACCTGTAATATAAACTATTGACCAGGGTTCATAGCAATGCTTCAGTATATGTTCATCAGTTGTAACAAATGTACCACCCTAATGAGAGATATTGTTAATGGGGGAAAGTGTGGGAGGGGGAGGGAATGGGATATATGGAAATCCCCTATATTTTCTATGTATCATTTATGTAATCTAAAGTTTCTTTAAAAATTAAAAAAGAAGACTGGCTGAAGCATACCTACTCTTTGACGGTGCAACTTTTTAAAAATTTTTGTAGGATTCATCTTAAATGTACTTTATTCAGTAACCCTGTCCTGGCCCACCAGAACAAGCCAGTTTGTTCTATTCTTTGCTATCACGGTATCTTGTAGTTATTCTTCAGAGCAGTTATCACGAATATAACTAACCAGTCATTTGTTTGTCCGCTTCCTAGTAGTCTATATGCTCTTCAAGCACCATGGCCATATTTGTGGTTTTTCATTTATTTTCTTTATTAGAGAAGTTACCAGTTTACAGAACATATTTGTTTTATTCACTTCTGTATCTTCAGTCCCTAACACAGTGCCTAAAAAAAACTGCAGTCAATAATTTTATTGAATAATGATGCAATTGGAAATATCATATTCTTTATTATACACTATCTTCATGTTGGGGTGCAGGTACAGATACCTTAGCTTTAAAATAACCCCTGAGGCAGAATTAACCTTCTTGAAAGTAATATTATACAACTTAATTTAAAAAGGGCACCACAGCAATAACAACAAACCAGGTATTCTAATATGTGGAAATTTGCCATTTTAGTTAGCTGGCAACACCTGATTATCCCTTTCTATGTTTGGACAATTCCACAACTAATGATTCTGCTTCCCACTATAGAAACTTAAAATAACACTCACTTTCCTAGTCCTTCATTCAGTTTGGGGAGGAATAATTGATGTAGACTCTAATAATTAGAACAGCACTTTTCTGACTCTGAATCAGGAGTCAAAGGCAAATTTATTGCCTGCAAATAACACAAATTAATATAAGTATTGGTAACAAGACTGGAATATTACCCAATAGAATGAGGAAAGAGAAGATTTGAAGTTACCATGATGGAGGGAATGAAGACTAGGCATGGGTTAAATAATTTGTATTCTTTCTCAATAAGGTGATCGAGCTACTGCTATAGATGATTATCCATTTGTCAACAGCGTCAAGTAATCAACCTTAACTCTTGAGATACTAGCCAGATGCCAGGTGTCAGGGCGTTTACATGGGACACTTTTTAACCAAGAAAGGATCTTCAGTTTCCCCATATTAGAATAGATAGTCATTGTTAATTTGGACTTTCTTTTCCTGTCTACCATGCTTCTTCCAACAACCATCAATGAATTACTGAATACCCTAAAATCTGTGATGGTATCCCATATAACATTGCTTATTACTTAGAAATGATCTCCCTTCCATCACAGATATAGGCTACTTATCTAGGTGATCAGCCAATAAGATTCATTTCCTTAGACATAGAATAAGTTTTTTTCAGTTTTTTCAGAATCGAAGTTTTTTTCAGTTTGCTACAAATTGTTTCCGTAGTGATACATATATTGTCACAATGTTGGTAAACAAGAAAAGTGATACTCAGATTGACTGAAAAATATATGCCAAACTTCAGTCATGACCATCCATTGTTGATTGTCTAAAGATCTTGTTCAAACTTCTCCCTAGAGAGGGTTTTCTGTCTTTTTCCCATTCTGGCTTTGTTGGGGCTATTTCGAAAGTTAGCTGCATGTGTGGGATTGGAGAACAGATTAGGCCCTAGAAACAAACAAAAATGCCAGAGACAAGTCTTAACAGTGTTAATCCCTTGAAGCAATGGCATGCTGACAATTTTAAAAGAAAAATGGTCAGTTCCTATATGAACAACATTAATTAAAGGAAATATAAACCATATAGAACAATTCAAAGTCAAAAAACAGAAGACCTAAGCACAAATAGGGCCATGTCACTCTTTTTAAAAGCTTTTCATAGCACTATTTTGTCTTAAATTTCCTAATACTATGTACAATGAATTTTTTAAAACCTCATATTGTATCTTGTTACAATTACTTTTTACTGACATTTTTGTGGAAAGTAAGAAGGTAAGGAATGCCTCTGAAGGAAAAAAGCAGATGAAAGGGGAATCACTCGAAGAGTCATCAGCATACTTTCAGAAATGGAACAACAGAAATAACTAGAATATTGCTCCCACTCCTACTCTAAGCACTGTTTGGCCACAGCCAATGGACATTTGGGTGGGGGGGAGGGGGGGATTTTGTCCTGGGTCTGTTCTCTAAGCCAAGGTAATGTTAGCCTTATTATTTAGGATTTAAGATTCTGTCCATTAATCTTTATCAGAAACTACAATTTCTTTGAAAGGAAATGTTCCTCTAAATTTACAAGCACCTTGGTTAGTGATGAAATATTTCCCTATACTATGGTAGAAACAGATGCGGTGACTGTTATGCTACACTTTTCCAGAATGGACACACTTGATACCCCAGTTTCCAAGAGAATAGCCTGCTGACACCTACAGCAAAACCCCTAGGATGGTCCTCAGCCAGGAGGTGACAGCCAAGTTTATCCTCCCTTCCTGGAGGCCGCCCATATCCTATAATGGGTTGATGGAGGGGACAAAGACCCACTCCCTTCCTCTGACTGGGAACAACTCTGAGCTGCCATTCCTTGTTGAGAGTGCTTACAGGATTAGCTGAGACTTCTGTTACAACTGTATCACTGTACACCTTCTCTTCCTGCCCAATTCTCCTTTCATTATTATTCTCTTAAACCCTCCCCAGTATAACTCCTGCAGGCAAATCTCCAACTCAGAACCTGTTTCTCTGAAAGTCTAACTTATATTACAACCACTTCTATGTAATAGACGGGTGATTGGTTAACTCTTTCTGCCAGAGGCCATTGCTCTGCACAGGGTGAAACTAAAACGAGTGTGGTTTTTTGTGGCCCATGGACTGTGGAGGGAGCCATGGCTTACACTGAAGTTCAGACTCAGAATTTGCTGCTTGATAATTAGAAGCATAAGACATATTTTAAAAAGAGATTGATCTGATGTGATCTATGCATCTTTTAAAAATAAATAAAAAATATATTTTAAAAAATGATTGAATAATGAATGAGAAAAGCTATTGGCAGTCTCTATCACTCAATAATTGGGGATTTCTATTTTCTTTGCAAAGATATCATTTCTCTGTATTTTTTCCTGGGAGAAAAATAACACTTGAAATAGGCCTTTTCTGGAAATTAAACATAGTAGTTATGTGTTCAAGGTTTTAAAACTGCTTAGGGGGTGTGATGGTAAATTGCTTCTTTGTCAAAGGTAGCAGAGAGAAAGCAACAAAGAGAAGAATGGCCTCAGTCAGATGGCAGGTTGAGCTCAATGGTTAGAAGAACAAGAACTGGAAGCTGGCTGAGCAGCCCTTCTGGGAGATTTTATGACACTTGGCAAAAGTGAACTACTTTGTGACTCTGATTACAAGATCCTGTACTGGGACGAGCACAGTTCCTTTCCCACTGGATGGAATAGAGATCATCAGGATTGGCAACCATAAAGAAGGTATATATCTTTTCACAATAGTTTCTAATTAAACTCCTATATAGGAGAATCACTGGATTTGTCAGTTTTCTGGACTTTCTTGTTAGCTTTAATAGCTGAGTGGTTAAGAGTTCTGATGCTGGTGGCTGAGTGCCTGGACTATATCCTGGCTCCATCACATAGTAATTGTTCATTTTGATTAAGTAACTTCATGCTTCTATCCTCCTCCACTAAAGTGGAAATAATATTAGGACCCACCTCATGAGTTTTGTTGCAGCGATTTGATGATATAATACACATAAGACACTTCCTGCTGGGTCTTAGTAAGCACTTAATAAATGTGAGCTATTATTATTATTATTATTATGGCCATTGCTATTATCATTTTTAAGCTTTTCAATATTTTTGGAGGTGTGAAATTAGCCTTCTTTCTAATCATCATATCTTCTTCCACAGGTTCATTTTTGCCACGCTGGTTCTGCTATAAATACTCATAGCTGATTGTAGTGAAAAAATTGCAGGTTGTTTGGTCCTTTTTTTTTTTTTTTTTTTTGCCTCTAATGTATTTTTTTAAATGTTACATTAAAAAAATATGAGGTCCCCATATACCGCCCACCCTTCTCACCCCACTCCTCCCACATCAACAACCTCTTTCATCATTGGGGCACATTCATTGCATTTGGTAGATACATTTTGGAGCACTACTGCACCACATGGATAGTGGTTTACATTGTAGTTTACACTCTCCCCCAGTCCACCCAATGGGGCATGGCAGGACATAGTGTCCAGCTTCTGTCCCTGCAGTACCACCCAGGACAACTCCAAGTCCTGAAAATGCCTCCACATCATATCTCTTCTTCCCTTTCCCTATCCTCAGCATTTTGTCCTTTTTGATCAACCATGACAAGGATGAATCAACTAAACTAGCAGGAAAGAGACCAAGAAAACAGTGAGATGCTACGTTTGGATGTGATGTTGAAGAACTCCAGGAAGAAGATTAAGGAAATAGGTAGAAAGGAATACAATTGAGAAATATTTTGTATAGTTCTCAATAAAGAATTGACAGGAAAGAAAAAGACTTCAAGACTTCAAATCTTCAACAAGGTCTAATTGTTGCTATAATTAATAGAGACTGAAATTGATTACAATCCATTCACCTAAAAAGAGGTGAAGAAAGAGGGACATTAATTAGACTTCATGTTGTGTAGTTCTAAATAGGTGGTTTCAAGATAGATTAAGAAACATTTAAATTTTTTCATACAGTAAGTGTTCTGACATTATAGCTAAATTTGAAATATCATAATTAACATTAACAGTATTCTTTGCAATTTGCAAAGCAATTTTATATAGAATGTCTCATAAGGCTGTCATGAGATAGAAAATACATAAACACTTTCGGTTTATGTAGCACTTACTCTATCTCACTTGTTATTCACAATCCTATCACACCATTCCTTTTAACTTGTTCTCATTCACCAACAAAACCTTGCTACTCCTACTTTTCTGACCACAACATGCAGCTTCACATTTTCTTCATTCCCGTATCCAGCTGGAGAAATTCTATTTGTCAAAACTTTTTTTCTGCAAGGAGTAACTTTTATTTATTTGCTTTGTGTGGAGGGGGTGTAGATGTAAATCCTAAAAGAGGGCAGAAAGTGGTAATGCCACCCATGGGATTAACTAGCAGGTTTTGGGTTTCTATGAATCATCCCTTGTAATACCCAAGACACCTGAACGACTCAAAACCACATTCACAGATGGCAAATAGGAAGAGGGACAGCTTTGCTCTAGTACTTAGCTTAGCCAATGCTCCCGATTTTGATGTTACACCATGGCTATGCACACACTGAGTAGTTAGGTACTGATGATTTTTTTAACATCATAAAAAATTTTTTTTCTAAGATTTAATTATATTTAATTAATTATATTTAATTTTTCTGAGATTTAACATGTAGTATATCTGAAAGGATGACTGAACTTTAATTTCATGTTTCTTTAACACAATAAATGTTAGTTCCTAAAAATTTCTTCTAAAGTTAATGTTCATAGCTTGAGTTACTATTTGTTTAAACTGCATATTTCTTAAATAGCTTAATTTCTAGGTGGTAAAACTGAGTGAGATATCTCATAGGGATAAGAAGAGAGAGTTACGTCTATATAAAGATTTAAAAATGTGAAACCTTTTTTTTTGTTTCAATTTTTGAGAACAATTTTAAACTTACATTTACTTTTAGGATGATTTCCCAAAGGAAACTAATTGAGAAAGGTTTCTTTGTAAACAGAGTATCCTACAAGAGGCAAATGATTTTCAAAGTAACAAATACATCATGGAGAACTGATTAGAGATTGTACCTATTATAAATCCACAATGACTACTGGTTAATTCAAGCATCCATTAGTTTTCCTGAATTACTTGATCCATGTGGTTTGGATTTGTTGTTTCAGAAAATGCCAAGTCTTGTTTTCCTATGAAGCACTTAGGCCACACTTGACTTTGTTTCATTTTTGGACCATACCCTTCTTATATAGGTTATTTTTTCTTAGTGTTTTTAATTGCCTTCCTCTCTTCTTATTGACAGAAAAGGCATGTGCCTTCTGCTCCCATTAGTAACCATGATCATATCAATCATAAAATTTGTATCATAGCATCAGTTTTCTTCTTGAGAATATTCTTTATAGAGCTTACCAACTTTCTATTCTAATTTATTTAAATTTAATTTGTAAATTTATCCCTGTGCAATTTTATCTATAAATCCTCCATTTTATTCTACCAACTCTACTTCCTCCCCCATGTTATCCAAAGAAAGGGTTCCTTTCTGTTTTCTCTTCAACAACCATATTAATCTTACTTACCTTGCTAGTGACTGGTATGGGGATAGTCAAGTGACACAATTAGGGCAAATAAGGAAAAAGGGTAAATCTGCTAAAGGCTTCTAGGATGGTTTTATTTGCTGATTCAAATGAGAAGGGAAAAAAAGTGGGGGGGAAAGAAAGACAGAATCTCTTTGTCCCTCTATTGGACTTGTTCATTTCTATATGTGATGTCCGGGACTCCACTACTTGGCTCCTTGGAGACAAAATTGAACCAATGAATTAATCAACTCTGTAGCCTCTCTAACTTGGGATGTTCTGCTTTTCAAGATAATACATATTCTGTACTGTCTAAACCAATTGAGGTAGGGATTTCTGCTACTTGCAGCTGAGGGCAATCCTAACTAATAAACTGACAGTTTGGAATTTCTTTTCATCAGACTCCTAGGTTTGTTCCTCAAACTTTTGTCATTGTATGTTTGAAAATATATTTGTTTACCTCCAAACTCGATTGTTATTTTAGCATTGTGGGTAGAACTGCTCATGAAAATGTCCTTAGCATCCTTGTGGCATTAGACTCATATAAGTTTGATTTTCATTCATGAATAGAGCTTGGGAACAAAAAATAAACAAACAAAAAACATATGCATTTGGCAGCAGATAAACAGTTGAAACTTTCTTCTTTTTAATTATACCTTTTTACAAATGAAATTATTAGTTGAGACTGTGCTTGTAGAATTAGGATTCTTCTGTTCCTTATGTAGGATAAACACAATCAAATTGAATAAATGAGAAATCTGAACCATCAACAAAAAAGGAAACAGTATGTTTCATTACAACCAATAACAGCTTTGACACATTATTGCTGGAATTTTCATCACAATCTTTGGCACATTTGTAATAAACTGCATTTTCCTCTAGCATGTTAAATACTTCATCTTAGTTTTGACATTTAATCTTCTGAAAAAGTCATTTATTTCTATGTACACTCCTGAAGCCATAAGGATTACTCTTGTAGTAACTTTCCTTTTGAATCCATACCAAAGATATAAACAGTCAAGCATATTTAGACCACTTCATTTAAAATGTTCTTAGAAGTTCTCTTGCAATTATAATCAAACTTGAGAACGATCTCGAATGATAGGAAGCGATGGTGGCAAGTAACAGAAATTCTCTTACATGCCACAAGAATGCTGAGGACATTTTCTTGAGCAGTTCTACTCATTGTTGGCTGTACTTAGTGGACAAAGGGAACTGTCACCTTAATTAATCATTGATATTTTGTTAGACTGGAGCATGTTGTTGTTGCTGCCAGAGTGCAATGCTATGTTGACACTTGGAGCTAACTGTTTGCTAGACCTACACTGTGTGACACCATTTATTATATCTTTTAACTTTTTTTTCTTGTGTGGACCACAGGTAATTTAGCTACCTGGAAAGGAGAAATAATTGTCTGCTCCATAGTGGTCTCAATTGGTACAATGCAAATGATATTTAGGTTCAGGCACAGTTGTCTCTTTTGTTGCCTGATTTTGCCATGCCTTGTGCTAAAAAAAAAATGTTGTCAGTCTGAATAAAAAGTAAGTCAAAAACATAAATCAACCACTGCAATAATCCTAATAACAAAATAATAACACTGTCACTATACATTTCCTATGTTTCACATTGCTCTTTAAAATATGAAGTTCTTGTGGCTTCATTTTCCCAAATGTCACTTTTTCATCTTTTTTACTCCTCATATTAAAATAATATAATATACAATATGGCAATCCTCATTGCCGTATACTTTTTTAATGTTTTGCTGTCTTGTCAAAACAATTTATTCAGTTCCCTTTATCAGACTGAGGATGAACCATTTTTTTCTGCAGTAAAAAGATGGGTAGTTTAAGATCCCGTAGACTGAGTTAATTTCTACAAGTACGGTGTGACATTTTGGTTGGCATTTCCTTACTATAATAATGTTTGTGTTCCACATGCATATTTCCTTTGCTCATTCTTATCTAATACTACCCTAGGCTTGGAATTAAATTTTATTTTATCTAAGCCTAAGTGATATGTTGTGCAGTTGTTCACACCTATTCATTATTTTTCCCATAAATGTTAATTTTTTATATGTGTACAGAAAGAACCCCTAGGGGTTATTTTTTTCACTAATGAATCTCCTGCATTTATTGGTATAAAATATTTGGATAACCAAACTATTAGAACTAAAATCTCTCCTTGCCTTAATTTTAGTACAATAAACAGAGTATCTGCCAGAATAACACTGGAGATAATTTTATCTGAAGAAGTAAATACTGGACAAAATGACTACAGAAACACAATTGTAATAATGATGTTAATAATGGCAATAAAAATAAACATTACAGCATAGGGAATATAGGTGCTGGATTTTATAGAAATATTTAATTAACCATTATTTTCCTTTCCAGTGGAAATGGAAGGAGTAGAGGGAGTGAATAAAATTTTAAGGTTAAAACCTTTTTATTATTAAGCAGCCAATCTAAGAAACAAAAGCCAAATTGTATGATTCCCAAAGCCTACGCAACCTGACACTAAAAAAGTGCTTCAAGTTGCCATATTCACAGTGCATATCCTGTTCTCCAGCTCAGTCTGGGATTCAGAGACCATCAAAAGTGATTCATTTCTAGGACTTTCCTGCATAGTATAAATCTGTTTATGTGTTTATCGGTTGGTTGTGTGGTTTATAATGTATTTTGTTCCAGAAAGTATTGAAGAAAACTTTAAAAGACATATAAGATACCATTAGACAGTATAAGTAAGAATAAAAGAAAAATAAGAACTAAAACATAAAATAGAGTCAGGCATGAGGCTAAATGCGCAAAATAAAATGGATGGTATCAATGGGGTACACGGCAATTTTCCAGGACCTTGGGCCTCAACAACAACAAAAAAAAGGTTAAACAAAAGTCTCTTGAGGGAAACGGACTTTGGCCCAGTGGTTAGGGCATCCGTCTACCATATGGGAGGTCCGCGGTTCAAACCCCGGGCCTCCTTGACCCGTGTGGAGCTGGCCATGCGCAGTGCTGATGCACGCAAGGAGTGCCGTGCCACGCAAGGGTGTCCCCCGCGTGGGGGAGCCCCACGCGCAAGGAGTGCGCCCGTGAGGAAAGCCGCCCAGCGTGAAAAGAAAGAGCAGCCTGCCCAGGAATGGCGCCGCCCACACTTCCCGCGCCGCTGACGACAACAGAAGCGGACAAAGAAACAAGACGCAGCAAATAGACACCAAGAACAGACAACCAGGGGAGGGGGGGAGTTAAATAAATAAATAAATCTTTAAAAAAAAAAAAAAAAAAAAAAAAAGTCTCTTGAAAGTTGTATTAACATTTAATATCAATAAACCATAAACCATTCTACTTTTTCAGTTTTATGACATTTTAAAGATTAAACATTTCAAAAGTGTTCATGTACTAATCAGACAAGAATAAAGCTTTTTTAATGGACTTCTCAAATAAGTCTTTTTATTACCTATCTTCTTTCTTGGGATGATAGTAGTATTACTGTGATAGCATTAAATTTTCTTATTCTTATTAAAATTAGCTGTTTTCAATATTAATGTTTATTATTAAGTCTTGATTTTTATTACTCTACTAAGGTAAGACTGAAACGTATTTAAAATTATTTTTTCAATTTCCTATGAACTCTTTTATAGTAAAAAGCTAGTTATGCTTAAAGTTCTCAAAGTAATCTTTAGTCTCCAACTGAAATGCTCCAACTGAACTGTGTACATTAAAGATTTTTTATTTAGTTGGTATTTTCCTAGTAAATATACATTTTCCTCACTAAATTCTTCTTCATCTCTGAAATAAGTGCTTCTCTTTATCCTTGGGTGACTTGAATCATCTAATGTTGAGGGGTTCCCTGAACTGGGTTTCCATCTTTTCTGTTCTTCAGTTTTGTCTTGCTGGAGAGCTATGGCCTGACTGAGTTTCTCCATGTATTTCTACAGAAAAAGATCCATTCCTTTTCAGTATTGAAGGTGTAATGTCAAGAAAGAACATTTGTGTCTTGAACATCTTGGATTCAAGTTTCAGTTTAACTACTTGTGACAGTTTGATGTTATTTTATGAATCCAAAAAAGTAAAAGATTGTGTGTTCTTGAACTAATTCATTCCAGTGGGTGTGAGACACTTTTGATTGGATTATATCACTGACGCATGTCAGGTTGAGTCTCCACCCTCTTGCTGGGTCTGATAGAAACAAAGAGAGAGAGGCACAGAGAAAGAAGCTGCCATTTTTGATCCTGCCACATGAGAGAGGATTCAAGGATTGCTAGTAGGCAAATCTTAAGCACAAAGCCCCCAACAGATTGGGCCCATGGAGCTGTTCAAGGCTGAAGAGACTAGCCATATGCTGATAGTCCACAGCTGACCTCAGGAAGAAAGCAGAGCAGCCAAGATTGAGAGAGGAGGCCCAGAATGAAACAAGTCCCATGCCTGCTTGCCCACAAGTGATCATAGATTCTGAAGGGGAAGGCAAGGACCTCGGCAGAGATGGGCAGCCATCTTGCTTCACCATGTGGCAGGACACCAGAATCCCCAGTAGCTAACTTTGGTGAAAAAACATCTCTGATGATGCTTTTATTTGGACATTTCTTTGCCTTCAAACTGTAAGCTTTTACCCTAATAAGTTTTCAATTATAAAAACCAATACATTTCTGGTATTTGTCATCAGCAGCCCTGTCACAAACTAAGATAATACCCAAGGAAATGGCGAAAATTATAAAGAAATCAGGAAAGCACAGATTTCTCTATGTCTCTTTCAAATAGGCTTATTCTTTGCAAGTCCTGGAATACATATTTGAATTAAAATCAATAAATATTTTCAAATATGTCAATACAAATAATTGTAATAAATATTATGGTGGGAATGTGCAAAACTAAGAAACCCCCATGGATTTCTTAGGGAGCAAGTTAGGTACAGAAAAATCAAGAAAGATATATTCCAAACTGTTAACAATTTTCTTCCCTGGGTGATGTGATGACAGGTGGTAGTTTTTAACTTCCTTCATTGTAACTATTGCTATTTTCAACAATGTTGATATATTCACATGTAAAAATATATGAACAACAAATATTTTTCAAAAATAATGAAAAGTAAACCTAGTTTTAAGAAAATACAGAACATATAATAGACACTAATACATATACATGAACAAACACAAAATAACTAAAAAGGAAGTATAGGATAGCAAATACAAATAATATGAAAGTTGCACCTATATTAATATCAGATTTTAGCTTTATATCTACTATGTTCATTGGGTATTATAGTTCTTGTTATTCCCATTTTATAATTGGATGCATCCAACTACTGGTTCAACTTCTTAAACTGAATGTCTAAGAGAAATTTCAAAGAAAATGTGTTCAAAACCGAACTTCTGATCCTTGCCCTCCTCCCCAACCTATTTAACCCACAGTTTTCCCCATCTCGATGGCAACATCATTCTGCTATTTGGTCAAAACTCTTAGAGTCATTCTTGATACCCTTCTTCATTTCCATATGACATTCAATCCACAAGAAAATCTCATTTGCTCTATCTTGAAAACACACCCAGATTTTGACCACTTCTCATCACATCCACTGCTGCCACCTTGAATTAAGCCATAAGCATCTCCTGTGACATTTATATAATGTACTCCCAACAGGCCTCCCTGCTTCTATTTTTTCCTGCCTTCAGTGTAATCTCCATACTTCACTAAGAGTGATTATTTAAAAATGCAAATCATATCATGTTATCAAGGTCCTAGGATGGACTACAAGGCCCTTCAGATTCTGTCCTCTGCTCTCAATATTTCTCTGACCTCATTTCCCACTCTACTCCAGTCATGCCTTCCTCTTTGCTCTTCCTTGAACACTACAGGCTACCTCCTTTGCATCACTATTTCCTTTTCTGGGATTTCATTTTCCCCAGATAAACCTATGACAAACTTGTTCATCTCCTTCAAGATTTTCCTTTGTTTATCTCTTTCAAGAATTTGCTCAAATATACTCTTTGTAAGAATGTCCACCCTAACAACATAAGTTAAAATTGCAACCTATCCCTAACTCCCCCATCACTTTCACTCTGTTCTTTTATTTTAAAATCACATTTATCATTTTATAACATGCTATATAATTCACTTATATACTATGCATATTTTTAAATGTCTATCTTCTCTTCCTAGAATGTAAGGATATTTGTTGGTTTTGCTCACTGACCCATTACAAACACAGAGTAGGCTCCCAATAAATGTCTGTTGAATTTGATCATATAAGCTGATGTTTTAAATGATAAAACATCTTGCCCCATTCACACAGCAGATTTGAACCAGATCTTTTTACTTGTATAATAATCCATAGGGTTATCCTTAAGGGAGGTACAAATTCAAGAAAGAATTTGTATTCAGTAGGAGGAAGTCAAGAAATGCTCCATGAGAAAATGATCTTGCAGGATGGGAAGGATTTTGAGCAAAAGTGAGGGAAAGGACATCCCAAGGAAAAAGAAAAGGAGAAGCAGCATAAATGGAGCTGCTCAAGATCAGCTGAATATCAACTCATAGTCTGGATTGACCAGAACACAGGGACCTTGGAAGACTAATGGGAAATGAGGCATGAATGAGCATCTGAGGCTTACTCTGGGGAGACTTAAAGGCTGGGGTGATGCTGTGTATTTAATTTAGTAGTCACTGGGAAGCCATTTGACATTTTTGAGCAAGTGGGTGACATGATTAAAGATGGGCTTTAGGAAGATTAATATGTCAGTTGTGAGTAGAATGCATTAGAGTTTGGAAAGGGTGGGAGGGGAGACAGTTAGAAAGCTATTATGGTTGTTCAAGTGAGGAGTAATAAGGTCTTCAACGAGGACCATGTAAGTGGGAATGGAAAGAAGGGAAGAGATAACGAAGACACTGCTAAGGTAACAGAAGTAGAATGAGCATGTATAGGCAACTGATGTGAAGGGTTCTAGAGAAGTAGTTAAACATGACCAGTATAAGTTTGTGAGCCAGAATGAGCAAGCAAACAGAAAAACAGGAGGAATTAGTTTAGGAGGATCTGCTATGTTTTCTTTCTAGAAGCTGCACTTAAAGTACCGGGAAGTTCAGGTTGACAGAAAAGTAGTCATTCACTTGAACTGGGAGGGTCACAATCCTCCCAGAACGCTTACATGTCCCCCAATCATTTTATGTAGTAAATCCTGTCTTTTACTTGATCTCTTTCAAGCATGAGTATGGTTCAATGAGTATCCAAGATGTAGATTTTACTTTCTGACATTATAGGGAAATGTTTCTAAGGATTGTTTTTTGTTTGTGCTCTTCCTTCTTAATCCATGGAAGTCAAATGTATGAAGTCCAGACTCTTCTTGACAGCATTTGTTCTTAAGGAAAATTAACTCAGCCATCGTAGTCCTCCTTCCTGGTGTTGCTTTTTATTATCTGGTTCCACCTCAACTAGTCAGGACAGCGCTACAAAAGTGCCTTAATTGCCACGATGATGGGAATTGAATTAATCCATAGCAGATGAACGAGGATAATGAAATCATTTTCTTTTCTCTCAATGGTCTGTGCAGCATCATCTCTTCTGATACACTTTAGTGTCTGACCTTTTAAACTGACAGGATGTTCACTGCTGAGGCTTTTTAAAGACATCTATCTCTCCACAGAAAAATGGAAGCCAGACATCCAAGACCGACTTATATTTGTCTGTGAATCAAGCTGTCATTTTTGTTCTGCCAGAGTCTGTTATCACGTCTGGACAAGTAATTATTCTGTAGGTTAGGTTCTTACAACCTTGAATTTTTAGGAAAGTCCTTGAGACGGAAAGTAGTCACTTTCTTGCTGCTACAGTTCATGCATATTAGTGAGTTATGTGGTGGCTTGTCAGTTATTACTGCTATTAAATTTTTAGTCTAATAAGAATACAATTCTTTTAACTTCACAAGTGCTTCTAGCATCCATCTGTTTCCCATATTTATTAAAATCCCTATATAGTTTTCCTACATTTAGACAACTGGTGGTACATTCACCATAGAGTAAGTATAAACTAGGACATCCAAAGACATTATGGAGGAGGAACAGTCCTCAAGCTTCTTTACAGTCCCTGTGTATTTTGGCTGGAATCTTGAAGTAGAAAGAGCTTCCCCAACTTAATACATGTTTCTAAGGGAAACCAGGCAACTCGTTCCATGTTGGTTAAGGCAGCATGGCACTGTGAAATGAGATGGACTGGTGGCAGGAGACACAAGATCCCAACTTCTTTAGCAGATGTTGGAAATATATTTCAGTACTAGGAACATGAAATCTAATTCAAAGTGATGTAGCTCATCTAAGTTGCTAGGTATTCCTAATCATCTAAGAATTCAATAGTTTCCAATGAAAGCCTTAGGTCAGATTTCAGGGAAAAAATCCTCAGTGAGAGATTTAATAATATATAAAGAGACCAATACCTCCTACAGAATTCTGTTTGAAATAGAGAATTTCTGCAATAAAATTCTCATTATCACTTCTGCTTGGAAGAGAAACTATTTGCAAGCAGTTGGACAGTGGGTCAGATACAGATCTTTTGTAGCATGAGTCTAAGTTTGCTAGTGGTATGACAATATTTCACCTACATTTCTCCTTTGTCATGCTCATTTTTCTTTAGAAAGTAACATCAATAGGTAGAATCTCACTGTATCCTTTCCTACTCCACTCCCCCAACCCCAAGGGTGTCATATCAGTAGGATATGGCACATTGTCCAGAGTTTTAATCTTTAAAATATCATTAATTATATATGATTATGGGTTCAACACCCAAAATAAAGTTTGTAAGGGGCAAGAAAACTGTTGAGCAAGGAGTTCAGTCCACATTGCTGATTGGTAGGAACAAAGAGGAAGGCAGACTTTTTACCTCCAAAGAATGACAATACAGGCAAAGGGGCTGCCTAAATCGCAATGCACATCTTCATCTCCAAATGATATTTGATCCTAACCTCGCTACTTCTCTTCATATTTCAGGTTGAATGGCAACCATTTTCTCTCCCCTCATCTATGTATGAATGGTCCAAAGAATCTTTGTATTGTTAGGTAAAACAGATGTCAGAAAGATACGACATTTGAGAAAATCAGACTGGTCCTGAGGGCTGTACAATCTTACCTAAAACATAACTTGCTCTTAAGCCTTGGACAGAGATATATGTATTTTGTGTGAGGATATTCTTAGTTTAATACTTATAACAAAACAGGGCAAGAATATAGGGAACGCATTCATTCAAAAAAGTAATGTAAAGCGTAACTTCTATTATGGATATCCTGATAAACTTGACTACTTGCCTACAACTATTGCGTGATAGTGGTGTGACACAGGCACGTGCTTATTATTATTAACCCTCCTCCTGGCAGGCCCTCTTCCCTCAGTTCTACTCTTGCTCATACTTCTTTCTCAGAGGACAACTGTCTTTGCTCATTGGTTTTACACTTGGTTACTTAGTTCTCTACTCTATATACTTATATACAGAGCAGTGATTATGAAGAATTTGTTTGGAAATAAGCTATTGAATTTGCAGTGTAGAGGGACCATCATTATTTCTCATCAACAATTATCGTCTGCCAACATACCCAACAGGAACAAGCAGAAAATTCTAAGAGCAAACCTCGTTCTCCATCATGTGATCTAAATGATTTGATGATTACACTAATATGCAAAAAGAGACCATTTTTAGTTGTCTTTTAGGCTTAAATCATGCAACATCAAAAAGCAAAATGTCAGAATGTTTCTTCCTAATCTTCCTATTCTGTAGGTCTGTGGTTGCAGTTTTTCTAAATATTGGGTTCTCAAGGCCTTAATTATTCAGAAAGAAAATTCAGTTTCTTTAGGAAATTATCTCCCTATTGCTTTTAGGAATCTGAGCTTTGCCAAATAGAAACAATAAATAGGAAATAGTGCATCTTTCTTAAGGGATTGGAAAAGTCAGAATGCCATCTTTCAACTTGCAGTATGCATTAACAAATGGGAACTGTTTTCTAAAAAACATTAAAGCTTCTTTTCCATGTGTTACTTGGCTTGGTGCTTGGAAACAATCCTTGTATTTAAGGGGAAAAAATCATTAATTGGACTTCACAGTCTGTCTCATCCAATCCTCAGGAAAATGCTCTATCTTTGCAGCCAGGGATAAGGAGTACAGCACTTATATATGGGGTGGGTGTAAATAAATAAACGCACACATTTAGAAAAAATATACTGGTTGAAACTGTGAAATAAGCTTCAGGACAAACTTCCATAATAGGAACCTCAAAACATATTTGCAGTTGAAATATGTTGTTCAGAAAACTGGAGGCACAGAGTAAATGTTATTCTAAAGTTGATGTGCTTAAGCTCTGTGCTCAATTTGGCAATTGTTTTTTCTTCTTAAACTCTTTCCCTGAAATACGGAAACACTTCCAATGCAGTTATCTCAAGACATAGGCAAACCTGAAAGATCCCTATTCTGTTCCATGCAGAACTGATGTTTGTAATGGGATTGAAATCCAATATCCTCGATAGGTGTTTCAAGCAGTCTAGACACAAGAAGTTCTTTTAACAAACATCTCTGAGCTTTACCTACAGCTGCCTACTCTAGTAGCTGTTACCTAAGCCTATTTTGTGCCCATTGTCCTTGGTTTGTGGAAGGACATGTCTATCTTTTCTCTTGATCATAACATCTGCCCATAGAAGGAAAATTTCCAGACCAGTAATTAGCATTTTGCAACATACATGATTTTACCATCCTCACAAGGTAGCAGGCAGAAGACTACTGTTATACCACAGGAATCACTGTTTACAAAACTCTCCTGTCCAGTAGGGATTTTCCATTTGCAGTGGTGCTCCCTGGAGAGGCTGACATTTGGGATTTCCTTACCTGCCAATTCAGAGGAAGGTTAAGGAAGGCCAGGGAAATTCCTGACTTTGAGGTGCGTTGACTGATCCTGCCAATGTGGATAGCCCTTATAGTACCCCACAAACAAGTACAGAAATGCCCTGCTTATCTTTTACATCACTGCCTGCTGTGCTGAAGTGATGACTCCTAAAGGGAGCAAAAGGCATTTTCTGTACAGCTCTGCCACAAATGCAGAAATCTTTAAGAATGCCAGTCCTGCAACTTAAAACCTAGCTCCAAAAAAATAGCCTCACTCCGATAGAGTCAGAGGAAGTCAGTCAACATCTCTCCCTCTCCATAACACTGGGGATTTTCTAGTAAGTCATAATTCAATCCTTCATTAGAAGGAAGAAAAAAATGTAAATTAAAAATATATCAGCCAAGCCATTCCCAGCAGCAATAATAGAAATCTCTGCTGGCTAAACAAGAGGCCGCCAGACTGCTATCAGAACCTCTGTGTTTGCTATCAGTTTAGACCACAATTAATTTAAAATTTCTACTTCCAAAGTAAAGTGAGGGAATACAATAATCCCAATTTACTTTTTTAATAAAAAGCTTAAGTGGAAAGACTCCACTGGGAAGGCTCAACCAGGGCCAAGGTAATTCTTGTCAGGAGGAGAAGCTGCCGTTTAAAATGCACAGTCACAGGGCAGCTTGGCGTCTCTTCCCATAATTTTTCCTCTGGGCTTAAGCACATTCTTTTATCTTTTTTCCTTTTCAGTTTTTGAAAAAGTAAAGTTGGACTTGAAAACACTGGCAGTAATTGCCTTAAAAACAATTCTGAGGAACTGGGAAGCCCTGCTGAACGAAAGCTCTCTGAAGCTAGAAAGAGCAAAAGGATGAAGGAGCAGAACATAAAATAAAATGTATCAAACATACAAAGCATCCAAATAGGAGCTGGGACCTCCCTCCATAAGCATGGGCGAGAAGGGGCATAGAAAGGACAGGAATGGGGAATTAGGTGGGTACCACGAAACGGGACAAGGTCTGAAGTGTATGGATGGCTAGAGATGCCTGACCAAGAAGGTTGTCTAGGCCAGAGAGCCAAGTGGTATCACAGGTGGTATCCAAAAAGGGGCAGACACAGAGTTTAGCCTCTGGAGCTCTAAAACCTGGGCTAACTAATGAAGGGCCTTTTTTCTTAGCATTAGAATTAGCATAACAGACGAATTAATCAGGCTGACTCTTGGGAATAGTGGAACAAGGGATGGGCAAAGCTAATGAAACTTGGTCCAAGATGGAGGCATTGTAACAGGAACACATTATCCAATGACATCCTAATCCCCAAATCTAATGGAAAGAATCATTACCTGAATGCTCTGAGGATTATGATAATCACATCTCTTGTTTCTATGACAACACAGATGTCTATTTCTTTTTCCATCCCTCTGCTTCTTCTCATTCTTCACTATATCCTTAGGTATGGCCATGTCTCAGTGTTCCCAAGGGATATCCATCTTTCTGTCACACATGCTCCTCTATATGTTTACCAGCAATAAATAAATTACTTCCAAATCAATTGTTTGTTCCCAAACTCTGCAGAATTCTTCACTGCATTTCCTAAAGGCATCTGAAATTCAATATCATATCTAAAATTGAAATCATACTCAGGCTTTCCTCCCTTCCCTATGGGCCAACTTGCCCTCCTCCTTTATTTCTCCTCACAGTTTTCACATTATTGTCCATCCAGTTACCCAAGCAGATACCTGACATTACTGTCAGTCCTTTCTTCTCACCTTCCATTTTCAATCAACTTTGAAATTCTCATTGGACCTGTCTCTGACTTTCAAATATATCCTCTTTTCTCTAACTCACACTGCCTCTCCTGTAATTCACACCACACCATATCTTGTCTGGACTATTTTAATAGCCTCATAAATTGTCTATGTGCCTTCAGCCTGTCCTCCTCTTTAAAACCTCCAACCCTGCAACTCTCAATTCCCCCGTTACTATCAGAGTGATCCTTCCAAAATGCAAATTTGACCGCATGATGGACCTGTTTAAAACTCTTTAATGTCTCACCAACTGCTTTAGCATAAAGTCCAAATACTACAGTATATTTTAAAGATTTCATTTTCTGACTACCACTTATTTTGCTATTTTTATCTCCTGCCTTATTCTAAAGTACCAGATTACTTGTACTTCCTAAACACGCTGTATTGTTTCATAGTTTGTTGCTACCTATGTTGCTTCTTCCACATGAAGTATTATCCTCCTGAAAATTACCCTGGCAAATTTCTATGTAACTTTAAAATGCTGCTCAAATGTCAAGCTCCATGTAAAGCATATCCTAATCCCTCCTTTCTCTCACTATACGTCTCAATCTTCAGAAAACTTACTTTATTTCAAATAAATATTTCACTATATGGTACTTTTAATTTTAATAAATTTTAATTGATGTTTTCCACAAGCTTTGAGTTCTGGTTCTTTTACTGTTTTCAGTTTCAACCATGATTTTCATTGTGATTTCATCTTGAATTCATTGCTTTTGTAGGAGGGTGGTTTTAATTTCCAAACATACAAATTGTGCCACCCTTTATTGTTGATTCCTAATTTAATTGCACTGTGATTAATATGCTACAAATGTTATTGACTCTTTGAAATATACTAAGGCTTTTTTTTTTGGATAAGTTAAAATTTGTAAATATTTTATATAAGCTTTAAAATATTGTATGTTCTCCATGTTGACTGAAAAGTGTATAAACAGTTACTAGTTCAAACTTATTGATGCTTTACTGTACACTAGAACTATAAGTTTCCTAAAGGTATGTGTTAAAATCTTCAACCATTACTGCAAATTTGTCTGTCAATTTCTCCTTTTTGATAGAGCTAGCTTTGTACCTTTTGAGATTGTGTTTTTAGGTGCATACAAGTTCATGATATTTATAGTTTCTGGAAATTATTCCTCATGTAAATCTCTTTTTTATATTAATGTTTTTCTACCTTGTAACTATTTCAAAGATGTGAACTCTTTGAAAATTGCATTTTCATATTGTCAAACTCCCTAAAAGAAAGATAATATTAATAATACTTTGGTACATGCCAGAGTAAAAATATTTTATAATTTGCCTCCAATAATAAATTCAATATTGTTCACCCTAGTTTTTTTCCTTGTTTCTTTAGCTAATAAGAATCAAGAAAAGAAATTGAATTGTTCAGGAAACATATTGAAATATTGCAGGAAAATGAATTTGGTTTTAAAGATTCAATTTTTTCATAGTTGTCAGAACTTTAGAAGGAATTGGACTCTTATCCAAGGTGATCCAGAAAAACAAAAAAAAAAACAAAACATGGCCACACAAAACACCACTCTATTGTCCTTACTTTTCAAATGAGAGCCAAGAAAGGCCAGGAATAGATTACGACTCACTACAAATCTTTACTATCTATGCCCTACCCTGGGGCCTATGCTGTGCATTAAGTTCTTGACAATCAGGAACAATCATAAAAGGGAAAAGTGAAAGGCAGAATTGAACTCATTGTTTCCTGAAAGAGTAAAACTCAACATGAACATGAAATGGTCTATCATCTGTCAGTTTTAGATGGTCTCCATGGACACTCCCAAATCTAGTGACATTCCCAAACATATGTATGGAATAGATGAAAACTTACACAATATTAGACTCTCCTTATGCTTAGAAGACAAATATTATCCTCTTTGCATGTCCCACTTTCAGATTTTACTGCCAGTTTGTCCTTTTTCATTTCATAAGTTAAGATATCAGATAAAACAAATTTATAAACTCTTCCTTTCAATCAAAGGTCCTTATATAGACAATGTAAATGCCATAATCTCAACTTCATGTTTACTGAAACCTGTCAGACAGAGAGGGCCACAGAGACCCCTGCATTTACAGGACTATTCAAAAAAAGAGGGGGTTCGAGTTTTACAATGTTCAAACATTTACTTGCTGAAAGACTTTTTTCATATTATAAAATTCCTACTAAATTTAAGATGCTTGTCTCAGCCTCTACATGTCCTTAAAGGTACTATTTTAATGTTCAAAAACACACTTAGAAAGCAGGATTAGTCTGCTATATCTCAGATTCCCCAAAGGAGATGAAATGGGTCTTCTGATTAATGTTTTGTTTGGGTGTATATCACTTACCTGAAGCAGAAAGGCTTGCTGCAGAATTGAAATGCCTTTGATGTAGGCTGTTTACTGTCATGTTCACACTTTCCCAGGAGACTCTAAAGTGGATCGGCTGCTGATGGTTGCTTTGCTCACTAGGGAGAAGCCTGTTAATCAAGTGTCAGGATCAGTCTTATTGTTAACTTTTTGTTGGACCATAGGTTGATAAGACAATTGCTGGTGACATGAATTAGTGTGAATCCGCTTTGAATTACCTAATGAAAGTCTTGTCATCCAAACTAAGAACCCCTATTAAAAAATGGAAATTTTAAAGATACAGAGAACCAGGAAACAAAGAACATGTACTCCCAAAATTTAATTTCAGTGGGAAGTTTTTGCAGGAGGAACTAAAAATCAATAGAAATGATACAGGGAAACTAGCTGCCAGAGAAGATGAATGTTTACAGAGAATCCCTGGTATTCGATGGAAATGCCCCATAATCAGCGAAAAATTGAAAATGCATTAGTTCATGTAGCAGTGCTTGAATATGACAGAAAATGGGAAAGTTTGGATCAGAAACTACAAATGCCAGAATTACTTTCATCAGAGACTTGACTTGAATGAAATATTACTTGTTAGTACTTATTTTAGAAAATATTTCAATTGCTTCAGGTCTTTTTTTTCTAATTTATTTTAGGAATTTTGCAGATTTGATTGATTTGGACTGCTTCATTTGTATATGGGATAAGATGTAGTGTGCAGTTATAACATTAATTAGTAGTTGAGTTTCATTGTAGTTTGATTCAAAAAGTCTTTCAAGATGATCCAATTTAGAATTAAGATTTTTCCATGTATTATTACTATGTATAGTTCCAGTGTAATGTTTCCAAGTTGGTGCATAGCAGACCCCGAAGAGGGAGTGTGGTTCTGATGCACCCCTCTGAATGGGAATAACTGAATTTTGGAATTATATTCCATTGTACCTTAATGCCAAAGCCAAGTGTAGACATGATAAAAATGAAAATGGATATGCTGTGCTCACAGATAAATTGTTTTTCTATGAAATTATAGGAGAAATTTTAGTTTTACATCTTATTTGGATTTATCATTACCTTAAAACACGTGGTGATAAAATTTTAAAAAAGAATTTTCTATGAAAACTGTGACAATCATCCAGTTACTTAATTTAAAAAATTACTTCACTTTCTTCTCTTTCTCTTTTTTTTTTTTTTCTTTAGGTACCTGGACCAGGGATTGAAACTGGGTCCTCGAATGTGGGAATCTGGCATTCAACCATGGAGCCACATTGGCTTCCCTGAGTTGTTTTCTTTGTTTGTTTGCTTGATGTTTGGTTTTATTTTTGTTTTTAGGAACCACCAGAAACTGAACCCAGGACCTTCCATGTGGGAAGCAAGTGCTCAACTGCTTGAGCCATATCCGTTCCCTTAATTCACTTTTTTTGTTGTTTTTTTCCCCTTCTTTCCCCCTTAATTCACATTTAACATGATTTTTGTGTGATATCATATATCATACAGAATAAATAACTGATTAATTGCACTTAATCAGATTTTAACCATCCCATTGGCTATTTGTCACAAATAAATGACAAATAATTGTACTATTAACTAGAGTCCACGGTTTACAGTAGGACTTACCATGTTGCACAGTCCTATGGTTATTTTTGTTAACATTTATTCTAGTAACATATATGCACTGAAAATTCTCCCCTTTTAACCACTTTCAAATATTTAATTTAGTGCTGGTAATTATATTCTTAATGTGCTACCATCACCACAATCCATTACCAAAACTTTCTATCAACCCAAGTAGAAATTCTGTACAATTTAAGCATTAACTCTCATTCATTACTCCACCCTGGCCCCTGGTGACCTATATTCTAGTCTCTGACTCTATGAGTTTGCCTAATATTATTTCATATCAGTGAGTTCATACAATTATTTGTCCTTTTGTTTCTGGTTTATTTTACTCAACACGGTATCTTCAGGGCTCATTCACGTTGTTGCATGTTTCAGAACGTCATCCTTTTTTATGGATGAATTAAATTCCATTGTATGTATATACCACATTTTATTTATCCATTCATCAATTGATGACACTTGTGTTGTTTCCATCTTTTGGCAATTGTCAGTAATTCAGTTGTGAGCATCAGTGTGCAAATATCTGTTTAAATCCCTGCTTTCAAAAACCTCTAGAAGTGGGATTACTGGGACATATGATAATTCTATACTTAACTTTCTGAAGAACTGCCAAACTTTCATCGTGGCTGCACCTTTCTATAATGCGACCAAAAATGAATGAGTATTCTTATGATTCCACATCCTCTCCAACACTTGTAATTTTCCATTTTTTACATAGTAGCCATTCTCTTGGGTGTGAAATGGTATCTCGAGCTTGATTCACATTTCCCTTATGGCTAATGATGTCAATCATCTTTCCATGTGCTTATTGGCCAATGGTATATCTTCCACAATAATTTAACAATCTATTGTCTTCCAATCTATGAACACAGAATCTGCTTTCATTTATTTAGATCTTCTTTGATTTTTTTAAGCAATGTTTCATAATTTTCTGTGTACAAGCCCTTTTCACTCTTGGTTAAATTTATTACATGAAATTTGTTTCTTTTAGTTGCTAGTGTAAATAGAATTTTTTCTTGATTTCTTCTTCAAATTGTTTATTACTTATTTTCCCATGTTGGTTTTTACTTTGCCACTTTGCTGAATTTGTTTATTAGTTCTAGTAGCTTTGTTGTAGATTTTTAAGGATTTTCTACATATAAGATCATGCTATCTGCAAATAAGAAAATTTTTACTTCTTCCTTCCGAATTTGGGTGCCTTTTATTTTTTTTCTCTTGCTTAATTGCTGTAGCTAGTACCTCCAATACAATGCTGAATAACAGTGGTGACAGTGGGCATTCTTCTCTTGCTGCAGATCTTAAAGGGAAAGCTTTCAGTCTTCTGTCAATGAGTATAATGTTAGCAGGATTTTTTTCATATGTGTACTTTATCATTCTTAATTTTATAAGTGCTTAGATCAAGAACAAATTTTGGATTTTGTCAAATGTCTTTTTCTGCATCGATTGAGATGGTGATGTGTTTTTTCTGCTTTATTA
This sequence comes from Dasypus novemcinctus, assembly GCF_030445035.2. Lineage (NCBI taxonomy): Eukaryota > Metazoa > Chordata > Mammalia > Cingulata > Dasypodidae > Dasypus > Dasypus novemcinctus. Next base: position 89,958,825 of record NC_080675.1, on the reverse strand, counting down.
TATTCATGTGCTGTATTATTAACTCATTTTCTTTTTTTGTCTAAAAAATAAAAGTTTCATTCTTTCTTTGGGTTCATAGTAGCTAAATAGTTTATTCCTTTAGGTTAAAGTCAGATCTGAAACAAAGATACATGTAAAAGAATAGCTAAAATATTATTTTTCTGTGGTCTACTCTATCATCAAAGTTACATTGCTTGCTCTCCTCTGATTAGAGCATGTGGACTCAACAGAGTAGTTAGGCAGACTCAAAACTGTCTCATCTGGAAACAATCTCCATTTAAACCTGCACATCTTGTCCACCCTCATTTCAAACTCAAGGTAGAAATGGCATCTTTGAGCCTTTATGACTTACTTTCTTCTTTTTCTTCTGGTACCCTTTCCCAGATTGGCTCTTTGATGTGTTCTGGTAACCTTTCTAACTTTGTCTTTGTAACTTCCAGGGCAACTCCTTCAGGTGAGTTTCTCTGAATATATTCCAAACAGACTTCTGCTGTACTTCCAGTTAGATGTCCTAACTCTAAACATCTGTACAGTGTTCTCATATCATAACGGGCTCTGTGCTTCCTGAAAATATGCACTAATTTGAGAAAAGTAAATTGCTGTGTTTTCCTTGGAGGTTCATCAACTTTAATAGAGATACCAAATTCCTTAGCAGCAAGCATGGCAAAATATTCATAGCTGTCCAATTCAGTTTTATTATGATCTTTTACTAAAACCTACAAGAGCTTATATAGTGTGTCTGGTTTAACAGAAATGGTTATCACAGGCTTAGGCAAATCCTTGTGGCCATCAACGTATAGGTTTTAAAACTGTACCCACTTCATATTAGTATAAAAAAAGCCACTATCTTTGGCTGCACTGCTCTTAGAACTATTTACAGAAAAATTCCCTGAACACTGCCAAAAGCCTGGCACATGGCCCAGAGTGCTGCTCATGCCACCATCTTGCAGCCTCCATCTTAACTGATTTTCTTATGTTGAACCCTTTAACACCAAGGATAAATCCCACTTGTTGATGGTATATAATTATTTTAATATGCTGCTGAATTCAGTTTGGTAATATTTTGTTGAGGATTTTTGCATCTATATTAATACAGGATATTGGCCTGTAATTTTCTTCTATTGTGGTATCTTTATCTGGCTTTGGTATGAGGGTGAGGTTGGCCTCATTGAAGGAGTTAGGGAATGTTCTCTCCTCTTCAATTTTTTGGAACAGTTTGAGCAGGATTGGTGTTAGTTCTTCTTGGAATGTTTGTTAAAATTTCCCTGTGAAGCCACCTGGTCCTGAGTTTTACTTTGTTGAGAGGTTTTTGACTACTCATTGTTAGCTATTGGTTTGTTGAGATCTTCTGTTTTTTCTTGAGTCAGTTTAGTTAGTTGGTATCTCCCTAGAATTTTTTTTCATTTCTTCTAAGTTGTCTAATTTCTTGGCATACAGTTGTTCATTATATACTCTTATAGTCCTTTTTATTTCAGTGAGGTCAGTCATAAGGTTTCCCTTTTCTTTTCTGATTTTAGTTGGTAGTGTCCTCTTTCTTTGTCATTCTAGCTAATGGTTTGATGGTTTGTCAATTTTGTTGATCTTTTCAAAGAACCAACTTTAATTTATCTCTAATCTTCTTTATTTCCTTCCTTCTGCTAGCTTTAGGTTTCATATTCACTTCTTTTACTAGTTCTCCCAGTTTTAAGGTTAGTTCTCTGATTTGAGATCTTTCTTCTTTTTTAATGTAGGCTTTTAGAGCTGTAAGTTTGCATCAGCACTTCCTTTACTGTATCCCAAAAGTTTTGGTATATTGAAGTTTCATTTTCATTCACTTTAAGATATTTCCTAATTTCCTTTGTGATTTCTTCTTGGACTCATTGGTTGTTTAAGAGAAATGTTGCTTAATTTCCAATCCATGAATCTGGGATGTCTCTCCATAGGTCTTCTTTAATTTTTCTTAGTAATGTTTTACAGTTTACAGTGTACAAGTCTTGCCTTTGGTTAAATTTTTTTCAAAAGTATTATATTCTTTTCAATGTTATGAGTAAAATTGTTTTCTTAATTGAATTTTCAGAGTGTTCATTGCTATTATATAGAAATAACATTTTTAAAATTTTGATACTTGTCCTGTGGCTTTTCATTTATATGTTCAAATAAATTTTAGTACTTTTTTCCAGGATTTCCTACAGAGAGGATTATGTTGTCTTGAATAAAGACTATTTTACTTTTTTCTTTCCAATCTGTGTGACTTTAATTTATTTTTCTTGCCTGATTGAATGGGCTGGTACTGTCAATATAATGCCAAACAGAAGTCGTAATGGTACGAGTGGTCAATCCAGCTTGTTCACGATCTTACAGGAAAAACATTCATTCTTTCACTATTAAGTATATTGCTTGTTGTAGTCTTTTATTTTCATATATGTCCTTTACCAGGTTAACAGTGTTTCCTTCTAAATTTAGTTTGTTGGGAGTTTTTATTTTATAATGATTTAAAGCTGAATTTTGTTGAATGGCTTAGCTGAGAAGGTAGGAGCCCCTCCAAGTAAGAACTCTACAGACTCTGATTGGTCTTACATGAAATTCAGTAGTATTCTCTGATTCCTCTTTCACCTCTTTCTGCTTTCTTTCCCCAAATCCTATGCATTTGTCAATGGAATCACAATTTTTCTTTGCTCTGTTTTATGAAAGGTAGGAGAAATGCTGGCCCCTTATATTTAATCCCCTATATCCAATCATATGCTCAGTTAGGTTAATTAATTTGCCTCTAAAATCTATTCTTTTTAATTTCTTCTTCTACCACCCTGACCTGGTTCATATCACCCTATTACAATAGCTTTCAAATGTTCACCTGAGATTGGCCTGGATATAGGGTATGGTTTTAGATTCAGGAATAGACAAGAATGAGCAGTTCCAATTTTTACTTTGATTTACTCTTGAAGCAACAATAAAGCAGAGTTAACTATGTAAAAAAAAAATGTTGCAATGTAGTCATGATCCCCAGCTTTCCCTTGCATCTTATGGAGGCCTGTTAAAATTGTACTCTTGGCAACCCACATAGTTTGAAGTTTCTATTAGGCTGAAGACACCAAGAATAATATCATGACTGTGGTGATTAGTGATGGGAGTAAATGTGGCGTTGAGGTGGAGAAAGTGGCCATGATGGCTGCTGGGGGTGGGGAGTGGGAAGAAGAGACGTGATGTGGGGGCATTTTCAGGACTTGGAGTTGTCCTGGGTGGTACTGCAAGGACAGTTACTGGACATTCTGTGTCCTCCCTTGGCCCACTGGGTGGCCTGGAGGAGAGCATAAACTTAAATGTGGACCATTGACCACGTGGTGCAGCAGTACTCAGAGATGTGTTCACCAAGTGCAGTGAGTGTCCCATGATGTTGGAGGAGGTTGTTGTTGTGGGAGGAGTGGGGTGAGGGGGGTGGGGGGGGTATATGGGGACCTCATATTTTTTAAATGTAACATTAAAAAAAGTAAATAAAGACAAAAAAAAAAAAGGAAATGGGAAACCATGGTAGGAGTTTGAGCAGAACCATGTGACCTGAATTATATTGTAAAAGGATAAGAAAAAAAGAATAATATCATGGTTTTGTATATTCCAGCCACATCATTACCCAGAAGTGGCTTATATTATCAAATACCACATAATTCTGCTACTCAGGAAACCTAATATTCAAGAACAGGGCCTTGAAGCTTTTGCTGTGCCTTGTAGGAGTTTTCATATATTCATTGTCCTCTATTTTCTTCTCATTCACTCTTAAACTTGCTCTAATCTAGCTTTTGTCCCTACCACTAATAGATGTCCTCTTTACAAGGTCTTAACATTGCTAAATCCCATGTCCAATCATCTGTTGTTATTTTATTTTTGCTACCTGCCCAATTTGGCCTAATAAATTCCTCCATCTTCCTTGATACACTGCCTTCCTCTGGCTTCCATGATATGGATGCTTCCAATTTGTTTCTTCAAAGGCACACTTTACCATTCCCCACTTCTGCCTTTGACCCTGGGAAGCTGACCTGTATAGATTATATTAGAAAGTTCCCATGCCTTCTGGCTTCCAGTGGCATTCAGTCAATCAGAAACCCTGGTAAGAGATGGGAAGGAATACAGTAAAATGAGGTCAGTGTATGCATTCCCTGGCTAACTGCCTTCAAGGTCACCTTGAACTGCTGGTGTACCTTTTCTCATAGTAGTGGACTCTACACAGCACTCTCACTCAAGTTGCAATAAATATTCCTTTTCCTTGTTTCCTCAGTTCTACAGGCTGTACTAGCACTGGGTCACTACCTTTTTTCTTATGGTTTACCTACACCCACAATCAGAGAGACCTTTTTAAAATATAAGTTAATATCACTTACTTCTCTCTTCTGAACCACTTAAGGGCTTCCCATTTCACTCAAATTATAAACCAAGTCCGTACAGTGTTTTATTAGGCTGTCTGGGCCCTTTACCCCTCTGAACTTACCTCCTACTAGAGCAGGCATTCTTAACAAGGGGTCCATTTACTTGAATTGAAATTCAAAAAAACATTATTCTTGTGGGGACGTGTTGGTGCAGTGTGATATTTTCATTAAGTAATACACAATATAGTGTAGACTTAGTAAGGGGTCCATTGTTTTCACCTGACTGGCAAAGAGGTCTGTGGAACAAAAAAGGTTAAGACCCCCTGTACTAGAGTCTCCCTGTACACTCCATCCCAGAGTCACTGGCTTCCTTGCTGTTCTTTTTACAAGCCAAGGCACCTCTGCCCTAAGGGCTTTGTGCTGACTTTTCTGCTGGGAACATGTATACCCTGATCTGCAAGTGTTTTCTCAAATGTCAGTTCTTAATGAGACGTATCTTACTTAAGCTTTTGAAACTTACAACCCACTTTCTTCTTTTTTTCAATCCCCCTTATTCTGTTCTTATGTTTTTTTTTTTATAGCTTTTGCTGTTATTTACTTGTGTTTACTGAATGTATATCTATTCCTCCTTGTCAGAAAATAAGTTATAGGAGGTCATGGACATTTGCCTAAAATAGTGCTTGACCGATGGTATGTGTAGGATAAGTAATTGTCAAAGAGAATGAACAACTCAGTCTTGGGGCGATCTCTTACTTGTGAGTGTGCTTCCAGGACTGAGAGTTTTCCATTTGGGTAAACTTGAGGCCTTTTGTCATCCCTCCTTTGTTTCTCATCCTTGCTCATTTACACAGCAAAACTATTTAAGTTTTTTATGTTATCATTCTTCTTCCCTGCTCATTAGTCTTAATGCCTTTTGAATAATTTTTAGTCTTTCATAAAAATTCTGGTCAAACTGAAAACTGTCCCATTTCTACCAAAATGTATTTAAAACCAGATGAAATAACATATTATAGTGTTGTGTTATGTAAAGTTTTTCCAACAAACTTAAGCTTTTTGATAATTTTCATGCTGTGTCATTTTTTAACTTCCATGACTCATACAGAAACATCTAACAGATGCTGTTAACTTAAATTTAATTTAGAAATTGTCTTTAAGAATAATAATTGAAAAAGAGAGTTCACAACTGCAAGCAAGAGAGTCCCATCCACCTGCCCTCTGGGATCAAAGTCTGCTCTCAATTAAAGGTGGACTAGACATCACCATCCCAGAGTCCTCGGGATCGGGGAATGAATGATGGACTAAAGCAGACTTATTGGTATTCTACTATAGACTTACTGTGATTCTAGCAATCCAAGAACTTATATCATTGATGTGGAGAGAGTGCCCACTGGAGTTTCTGAGGGCAGGGAGAGGGAAAAACAGGTGTAATATGGGGACATTTCTGGAACTTGGGAATTGTCCTGAATGTCATTGCAATGACAGATACAGGCTATTTTATGTCTTACCATAACCTACAAAATTGTGAGGGAGAGAATATAAACTGCAATGTACACTATAATCCATGCTTAGTGGCAATGCTCCAAAATGTGTTCATCAATTGTAATGAATGTACTGCACTAATGAAGGATGTTGTTAATATGGGAAAATGTGGGAGGTGTAGGGAGTAAGGCATATGGAAATCCCCTCTATTTTTTATGCAACATTTATGTAATCAAAGTATCTTTAAAAAAATAAAAATATGTTAAAAAAAGAATAATTGATAACTCTTTGACTCATTTAAATATACTCAAATACTCTCCTCAAACATATGATCAATTTCCTGATGACATGAAATTCACAATATGCTTATCTAAGGAACTTGATGTCTCAGGATCTTGCTCTGAAACATTTTTTAAACATCAGGCAGATAGTTTTTTGAGGTCTGTGCAGATCTTATACATTTTTATTCAAATTCCAAAGGTTAAGACTATTAAAATAATATGTCATGTGCATGTTCTGGGTCAATCAAATAAAGGCAAACTACATAAAGATGCAGAATAATATCTAAGAATTCTTGTCTTGAATAAATTACATGCTCATTAACTTTCCCAAAGTGATTCCACAAATGTGTCTTGGGACATGGAGTCGTTTGTCCAATTTGTGTTATTACCTAAAAGTGTTAATATATTAATTCCACATGGCATTTGAGATGCCTGGGGTTCTTTGTAACATCTATTTTGTTTTCATTAATAATGTATCTTTATTTAAGTATAAAATATTAATTAATATTATTATTGTGAAAATGAACCTTACAGACCCTGGCAATATTTTTTCAGATATATTATCTACAAGTTGTTGTTCTGCCCAAGGAATTCAACACTTCACCAGATTTGTTCCTATAACAGAAAAAAATAGGATTAGGAGAGAAGAAGGGACAGAATTATAGTGGGATTTACTGACTAGTAGTATAGAGCATGTCTCCTTTTTGTAATCAGATTTCTTTGCTTCTCTGATTGATATTTTGTTCACTCTTTTATCATTCTAGAATTGGACACCTAGTTTATTTAATTTCTCTCTGGCTACACTATAATTTCTTAAGAACAAGAGTGCCTTCATCTCCTGTTTTTTTTTTTTTTAAGGCAATATGGTTGTAATAAGTTTTATATATTTTAATATACATGCCAACTATACGTCTGTGTTGTTTTGAGAATAATTATTATTTTAGAATAGATTATTAACACCCATGTGATTTTCTTCACAATCCTTCTTCTGGGTGATATATTTAGAATTATTTCCTTAGTACTGTGGCAAGTACCCAGAGTCACACTATGTTCTACGTCCTCTCCCCAGTTGCTTCATCCTACCTTCCAAGCTGGACCCCTCACCTCCTGCTGGTTCCTGTCTAGCTCTGCTCTTCTTCCAGACCTCCCTACATCTCCATCCACATTTCCATAAGTTCACATAAAAGAGAAACTTGGCTGAGTGAACAACACAGAGTTGAGTCTCTTTCAAACAAACTTCATACAAACGCCAAATATCTACCTCTTTAAAAATTCAATCAGCAGCAGTATAGTGAGCAATTAAAAGCAAGGACTCTAAAGCATGGTATATTAGTCAGCCAAAGAGGTGCTGATGCAAAATACTAGAAGCCTGCTGGCTTTTATAAAGGGTATTTATTTGGGGTAGAAGCTTACAGTTACCAGGCCATAAAGCATAAGTCGCTTCCTTTACCAAAGTTCATTTCCACATGTTGGAGCAAGATGGTTGCCAACATCTGTGAGGGTTCAGGCTTCCTGGGTTCCTTTGGACTCACTCCTCTGCTTTCTCCACAAGTCACCTGTTGACTATGAGGCTCTCTAGGCTTTGCCTCTCTCCAGAAGGTCAGCTGGAGACTATCAAGAGAATGACTCTGTCTCTCTCCCTGGGGTTTCTGCTGTGTCCAAGATGCCGTCTCTTTTCCTCTGTATTCTTCTCGTGGCTCAGGTCCTCTCTTCCCAGGGCTTGCTTCTCTTTCTTCTGCATGCTTACTTCCTGGTGCTCCAGCTTAAGACTACAAACATCAGACTCCAACATCAAAACTCCAGCATCAGAAACCCTCATCTGTCTTTTGCCATGCCTTTTATCTGTGAGTCTCCACCCACCAAGGGGTAGGGACTCAACGTCCTAATGACATGGCCCAATCAAAGCCCTAATCATAACTTAATCATGCCCAGGTACAGACCAGATTACAAACATAATCCAATATCTATTTTTGGAATTAATAACCATATCAAACTACTACACATGGATTTATATTTTAGCTCTGCCTCTTGTATAATAAAATATTTCTTAATTTCTAAAAGGCTCTGTTTTCTTAATTGTAGAATGGGAGTAATAAAAGTCCCTAGCCATAGAGTTGTTTAAGAATTAGATGTGCTAATATTAAAGCTAATAAGTAAATATTTAGTTTTAATGAAATATTTTAATAATACTTGGTACACAATGAGAGCTATTTTTGCTATTACTATGTAATTATTAATGTGCTATTATGCTATTACTATTACTATAGCTAAGTTATGGCTATATACATTTTGACTGATCTTATTATTAAATTTGTTCACAATTATAAAGAGATGGTGATTTTATGGTAAATCATGCTAGGTTGTACTCTCTGTTCTGAAAGATTAAACACTTATAAAGGACCCCCAGTCTTAAAGCACATGTATGGAATCTACTAAGAAAATAAAGTCTGCATCCTATAATTTTAATAAGAATTCATAATTATTTGCTGCAAATTCTTAATCAGCTTTATTTTTGGTTAAATTAATGAAATCACTTTTATCTTTGAGAAAATATGATACCAAATCTCCAAATCTACCATTTCAGTGTGGTCTACATCTGTCACTAAACAAATACTACAAAGGAACAGAAATAGTAGGTAGATTTATTGAGAGATACTGAAACTATAGTAAATCCAGGGCTCCTGGAATTTGCTCCCTTCCTCCTGGTTTGCCTTAGCCATATTAAAAATCAGTGCCTTACTTTCTCATCACAACATCCCTGGGTACCTTTAATTTCTTAGTACTATTTAGGGACTCTTGGTTGCAATATTGAGAGTTTTTTCCTTTCAATAAAGAATAATAAATATAAAAACATACATGTGTTTAAATGATATACTTAAGATAGCATTTAAAATTGAGATGTTTGCAGTGACATAAGAATGCACACTTACAGGAGGCTTACAATCAGAGTCAACACACATTTCCTGCCTATTGATAAAAGGTAGATTCTGTGCTACTCATTTCTGTGGTAGATAAAAAGAGATATCATATGCTTCAATTCTACACCCCCTTATTGGGCTTTTTATGATCTTTGGTACCACACAAAGAGCTGGGGTGACAGGTGAATAAGATATATCTTCAGCTTAATTGTTAGAAAAAACAACACATGTGAAAGGTTTGGTTTAAATTTTACTACCAAAATCCATGACTGGCAGAATCTCACAAACAAAATGTTGAGTGAGAAAAACCAGACGCAAATGCATATATTCTTTATGTTTGCATTTGAATAAGGTTTTATAAGAGCCAAAACTAAGTAAAGTGTTAGAAATAAGGAAAGTAGCTGCCTTGCAGGGGATAGTGACTGGAAGGGAGCACAATGAGAGCTTGTGTGATGCTTGTAGTTCTCGGTTCAGTTACTATTTATATGGGGTTCATTTTGTGAAAATACACTTAGGATTTGTGCACTTTTTGGTATATACGCTATACTTCAATTAAAAAAAATAAAACCCATGACTTGTTAGAATTACAAAAGTAATACTGTGATACTTCTCCAAATTTATAGGGAGAGGCATTCTCTTGACTTTCTCCACTTCCAGGCATTCTGCCTTCCATGAACCAACTCAAATGTAAAAGGTAGCCATTTCCTTATGTTCCTATAAATATCTATCAACACACAAATTTCACTGGCTTCAGACTTTATTAGAGATGTGGGGACGTATATAGTACATTGATTTAAACGTTTGTAATGCATTTAACTTTAAAAGTAATAGGTATCCTTGTTTGTTCACCTCCCCCTTCACCCATCATGTGGTACTTTACTACATCTAGTTCTAGATGCTCTCTCCCTTTCTCTTGTTCCTGACTTTTCTCCTCTTTAATCTCTTCCTGCCCTCTGCATCAAGCCTTTGTGTGTCACCTCTACCCTGATTCCAGCTGTGTCTGCAGAGAGACCTTCTGCTTATACCTCAAGTCACTTCCTGGAGATGGTATCTCGTCTGAGTCCCACACTGAATGTCTCAGAGTTTTATAAGGCTCTTCCAATGCTTTAGCATGGGATTCCAGGGGAGCCTGTTACGTCTGGCACTTGCAAAGCCCAGAGGTGCTTGAAAGTCGACAACTGGTTGGGAGAATCCTCAACCAAAAGGAAGTTGACTATCTAGTTGATACTACAAAGCAGACCCACATGACAGAATTGTGGAACCAAATCACTTACCAGTTAGAAGAAAACAAGAACCCCATCACTAGTGGGCAGTAGGGTGGTAATGAAGCTCGGGCATGCTGTGGCGTCACAATTCCTAAGTCTCTCACATAGTGTGGAATACGATGAGACCAAATGGAAGGTAAAGTGCTAGATTATTCAGTAGCTCTGACCTGCCAGTGGTATTGAGGTAGTGGTAATTTTGAGGATTGTGAAGGTAACTGGCTGCTGTTTATATCTGTAGAAGATTAAGGCAAAGAAAATGGCAGGTTTAGACCAGTCAAATATCTAGTCAGTGAATGTTATGAAAGATAAAAGACTGTTAAGGCAGCATCTAGGAAGACCTCCATTTCCTCAACTACAGGGCAGACTTTGCCTAAAACCAGGCTCAGGAGCTTTGACAGAAATTGAAAGTACAGCCTTGAAAGGTTTCTTATACTTTGTCTTGCAGATCTCAACCAGTCCCCTTCCTACCCTCCCTCCCTTTTTTCCTTCCTTTTGTAGTTGGGCCCCTACCTCACAACATATATGAAATTAACTCAAGATCGATCTAGGACCTAAACATGAGAGCTAAAGTCATAAAAATCTTAGATGAATAACACAGAGAAAAAAAATTAAGCCTTTTGATTTGGCAGTGAGTTTTTTCAGATATGACACCAAAAGCATAAGCAACAAAAGAAAAAAATAGATCAAATGGACTTCATCAAAAGCAGAAACTTCTGTACTTCAAAGAACATCATCAGCCTCTCTCTTTAGCTATTGCAGTGCTTATGCAGTGGGCCCATGAAAGGAGGTCCAAGGTGATGGTGTGGGCTAAGATTGTTTCCAGAAACAAGAACTCCCTCTCCCCAAGGGATGGAAGTTGATCAATAAATGCTTTAAATGCTTTTTTTTTTTTTTCAGCCCTCAGGTAATAATTTCTTTAAGTCACAGCAGTTTATTGTTATCTCCTCCTTCCTGTTTTCATACTTTTTGGTCCCTTTCTCCTGCTCTCTGGGGCCACCTCACAATAACCTACCTGTACCCAAGTCTTTGGCTCATCTTCAGTATTCATTATTAAAATCACACAGGTTTCCCATTATCTCATTCGAGGCAGCTTCTTCCTTCTTCTCATGTCTGGGCACCTCCCAAAATCCCTGCCTGGAGTATGTCATGTGTCCCTAGTAGGGTATAAAATGAAGGTATGTTTTTCAAATAGAGACAGTTCCTTCCCCAAGCAGAATTTAAATATTTCCTTTTCTTTATTTACTGGCTGATTTTCTTGAGCCTATAAATATGTTCAGTTTACTACTGTCTGAAACACCCTTATACACAAACATACCTAACCACACAGATTCCAAGGCAAACAAAACAAAACAAAACAAACAAAGCCACAAAGGGCCCAACAAGTATTCACTTGACTATATATCTCTCTTCTCAAAATAATAGCAAACATTTATTGGGTGCTTATCACATGCTGGGCACTACTTCAGCCAACTATGCTCAATACCTTGTTTTATTTTTATAAAACTCTAGGAGGTACTATTGTTATCTCCAGACATACAGACTATAAGCTGTGTTTTTTTATGTTATGTGACTTGCTCAAGGTCACACTTTCAATGTCAAAGCAGGGATTGTATCAATTATCTACGGCTGCCATAGCAAAGTGCCACTAACTGAGTGGCTTAAAACAATGTATGTTTATTCTTTTCCAAGTGTGAAATCAAGGTGTCAGCAGGACCAGGCTCCCTCTGAAGGCTGTGGGGAAGAATCCCCCCTCACCTCTTCCTAGCTTCTGGTGATTGCCTGCAAGTCGTGGCATTCCTTGGCTTGTCACTGTATCACTCCAATGTCTGCCTCTGTCTTCCCATGGCTGTCTTCCCTCTGTACGTGTCTCCAAATTGTGCTCTCCTTAGAGGGACACCTGTCATTGGATTTAGGCCCACCTTAATGAGATAAGATATCATCCTAACTTGATTGCATCTGCAAAGGCTCTATTTCCAAAAAAGGTCAAATTAACAATTACTAGGTATTAGGACTTCAGCATATCTTTTGTGGGGGGACAAAATTCAACCAGGGCTTAAAACCCAGGTTTTTCTGCCTCTGGAGTGTGTATATTTATCTAGAATATCCAAGGTTGCCTAAAGAAAATAAGTTACTGTTTCAGCTCCTCCCCTCTCACTTTCTTCTCAATTTCAATTCACTACAATGATTTCCCATTGAAATGAAAAAGCTCTTGCTAGACTCACCCATTTTGTCCTAATAATGCTAAATGAAATGAATACTGTTCAGACTTATCTTACTCATGTCTGCAGGGTTTGATAAAGTTGATCAGTCTCTTGTCTCCTTCCTTGACTGATGAAATACATTGGTTTTTATCCTTTTATCCTGAATTATGCCTCTTACTGTTTATTAGTGGTCTTTTTTAGAGGTATTTCTTTTCCTAAGTTTTAAATATGGTGATTATAAGCTTTGTTCAGCTTTCTTTTCACTTTATAATCTCTCTTTGGGTGACTGCAACTATTTCTTTGAACTGACCTCTTGACTTGCCTGTATAAGACCAGAATCTTTACCTCAATCTCCTACAATTTGTATGTAGTTTATATAATTACTCTCCCCCAAAGGCATTTTTTTCTCTTTAAGTTCAGTCATCTACTTGTCAAAATTAGAAACTTTTAATCTTCCTTGAGTTAGGTAGAAAGTTTGTTTTAGACTCTCTATGTTCCCAAATGCTATCCACTTTAGGAAACATGGCAGGGAGTTCTTAGGGAAAGCCCAGTTGGAATCTTAATTACAAAGGCTGGAAGTAAGTGAGCTCTCCATGCATGATGACAGATGGGGTAATTCAAAGGGGTTAAAATTAAATGTTTTAGACTTTTTTTGCAGATGACTGCCAATGCAGAAATTCTAGAGGTTGAGAAATAGTCCATTCAGGTTGAACAGGCTTTCTGTTAGATAGCCTCTGCTTGCTTGCTGCTATTATTCTTACTAAATGGTAGTGCTGTTTATTAAAATGTTTTCTCATGATCTATTTCCACCTAAAAGCTTTGAACTGTGGGTATATTTGAAAAATCTGTTCTGACTTGTCTCAGTGCTGGGACTAGCTTTAATAGAATATGCAGCAGTGTTTATTTGCAAGCTGATTATGAAACTTGTTTTCATTTTAACGCTTCTTGATTTATTAACCTCATTTAAAATTTTAGAGTTTTAGATCCTTTGCAGCTGATTAGAACTAAGTACTGTTGTCCTTCCAAAAATAGAAACTGTGCCTTTCTTCTGTTCCATGTGATAGTCAGTTTTTCTAAGCAAGGTTGTTTTCTGTCTTTGTACCTTTGTCACTTGAGCAAGTACATTTTGCCAACTGCTACTGTAATCATTAAAACCAAAGATGATGGAGATAGCCAAAGAGATTTTGGAATTACCAAATGCATATTCCTCTCTGTATTGTCTTTGTCTACCATATCTACAATTAATAAATGGAGATTTTAAAAAATTCACCCAGCATAAGAAGAAAAATGATCTATAGACTCTTTTGAGTGAAATAAGAAGAAACCAGTTATTTAGGTGCAAGAATCACTTTTGATATGCTGCAATGACCACTTCCTGGGGGATTTTAACCACACAGAAACACAAGGACCATATGATTAGGTCCCTTGTGGTCTTTTCCATGTGGACCCAACAAAGGTGTGTTTGGATCCCAATAAGGATTTCGTGTTGCCCTATATCTTCTTCCTTTTATATCTTCCACAAAAGGCATTACACTTACCTGATTATTAATATTAATATTGGTATTATTTTTGAAGTACTAAACCTGGGAACCTCCTTGATTTTTAATGATATGGCAGCACTTGCTCACTTCATTGAAGCTTAAAATCAGTGGTTTCCTTTCTGACTGAGGCTAAGAGGGGCAGAATGAGAAGATCTGAAATGTTTTGATATTTGTAGTCTTATTCAACCAGTACTAAGAATTTTGGCTCTAGCTTTCCTTTTTATATTCATTTGATACCACATTGCTGTTTTAAAATATCACTCTCATACAACAGTTGTTGGCTTTTAAATATTTTCCCTACACATAAAAAGGAAAAGAAAAGGACTTAGATGGCTAATATTTTTAAATGCACACCAGAAATATCTTTAAGTCAGGGGTTCTTAACCCTTTTTGTTCCACAGACCCCTTTGCCAATCAGGTGAAAACCATGGACCCTACTATACTGTATATTATTTAATAAATATATCACACTCACACCAACACATCCCCACAATAACCCTGTGTTTTTAAAATTTCAATTCAAGCTCCCAGACCCCTTGTTAAGAACCCCTGCTTTAAGCAAAGATCATTGAGTCTGACCACCTAAGAAAAATAAAGGATTTAAATTTTTAAACTTCCTGTCGACTACCTAATCAACATTTTGTGTTTTAGCTGTAGAAGGAAAGGGCTTACTTTATTTATCTTTGGTAAATATTTTAAAATGCAATGTCCATACACACAGTTTGGTTCTTCAATTACTTTTCCTCCACACTGACAAACCATCTCATGCTATTTAATGGCCTCTCCTAGAGCGCTTCATGATTCAGAGTCTTCCAGCTGTGACAAATCAAAAAGCACCTATGCATTCTTTGGGGTTTTTATTTGCAAAAATGTCAAAAATTCAATTTAGTTTTGATTTTGATGTACATTAATCTTCACAACCTTTTATGCATCAATTAACTGGTAAAAGTTACCAAGGCATCTCTTTGCCGAATGTGTCATGAAGGACTTTTAGTCTTTTTATTTTTAATATATATTCTTTGCTGTTTTCAAAGTTAGCTACATTTTTAAAGGGACCTTCTCAAGCTTTTCTTTTGGGCAACCTTCTTTATATGAAACAAGTTAAGTTAACATTCTCAAAAAGTGTATGTTATATTCCCAGCATGGTTTGAGCAAGACAATGTCATAGCTGGGATCTTCACAACAGAGCTTAAAGCAATAAAATTTTTCATTTTTTAATAGTTATTCATATCCTATAGAACAAGAAAAACTTTAGAGAGTGTTTAACCCAACCGCATTTTACAGATAAGAAAAGTAAGGCAGAGTCAAGTTAGGTATTTTGCCAAAAACCAGCTAGTTAAAAGTATATTCAAGACTAAAACTTAACTCCTTTCAGCCTTTCTAGAAAACCATCCTACCCTTGCCCCTTTCAGGCAGTTTTTCCCTGTTTTCACTTTATTTTAAAGAAGCTTTGGATTACATAAATGTTACACAGAAAATATTGGGGATTCTCATGTACCCTACTCCCTGCCCTTCCCATACTTGCCCCATTAACAACATCTTTCATTAGTGTAGTACATTTGTTACAATTGATGAATACATATTAAAGCATTGCCACTAATCATACTATGTAATTTACATTATGGTATATACTTTGCACTACTAATTTTTTAGGTTTTGACAAAATGTATAATGGCCTGTATCCATCAGTGCAATATCATGCAGAACAATTCCAATGTCCCCAAAATGCCCCAAGTTACACCCATTTTTCCCTCTTCCTCCCCTCTGAACCTCTGGTGACCACTACCTTTATATCAATGCTACAAATTCTTCTATTGTTAGAATATCAATAAGTCTATCCTAGTCCATAGTTGCATTCTCCCCTTCTGTTTGTTTATTCCCCAATCACGAGGATTTGGGGATGGTGATGCCCACTCTGTTTCTGATTGAGAGGGGGCTTAGATCCCATGGGGCAGATGGATGGAACTGTCTTACTTGCAGTTGTAAATAATCTCTGTTTTTTGGGTCAGTTGTTGTCCATCATCGTCATTTTGTTAGTTGTCCTGGATGAGTTCAATGAACTGGAGAGGGGGTGTTCGCTGCAACTCTGCTGAGATTCAGGGCTCAACCGGCATATGAACAGTCAGAAACTATAAGACTCTAAGACATAGATTTAATGGGTATAGTGCTAATTATAGGTCCAAATAAAAGGGGCAGAAGAACCACGTGTGGGAAATTTATAAATAAGTTTATCTCTGATATATTGGGGAGATAGATTATCATATATTCTAGAGTACCAAATTCCTGGGGTTGTCTGCCCTGCCTACAGTGTCCAGATGCCTCTAAAGTCCTTAGGGGCAGTTTTTGTGCTCTGTAAATTACAATTCTGTCTTGCCCATGTTTATGAAGTTGTTAATTAAGTTTCCACAACTGATTTTCACAGAATTGTGGGCTCCTTAGAAACAAAAATTATTCTTCCTATCCAGGATGTTTCTAGCACATTCCTTCTACCTTTAGCCTAACTAGGAGGAATGAAGTAGCTCCTTATTATGAGGAAAATGTGGAGCTATCCCTGCCCTATTAAGGAATCAACATCCTTTTAATTTTATACCTCTCCTTTAGCCTAAAACCTTTAGCATAGAATAAGTATGGTATGGTTATTTGGCTATCTTCCTGCAAATTCATCAGTAGGACAAATAAATCACTTCTGATTGCTTTTTTGCTCTCTTCCCATTCTTTAACTTTTAGAGCCAACTTTCCACTTAATCTATTGTTCCTGGATCCTAGACATGGTAATTAACCTCAGAGATGGAATTTAGTCAAAAATGCTTTCTGCAAACAGCATTACATTAGAAGAATTCTTAATTGTGTTCAGCAACATTTCTTAATTTAATCTGAAAGGTTACAGTATCGTCCATATCAATCAATAACCATTTAATTTCTGGATGAAGGTTGAAATGATTTTCTCTGACTTACTATCTTGGCATAAGGCTATGCTTTGGCTGTTAATTCACCTTGCAAAGTCTTCGCTTGGATTCCTCTAGGCTCTGAGGGAGTAGGGTGTCTTTGAAGAAGTGGGTCATTTTATTAAATAAGTGGTGAGACAAGCTTAACAATGGTCTCTTTGAGAAGAATTTGATCTGAGATAATGAAGTGTTTTTTATTATGCACAATACTTGGACTGAGAGGCTCTAAAGCAAAGGGAAAATACTGTGGGATAAACCATCTCTTTCTCTCATTGAAGAGACAATATATTGAGTGATTTTATATTGTTGTTCTTAGAGTTCAATATCCAGCTGAATCCAAAGATTTCCTATTTAGAATATAAGTTTCTCAAACGAAAAATAAATTTCGTATTATATAAAATCTTTATCCACAAATATCTCTTAGGAAGGTCATTAATGTTAATAAATTACAGTAATGATTTGGGAAAATTTCCACCTAGTCCTGTTAATTTTCCTTGTATTACCAGTCTGTTGCATTGTCTTTCTAGTTTATGGAATTTGTTCTTAGAAGTGACAGAAATAGAAATGCCATCATCAAATTACCCATGATTTTGAGGAGCAATGCCTGAAATTTCTATAGCCATGAGGTTAGTATTATCATTAAAATTTGTTTTTCTTCCCATCAGCAATATTTTGGAAGCATGGCACAAAAGTCTATGAGATCATGTAATATTTGCTTTGATTAAAACAATCAAATCAAAGAAATGAGTGAGAACCATTGCATATAAAAGTCAGAAAAGGGGATCTTAGAGATCAACTAGTTCCATAAAAAAGGATGCTGGGTCTGAGTTAAATTAAGTGAGGGACAAAATGTCACATAATTAATTAAAGACAAGTTTTTGACACAAGGAACTTACTACATCAGTACTCTTTCCACCAAGATGTTACATTTCTTGAATGTTTAGAATGTTGATTTTAAGGAAAAAAAGGCTTAAGGTCTGAATGAAGACATGCCAAGAGTTCCATTATACTTAAGCTTTTAAATGTTGCTCTTCCTCTGGCTTTTGGTCTTTGGCCAGGGTCTCATCTCTCTATACATAACTGTCCCTGTAGGAGCTCAGGCAAATACTGATGACCACAGTGATGACTTTGCCTGAATTTCTTGTCTTATTTATATTTATAGTTATTCCAATCTACTCAGTATTGCAAAATAAAGACCAAAAAGTTCTCAACGGTGCATTCATTTGCACTCCAAATATACCATTGCCACCAACATCTGCTAATTCCACTTTAGAATGGACTCCAAAATCTGGGCCTTTCTCTCCATTACCTCCTCATCTTCTTTGGCAAGTATTGCAAAGGCCTTCTCTTGGTCTCCCTATCACAAACCTACCTCTCTGAGTTAGTTCTTCCTAAAAGCAAATCTGATCGCATCACTTCTGCATTTTAAAAACTGCTTGAGGAAGCAGATGTGGCTCAAGCAATTAGGCTCCCATCTGTCATATAGGAGGTCCAGGGCCTCCTGGTGAATGCAAGCTGGCCCGTGTGGTGAACTATTCCATGCAGAGTGCTGGTCCGCAGGGAGTTCTGGCCCACACAGAGAGCTGGTGCAGTGAGATGATGCAACAAAAAGAGACACAGAGGACAGATAATGAGAGACACAGCAGATCAGGGAGCTCAGGTGGTTCAAGAGAATGATTGACTCTCTCCCATTCTAGCAGGTCCCAGGACTGGTTCCCAGATACACCTAATGAGGAGACAGACACAGAAGAACACACAGAGAATGGACACAGAGAACAGACAACAAGGAGGGCAGGGGGAGAAATAGACAAATAACTCTAAACCAAACAAATAAAAAAACTGCTTGATTCTGCAATGCCTTCACATTCTGGCTCAAGCTGCCTCCCCAGGACAGACCACCTCTCCCTGGCAGAGCTTCACTGTGGGTGGGCAACCCAGCTTCTCAAACTTCTCTGCATAAGCCATAATAATCCTGGGTTTGGCATCAGACTGCCTTCTTTTGGAATATCTTTTCTTCCATTCATTGCTTCCACAACTCTTATCCTAGCTCAAAGCACAGTTAAAATATTTACTTCCCTATAAAACATTTCCTGAGATCTTTGGCAGTAGTGACTCGCTCTTCCCTGCTCTTACCTCACTCTATTCATACATTTCTTAAAGCATTTACTGAATTATTTATTAAAATTCAATATCTCTCTTATATCACTCTAATAAAAACTTCTCATGGTCTAGTGAATAAAAGGCAGGTACAGAGGCAAATAGATCTGGGTTTGATCCCTACTCACAACTCACCGGTAAAGTGACCTTCGCTCAATCTTGCTGATCCTGAGTTTGTTAATTTGTTGAAGGTGAATAATAACACCCACGTAGAGGGCTGATGTAAGGCACAGCGATGGTGCATGCAAAGTGCCTCACACTGCTTCGGCACCATTAATCAATCTACAAATGGGAAATATTCATCCCTCTATTGCCATTCCTTAATTAAGTGTGAAGCATGTTTGCTGAAATGAAAATTATGTATATGTATATGTATTTACGTCTTTACAAAGTTGACTATGTAAAACAATATAACTTCCTCCATTTCTTTATACCTAGCTAAGCTCTCAAGTTCCAATTCCTGCTGATGGTGGATGCTTGCCAATCCCAGGTAACTGTCACTTCTGTTATAAGAAGCAGTATTTTTGATACCACTCAATCAAATTAAGATTCTCTCCCTAATCCCCTTTCCTTCCCTCCAGGGCAGAGTAGGAGGATGTCTGTACTCTCCAGGAATCTCAAAGCTATTGCCTTTGTACCCATTTGCAGTCCTGTCTGCCTTGGCTGTGGTGCAGCTCTTCCCATCTCATTTTGGACATCAGCCTCTGCCCCTACTATTTTTACCACCAATGTTCTTAAGTGATAGAAAGAACAATGAAAACCCTGAGTAACTTGAGAGGGTCTCAAAACAGGGGGAATACAAATAAACCAACAAACAAGCAAACAAACAAACAAACCATAGTCTGACTCTCCAGGCTGCATTTTCTCTGGGAGACTGAAACTTTGCAACAGAGTCCCATTTCTACATATCGGCTGAGGATTAGAGTAGCAAGAGCGGCGGAAGGAATCTATAGCGATATGTTTTAAAGAAGCCTCCCTAACCCTGTGTGCATTTCGGGGGATGTGGCAGTGCCTGAGAGAGTCAAAACGAAGGAAATCCTTCCTCTTGTTAGGATCTGCCACGGCTTCCAGTGGTCAAGGACGTGTCCTCTGCAAAGTGAGTACCGATCGGGCTGTGCCTGGGCAGTTGTGGTCAAAGCTTGTTGTCCCTGTGTAATTAATGCACCCTAACACTGTACCTCTTCCTGCCACCTGCTCACCCTCTCAGGCGCTGCTGCCTCCTCTGAAGGTGCCGGCTGGGGCACACAGGGTCGGCAAGTCTTCCCTACTGCACACTCCTATCTACAGCGCTGCCCCCACGGGGCTGTGCCTACTAGACTGCTGTGCTGATGAAATTGGGGCTTCGTTCTTAGGCTTACAGTCTCTTAGGAGGGAAAACTTGAAAGTCAGACTGCGGTCCTGCTTATTCTGAAGCTTTCTCAAATTTACACAAGTCTATCTTCCTACCACCAGCCCTGGGCTCAGCCTACAGCCGAGTTCCAGACCCTGCTCAGAGACCTACAGTCACCTCCAACCGTGTCCCTCTAACTCTCTCTTTTCTCTGGGCCAAATTCTTATCTCAATTTGAGCAGAAAAATTACTATTGCATCATGTCTCCTCCACAGTATAGTTTAAGCAGGGAAACTCAAACTTTATTATGCATAAGGATATCAGCGCTGCTCACAGATTTCCTTTAAAATGCATATTCCATGTCCTTGTCCTTGTGAACTCAGGGCAGAGTTCCGGAATTTGTAATTTTTATGGTACATTCTCGGTGTTTCTGAAACAGATGGTCTGCAGACCATGCTTGGAAAATCATTCATTTTAGTTATAAACTCATGTTCTGAATTTTCAATTGTTGACTCTTAATATATAAAATGGAGAGTTCCAAATTAGAAAATAAAAACAGAAATATTTTTTCTCATGTGCTAGACTGTTGAAAATAAAAAGTACGACTTTCAAGATCATTACCTCTGCTAACAATTGTTGAAATCTATCTAAAATTTTAAAATTCAATAAATCAAATGTTATTTTCTCTTATTTAACTGTATGTGGAAGACTCTTCCTTCTGCTTGAATGATGAGGAAAAATTTAAATTTAAAAGGCACAAAGTTTATTATTAAATGTTATCATGCTACATCCATGCTACAAAGGTGAATTGGAGAATAACCATGAGGTGTAAGGTGAAATGGGAATAGGATGTAGAATCAGGCTCAAGTCATTTGAAATTCTGGCTGTGCCATTTCTCATTTGGATTGAGTGAGAAAATCATTTGTTTTATCTTAGTTTCAGTTTCCTTCCAATTAACGGCAAGATTCTTTCAGAATACTGCTACATTTTCTTTTAATTTATGTCCTTTTAACTTGGAACACTGTGGAAAAAAGTAATTGTTTGCTGAGTGAAAAAATAAAGGATGTCATATCTTTCAATGAAAGAAAATAGAAGGTTCATTTTATTCCCAATTTAGTTCTGTTCAGTCCAAAATACTGAGTCCAAGGATGACCTTCCATTTAGGCTGGGATAGTTGTCCTCCCTTGTATTCTTTCCAAAGGCTGACTGTGCCAATCTTTAGGAATTCCCTGACTCCTGGGTGCTCCAGCAAGCATAGGGATTTTCTCATCTGAATTCCAGAAAAAAAGTCTTGCTCTCATGATTTAATATTTGGCATATATTATTTTTAAAATTTAAGGTAGGTAGTGTTTTATGCACATGTCTTTCCTCTCTACTAAATTCTCAACTTCTTCTTGGCAAAGAAGACATCACATTCCTCTGTTTTTCTTAGTCATTAGTTAAAGGCCTTTTGCTAAGTAGGTGTTAAATGTGTTCATGTAATTAATGACCATAGTGAAGACTGTAAACTTAAACCAGTGTGCTTAATACTTTAACATATTTTTTTCTTTTTTTTTGTCTTTATTCATTTTTTTAATATTACATTCAAAAAATATGAGGTCCCCATATACCCCCCAGCCCCCTCACCCCACTACTCCCCCCATAGCAACTTTCTCCTCCATCATCATGAGACATTCATTGCATTTGGTGAATACATCTCTGAGCCCCACTGCACCTCATGGTCAATGGTCCACATCATAGCCCACACTCTCCCACGTTCCATCCAATTACTTTAACATATTAAACTGATATAATTCTCTCAGGTGAAGAAATCCAGGCTCACAGAAGTTCACTGATTTAAAATAGGCTCACAGCAAGGAAGAGGCAATCATTAAGGTCTTCAAATTCTAATTCCCATGTTGTTTCCAGTATGCCATGAAAAACAAGATTTCTTTTGGTGTATAGTTAAAAATTAGAGGATTTGGTAGGAAGACATTAGGTTGGACTTGAAATTTTTCTAATAGAACTGAGGTACCCTTGAACAGGTCACCACAGGATGTTGTGTAATTTTCCTTCCCTTAATGTTCTTTAAAACTAGGGCTGATAACTTTCAGGCCTGGTAGAGAAATTAACTAGATATTTACCAAGATTCTTTTTGGTTTTGTAACTTCTAAACTTGAAGTTATGTTTTAAAACCGTTTGTAAAACTCTGAATTCTATCTTTCCTTGTTTATTTCATTAAAATATGAAAAGTTGTAAGGTTACATTAGCATTGGTGAGTCAAATTTGTGAGGAAGGTAGAAGAAACCAAGTGTGTTCCCAGAACAGTCCAGTATACATGTGCACTATTAATGGAGTGAGAAGAAATAAAAGTTAACACAATTCAATCTCATGTCATTCTTAGGAATAGGATTTTGAAATCATCCTAACAAAATGAAGATTATTAAACCCCAGTGAGTGAGAGTTTGTGGAGTTTTGTGAAAACTTGGAAAAGTCTTGGCCATTTGCCTTTGTCAGTCTCCAGTTGTGTTTTTCTATCTGCAACTCAACTTCATTTTAAATTCTCAACCCTCTTCCTGACCATTTTTACTCATTTGTTGTTAATACACAGATTACAATGTTCTGTGTTCAGAAAGAGGATCAGCTAAACATTTATCATTTAATGCAGCAACTTGAGGAGTTATGAAAAGCAAAGCACGTGGAACCCCATTAACAGATGAAGAACACAGGAGGGAAAGAATTGAAGGACAAATCTGTTTATTTCAGTATATCCATTATAGCAATGCATAACCAGAGGCAATAGGTATGAAAGATCACATCAACACTGGAAGGCTAAATGATATTCATTTGCCATCTTCACCAAAATAGTAAGATTGCATGGAGATATTTCTTTATTATTTTGAATGTCAGAGATGATACAAATAAAATAATTTTTTTGACCAACAATCTAAAGTAAAGCCTCATCCTAGCAGATAATAGAGATGAAATGAATTAGAGGACTATAGACAGATACAGAGAAAAAGCAGAACCTTTTAAATACTAATAGATGAAACAGACAGTTCAATGCAGATAAATGCAGAATAATGATGCTTTTGATAGGTCTTTATCACAGAAGGCCATGTTCTTCATAAATTATGAGCCATAAAAGAGGTTTTCAGTCAAAAGACAAGTCTGTTTTTATCATCAATGAATGATGAGAAATAGAAAGGCAAAAACTAAATTGGGATGCATGGAATAACAGCCTTGACAACTCTATCAGGCAAGTCTCCACACTTTAAAAAATATAGAAGAGCAATAGATTATCAAGATAACTAATCCAAAAATTGTACTAAAATGACACATTTCTACTTTTAAAAAAATGAAAGAGTGGTTTATGTGGAAAATATGTGGTTCGACTAAAGTCTACTGAAGTGAAATCCAAACGCAGATATTTTCAATATTTTCTTATTTCAAGGGGCATCTGATGTATAATTGAAGAGATATTCTTCAATGTTGACTGGCATTCATTCTTTAAGCTAAAGATACATTCATTCTTTATACACAGATGTGTATAAAGTAATTGCCAAATAGTTCAATAATGATTTCTTATTTTTGGGTAAAGAAAAAGTGTAAAATGAATTTGAGACTCTGATAGAGATATTTTCTAACAGTTAATATAGTTAGTTTTCTTGTGAATTTTTTGTAAAAAAACATAAAATGAATTCATGCTTCTGCTATAATTTTTTTTCTAAAATGTAATATTCATTAGAACTGTATGATTTGGAGTTGCAACATTTGCCATCAATTAAATTAGGGTTAAATTTTTCAGCTGTATCTTTGGAAATTGTTCCTAATATCTCATGTGTTATACATGTAATTTAAGTAACACCTCTTATAGATCAGGCTCTGGTTCTTGAAAGAGGTAACGATTCATCATGTTATACATTTGCTTTAACACGCAACTTTATTAATATACTTGAATCTTTTATAGATGAGTAACTTCGTACACATTAAATTAAGAACCAATATTTTTTGGAAAAAGATTAAAAATAATTTAGTAAAGCGGAATGTCTTAATGAAATGGGTTATGGTTTGAGAACCAAGAGTTTCTAAGTCCTGCTGTAACAAACTAGCTGCACAACCCTGGAATTATTCTCTGTGCCTTAGTGTCTTCAACCTTCAAGTAAGATGATTGAACAAACTTACCACTAATTTGTTTTTTTATTTTATTACCCTACACTTTCCCACTGGTATATTTTTTGTGGCTCCTTTTCTTTATCAATATTAAATCCTACTCTTCAAGATGTCTACCAACATCGAAAGCAGTTGTCTTTTAAAGTTGGCAGGTGTGGGGGAGAGAAGTGTTCAAACCACTGATGGGCTTGTCCAGCCTCCTCCGCCTTGCTTCTGCTCTGCTTCCAGCACTGAGCATCACAGCTGCTGTGGGTCATCAATGGTGATATGCTGCTTTCTCACCTCCAGTGCTGGGGTGGGAAAGGATTAAAGATGACTGGTCTAAGATCTCCCCAGAGCGTGTTCTCTGAGGAGAGAAGAGCTTGTCATACTTAAGTGTTAAGGAAAGCATCTCTTCAGGGGGCTATTGTCTCCTCTGCCTCACTTTTACCTCCTAAGACTTGCACATATAGTCTGAGGACAGCTTTCTTGTTTAATGATATGATTAAAATTCTATGTTATGACATTGATCCTTTCTTTTTCTCTCCATATTTTACATGCTGCTTGTAAATTGCCCTAAAGATTCCATATATCATAATTAATTTGTTGAAAACAACAGCAACAGACTCTGAATAACTGTAGTAAAAGGGAATTCATTCGATGAATATGATGAACTCAGACTATATAGGATATCTGGACCTGAGAATGGATAAGAAATAAGGCAGTGCTAGGAGCAGGGAAACAAGTAGCAAGAGTTTGATCAGGAGGATGATTCCCAAAATAACAGAGACCATCAAACATTGTTCCAACTCTTTATTAAGTTCTGATTTTAGGCAGTGAATATCCTTTCAGCCTAGCTAGATTCATATACCCACCATTTGAATAGGGAAGAGAGGGTCCCCTCATATACCACGGGAAACAGAAAATTCTAATAAAGGAGGCTGTAGCCCTGTGAAAAGGGTATGGAGCTGCTGGAGAGACATTAAAAGGACAGATATTCACATATGCTTTATGTGAGCATCTTTCCCCTTATTAGTTTCCTGAGAATATGTACTTATTGCACATCTTCTTCTGACAAATTGATTTAATTTCTCTTTTCTCCATCCTTTCTAAAAGTGTGATTTATCTTCATTTATGATCCCAACTTCATCTTGATAATAGTTTTTCATAGCATAGTGCAGGTGGACCCCCATGAGAAAATGACTATGTAACTGTTTAAAATCTGTTCTTTTTTATGGTCAAAAGAGGTTTAAATTTTCAAAAGTTAAATGTGGCAAACTTCCTTTAAAGATAGCAATCATTTGTTAAAATAGCACTGCTTATAATTCCAAAGGATATTATTGTAAATACTGATACATAAGGTAGTCTCAAGTTACAGGTGTCATAAAGGAATACAGTATGTGGAAAAAGTTAAGTAGAATTCTGTTTGATTTTTAAGATGGACTCACATTACCCCATTTAGTGGTTTGAAGTTGTATGTACCCAATAAAACATGTTCTTAAATTTAATCCATTCCTGTTGGTGCAAACTCACTGTAAATAGGACATTTTGATGAGGTTATTTCAATAAGGATAGATCTTAATCCTATTACTGGAGTCCTTTATAAACAGAATGAATATGGTGGGAGGGGAAAGCCACAGAAATGAAGAGCTGAATCAAGGAAGCCTGGAAGAGAAGAGAGAGACCAGCAGATGCCACTATGTGCCTACCATGTGGCAGAGGAGCCAAGGATCACCGATAGTCAGTCTTCATCCCATTGTTTAACTGGACCCATTTCACAGTATTTATGTTAAGTAGCCTATAAAGGTAAAACATTCCATGTCCAGTACTTTCACAGAGTGATGTTGTTTTTCATGTGTTTTCTGTACTCTCTCTGATTGAAATAGTCAATCCTTTTTCCCCAACAGCACCTCTATCCTTTATTTGAGCTATAATGGTATTTTTTTCTCCCAGTACTATTGCAAACAATCTCCATTGGATTTACTTGCTTTTGAAAGGGCTTCTGTGTTTTGTTATTTTTATGACACTTTACTATTTTCATTAAATATCTGGTCTTTCTCATGTCTTAGATATATTTTCTTTTGCAATGACCCATCTAGACTGTACTCAGAACAAATCCAGTCACAAAGAAAACAATCTACAAGTGAAATATGACCACCAACTAATTTCTGTAATGATTCTGGATAGCCTACGGAGTGGATTTTGCTACTTATTGACATTTGACTGATGAAAAATGAGAGTTGTGTGAGTTGGACCCAGTTATTTTTCGTGGGTTGATTATCTAGTAGGCGAGTTCTCTAGTCTTTTTGCTTCCCTCATTTCCTTTGGCTGCCTCCTGTTAGACCATTTCCATGCATCAGAGCTTCCTGTAGGGATGGAAAGAGAAAATGAGGTGAAATTCAGACAGGTGCATTTTGTTATTCAGTAGCAGCTCTGGTTAGAGAAATAAGAGGGTTTGATGAAGAGAAAAGATGAGAAGTAGAAATTATTAGCTAGCAAGAGACAAGGGGATTAGCTTTGGAAGTTGGTGATTTATGCAACCTGTGTTCCATTTGCATAGATAATTGGGTTAGCTTTACAAGAGTTTAGTGTTCCCTCACTCATGGATACTTTATTCATGGGTTATTGCCTTTAATAATACTTAAGCACAAAAGAAGTCTTCCAAAGGAAATTCAACCTCTGAAATGAGACTTAGAACTACTATAGTGAAGCTCTGAAAGACACTTGCCTCCTTCATTTTAATGATGATCCCCCTGCCTTTGTCACAATCTCTTTTTTGTTCATTTAAGTGGCATAGAAACATAAACTCTTTGCCAGAGTAGTATGTGCATTAATAAGCACAGCATAAAAACTAAATTACAAGGCCGTACTCTTCCCCAAGCTGCTAGCTCACTCTAATGTTCTTCTGTAGCAGTGACAGATGCTCTGATACCTATATAACCTCCAGAACGGGAGTTTAATGAATGTTGTATTTATACAACTTTGGAAGCCTGGAAATCAGTGAAACTCATTTTTGTGATTCCTTAGAGTGAGACATTAGCATTTCTCTAAAGACAATAATTTCCTAACATTTTAACTCATGTTTTATCGGAAAATCTCAAGAGAGCCTAAGACTCTGTTGTAAAAAGAAAGAAAAAAAAAAGACGATGCAAATGGAGAAATGTAATAAGGTAAAAGAAAAAAAAACCCAGCCTATTCCATACTATCACCCTCAATGAACCACAGTATTGCATTGTCTGATAAAAGCACAAAAGTTTTAGCTGTTTTGGTGCTTTGGCTCCCCCACCTTGTCACTGCCCTGTTTGTCAAATAAAGCAAGCACCTGTTGAGGCAGGCATCCTGCTATGAGTTTCCACAAAGTTCGATGATCCAAATGATGTAACATTGTGAGCTGCAACTGCACTGTTAGAACATTATCATAATAGCCAGACCTCCTGAGCTTTTCCTGATTACCTGGATCTTACCTCCCAAAGGGAAAATGACTTCAAAGACTGAACCTCTTGCCAGCGTTTTAAAAAGATTCAGCAACTTGAAGCTGCAGACTCTCCCAGTTTGTTTTCAACATGCACAATAATAGCAGAAAATGAAGCTGAATTCCCTTGAGAGTCCACCAGAACACAGAAGCAGCACCCTCGCCCTGGTCTTTTCACACAGAGCTGCACACTCATCTCTGTCATCTAAGAGACCAGGAAGGCAAAGACTTCGGGTACCATTCTTTTGTCAGTTGTTTTTAATTCAATATTTTAAAACCGAAGCCTCATCTTCCAAAGTCCATTTTGAAAGCCAAACGGATTAAAAAGGGTGTCTAACAGTGTAAGCCCAAATCCAGTTGAAACTTTTAATTAGTCTGATGTTATTTTTAGACCCTCTCAAAAGCTTCGTAATTGAACCTTTTGCAGTTGTACAAACAAATAGAAACCTTGTAAGATCTTGAAATTCGTGATAGTTTACTAATGAAGTCAGCTTGGAAAACTCTTCATTGAATATTGTAATTTGATTGCCATCTTATTCTGATTGGACCCTGGTTTTGCATTTAAATGAGTATATATTATTTGAAATGCAAAACAGAATGTTATCTGGGGTATTTTGCAAGAACAGACAAGATTAAAAACATCTAATGTTCCATTTTATAAAAAACATTACAAAATGGAAGTGCAGAGCTGACTTTTAAAATTTATTAGTAACAGCTTACAATAATTGGACATTAATTAATCCTAAATTACAAGACATTTCTGTAGAAATACATGTTACATCCTTCCCATCAGTACTCAGCAGATTCATTGGTGGTATTATTGTTGTTTGGGATTGAAGGAGGCACTAACAATAATTCTTCCTAAAGCAGTGCATTGTTGCAGCATTATCTGTTATTCATATGAGTTTAACACAAGACATCATCAAGTACTGATCCTACAACAACTGACCTTGAATATCCAATTAAAAGAAGAAAGAGGCAGCAGTAGCTAAGGAAGACTGAATTTATGAAATGGGATTTGTGTTGGCTTGTTCCAAAGCCTTGATTTTTGTTAGGTTTTTTGTTCTTAGATGGTTTGGAAAGACTTTTCTGATCTGTAAACTTTTATTATTATTTCTCAACTATGTTTTTCACATCTTACATAGAAATTGTTTCCAATTACATTACTCCAAAAGGAAGAATACGGATTGAGAAGTCTCTGGCAGCCATCATGTATCTGATTGTTTGACTTTCTGAAGTTTGCATTATATCTGTTCTCTAATATTTAGAGGAACTCACAATCTATTAGGCTGGATTTTCCCCTCCTACCAGGATTTTGCTGACAAAAGATTTTCAAAACAGGACCTTAGATTTATAAGTGGGTTATCCAGGTCCTTTGGAATAATTTTTGATCATTTAGTTATTGCACATAGTGAGTCATAATCTGGAAATTAATACTTTATGTGGAACTTGAATTATGAGAAAAAGGTATTCCTCCACCTATTTCACATTCCTGACCACAAATCCACAGAAAGTTTTAGTGTGATTGAGGGACAGGGGTTCCTGTTAGTCTCCAAGAAGAAGACCATGTCTTCAACAGCCATAAAAGAGCAGAAAAATAGTGGAATTCTGCAATCGCCAAGTTATTTCAGCATCAGCCAGCCCTACGGATGGGTCTAAGAGTTTCATGAAAATGCTCTACCTCCTGCAAAGTGCACACAAGTGCCATTTTCGGTAACCCATTTGGTAATGTCTGTCAATGTAGTTAAAAAAATTTTTTTTATTATCTTTGTATCATTTATATATGAACATACATAAACAATTAAGTGTATAGTAAAAGTTGTGAACTTACAAAGCAAACATTCATAATATCTTATAGGGGTCCCATACATCATCCCTCCACCAACACCTTGCATTGTCATGAGATGTTTGTTACAAATTATGAAAGAACACTGTCAAAATCTTACTACGAATCATAGTCCTTACCTTACATTTGGTGTCTTTTTTCCTCAACCCACCCTATTATTATCTTTTAAATATGTTTTTTTATGACAGAAGTTGTAAACTTGTAAAACAATCATGCACATGTGCAGAATTCCCAAACAATATCCCTCCATTAACACACCACAGTGTGGTTTGTCCTTTGCTACAGATAAAATAATATCATCTGGTTGTTACCATGTCCATAGTGTACACTTGGCTCACATTTTCCATACTGCCTCAGTGTCAACACAGTACATCTTTTTCATAGGTACAAGAATATTATATTATTACTACTAACCACAGTCCATAGGTTACTCCAGCTGTATTTTTTCCCATGCTTTTCCACATTCCCAACACTCTGCAGTAGTGATATACATTTGTTCTAGCTAACAAAGGACATTCTTGCATCTGTACCATCAACCACAATTCTCACCCAACTCTTGGTTTACTGTGCTATCTAGTACCTAGATTATTCTCAAGCATTCTATCAACTGGCATTTACATAACTAGACTACCATTTTCAGTCGCATCCCCATTTATAAACTAGCTGTTACTCACTGTGTGTTACTATCCACTCTGTACATTTCCACACTTTTACAGTAAAGCTAATTAAAACTTCTATGTACATTAAACATCAGTAGTCCTCTCAGTTCTCCTCTCATCTCCTTTAAGAATCCACCACCTACCACTAGGTCAAGATATTTTCCAATACTTTCTTCTAGAAGTTTTATGGTTCTTGCTTTTAGTTTTAATTTTTTGATCCATTTTGAGTTAATTTTTGGAAAAGGTGTGAGATAGGGATCTTCTTTCCTTCTTTCAGCTATGGATGTTCAATTCTTTCAGCACATCACATTTGTTGAGTGGATTGTTGTGCCTGAGCTGTGTGAATTTGACAGGCCAGTAAAAAATCACTTGACCCTACCTGTGAGGGTCTGTTTCTGAACCATAAATTTGGTTCCATCGGTTGCAGTTTTCTGAATACAAGTGCTTTACATCATTGAGTAAGTTTATTCCTGACTATTTGAGTTTTATTAGTCATATTTTATTTTCACTACTCTTTTGACACTTTTAGTTACTTTTATTATCTTCATTTCTAGACTCTCTTCCAGGCCCCTCTCTCCAGTCTTTTCTTCTCAGGCACACCCTTTAGTAGTTACTGAAAATCTGGTCTCTTGCTTAGAAAGTCTCTGTTTCTGTTTATCTGTGAATATTCTAATTGTGCCCTCATTTTTGAAAGACAGTCTTGCTGGATATAAGATTCTTGGCTGGAAGTTTTGCTCTTGTAGTATCTTAAATATATCAGATGACTGTCTTCTTGCCTCCATGATTTTTGGTGAGAAATCAGCACTTAATCTTATGGATATCACTTATATGGTATGCATTGCTTTTCTCTTGCTGTTCTCAGAATTCTCTCTTTCTCTTTGGCTTTTGACATTCTGATGAGTATGTCTTGGAGTTGGTCTATTTGGATTTTTTTGGTGCTTCTTGGACATGGATATCTATATTCTTCAGTAGGGTTGGGAAATTTTCTGCCATTATTTCTTTAAATATTCCTTCTGCCCCTTTTCCCTTTTCTTCTCCTTCTGGGACACCCATGACATGTATATTCGCATGTCTTTTGCTGCCATTTAGTTCCCTGAGATGTTGTTCAATTTTTCCCATTCTTTTCTTCATCTGTTCTTTTGTATGTTCACTTTCAGAGGCCATTTCTTCAAGCTCACCAATCCTTTCTTCTGCCTCCTCAAATCTGCTATTATATGATTCCAATGTTTCTTAAATTTCATTGATTGCACCTTTCATTCCATTAAGATCTGCTATTTTTCTATGTATGCTTTCAAATTCTTCTTTGTGCTCATCCAATGTCTTCTTAATATCCTTAATTTCTTAGGCATCTCATTGAATTTATTAAGGAAATTTATTTGAATGTCTATAATTAGTTTCCTCAACTTCTTTATGTCATCTGGAGGCTTATCATGTTCCTTTAACTGGGTCATAGCTTCCTGTTTCTCTGTGTGGATTGTAATTTTTTGTTGGTGTCTTCACATCTGACTTCCTAGAGTATTTATTCTGGGTGCAGTTTTTCTCTTTAGTCTAGGGCTTCCTATTGTTTCTCCCTTGCTGGTTGTGCAGTAAAAGCCAAGCATGTGGTTGGTGCTGTAAGCTATGGAGGCTCAAGTTGCCCTCATTGCACCAGGGAACAATGAAGTTTCTTCCAACTTTCTCCTTTGCGAGGGGTAGGTACAGAGTCACAGCTACGTGGAATAATCCATGTGCAGGCCTAGACTGTAGTTGCCCAGAGAGACTGATGAAGCTTCACATCCCTTTCTTCCCTGCCTGGGGCCAGCATGGGGTTGCAGGTGTGGGCAGCAATCTATGCAGTGTGGGTCCAAGATGACCTCAGTTGCCCTGGTAGACCTCTAATTTTCAATCTATGCCAGGCAAAGTTACCTGCAGTTACCTTTATAGGCTGGTGCAGAGCTCTTCAGCCTCCTCCCTGCCAGAGGCAGGGTGGAAGCCTAGGCAGGCTGCAGCCTGATCTGCATGAAAGAAAGTGATTCCTGCCAACACTGAGAGTTTCAGTCAGCCTGGCTTCCCCTCAGGCTGGGGGTGGAGTCAGAATGGCAGCTACTGGCCTCTTTCTGACTTGGGCTGGTTCACACCCCCCTGTTTCCAGGGTAATCTCTTAGCCAGCCAAGTCTACCAATCAGTAGCCGAAATCGGCAGCCAACCATCTCCTCCTCCCCTGTTTCTGGGAAATGCACTTCCAATTCCCATCACAGAATAATTCCTGGGATGGCTCGTGCTACCACAGTAGGATAGTCACCGGCCTCTGCAACTTGGCTGGTAATTTCCTGGAGAGGCTGGCTCAGGTCCCTGCAGCTTCTTCCCTGCTGGAGGTGGCATTGGGGCCAAGGCTAGACCTGCAATATGATCTGGATGGGAAGAAGCCGGTCCCCACCAGCACTGGGATTTTCAGTTCACCCCACTTCCCCTCATGCCAGGTGCAGAGTTAAGATGGCAGCTCCTCGCCTCTTTCTGACTTGGACAGGCCCAAACTTTAGCTGTTTTTAGGATTATATTGTAGCCCACTGAGTTTCCTCATCAATAGCTGAAATTGGCGCCCAACCGTCTCTTCCTCCCCCATTTGGGGGAAGTGGAGCTTTCAATTCCAGCCGCAGAACAGCTCCTGAGGTGACTTGTGCTTCTAGTGGAGGATGGGCACCAGCCTCCACAGTGTTGGGCACTTTACTTATGAGCCTTCTCTGCAGATGGGCAGTCTCCTCCTTTCACTCCTTCAAAGATGTTGCAGGGTGCTCTTCTGGTCTCCTGGAGCCCCCAAACAGGTGCTTCAACTAACTCTAGAGAGCTCTGGGTATTTGCCTACTGCCCTGTAGCAGGAGCTGACTCTAGGAGCTCCTTACTCTGTTGCCATCTTGCTGGTTGTTCTGTCAATGTAATTTTGATTTCTGAGATTCTAAGTTTTGTGAGGGCTGCAGATATTCCTTCTCTCCTATCCCACTTGCCAGCAGATGCATGAAACCTTAATGTTTTTTAACTGGGAAAGTTCGTTTTTCTAATGCAAATTGCCCTGGTGTAAAGAAAAATGACTTAAAATTTGAGAGCAAATTTTTGCCTGAATGGTTGTTCTCCTAGAATAGGGATCAGTACCGGGTTAAAATAGATTTTTGCTAGAAGGAGGTGCTTATCAGTCCATATCTTATGGATCTTTCTTTATGTGCGTGAGAGCCACCAGCTTCCTACATGGACATATCCAGCCACTCTGACTGATCTGAGGGATAGTGCATTATCTAAGTGTTCCATCAAAGTCTTTCCTATTTTTTCTTGAATTGAAGCTGAGAGTAAGAGTCCTTTTTTCTCTTTTTGAAAAAAAAATAAGAATATGTAAACCCAGAGCTGCTTGTTGTCATAATTCAAGCATCATGAAAAATACTGACCAAAGAAAATACAGTGTACTGGAAAAGAAGCATGGGAAGGTATAAAGAGCAGTATTATTCTAGCCAATTGTTCTAGCTGTCCCAGGGCCAGTGGTTTTATTTCCCAAGATTAATTATGCATACTCATAATTAAACTTTGGCCTAAGCTTGCTAGAGTTGGATTTTGGCAATGTAAACAAATATTTCCTAATTTCACTTTGATTTCTTCTTTGACCTATTGATTATTTAATAATTCATTGTTTAATTTTCACTTTAGTAAATTTTCCAATTCTCCCTCTGTTATTGATTTCTAGCTTCATTTCATTGTGGTTGGAGAAGACAGATTGTATGATTTCAATAGGTTTGAACTTACTGAGACTTGTTTTGTGACTCAACATATGGTCTTTCCTTGAGAATAACCCATGTTCACTAGAGAAGAAAGCATTCCGCTGCTGTTGGATGAAGTGTTCCACCATACATATCCTTTAAGTCTAATTTGGATGATAGTATTTTACAAGTCTTCTATTTCTTTTTTTATCTCCTCTCCTGATGTTCTCCATTATTGAAAGTTGATGTATTGACGTCTCCCATTAATTTAGAAGTGTGTTATTTTCCCTTCAGACCTATCAATATTTGCTTCATATATTCTGATGCTCTGTCATTAGTTGCATATATATTAATAATCCCTATATCTTCCTGTTGAATTGACCCCTTTATAAGTATACAATGACCTTTGTCCCTTATAACAGTTTTTTATCTGAAGTCTATTTTATCTGAAATTAGTAAGTTACTCTAGCTCTATTTTGGTTACTATTTGCATGGGATATTTTTTGTCAACCTTTCACTTTCAACCTTTCTGTATTTTTAAATTTAAGGCGAGTCTCTTATATACAGCATATAGTTGACTCATGCTTCTTATCCGTTCTGTCAGTCTCTGCCTTTCAAATGGAGTGTTTAATCCATTTACATTTAAAGTAAAACTACTGATAATGTGGGGTTACCATTTTCCTATTTGGTGTTTGTAAGTCTTATACCTTTTCCATACCTCAATTTTCTATTTATGCCTACTTTCATATTTATTTTAGTTTTTTTTGTGTGTGGTATATCATTTTGAGCCCCTTCTCATTTATTTCTGTATATATTTTTCATATATATTCTTTGTGGTTACCATTGAACTGAAATTTAACATGGTAAATATATAACAATCACATTTGTTTTGATATCAACTTCTCTTCAATAGCATATCCACACACCTTTCCAATACCTTTCTATCTCCCTCCCTTTTTGTTATAAATTACATCTTTATACATTGTATGTCCAAAGCCATAGATTTAACATACTTTTTATGCATTTGCATTTTAGAATCTGCAACAAGTAAAAAGTGGTGTTTCATACCCCAAAATATAATACAATTGTACTGGCATTTATAATTACACATGTGGTTACCTTTACCAGCGGTTGTTTTTTTTTTTTTTTCATGTCACTTCAATTCATTGTCTGTTATCTTTTCCTTTCATTCTGAAGAATTCCCTTTCATATTTCTTGTAAAGCACATCTAGTGGTGATGAACTCCCTCAACTGTTTTTTCATCTGGGACACCTTAACTTCTCTCTCATTTTTTTTAACAAATCAATTTTATTGATACATATTAGTAAAATATAAATCCATCCAAAGTGTACAGTTAATGGTATTCAGTGTAATCACATATTTGTGCATTCATCACTTCATTCTTATAGGATTTTCATTATTTCAATAATAATAATAAACAAAAACAAATAAAAACTCATCATCTCTCAATGTCTCTATGCTTCCCCTGCAGTACATAGTTGCTCTTCTTTTTCCTTCTCTCTAGTATATTTGTATCTATATTTTGTAGAAAATGGTCTTATATATTCAATATTACCCATATTCATGTTTTACACAAGGTTTTCTATCTTATATAGTTCCATGTTACAGTTTTTAGCTTTCCTTCTAGTAATACACATGACCTTATATGTTCCCATTCAACCACAGTCATATCCATACAATAGCACTGCTAGTTACAAACACCATGATATGCTTTAACCATTTCTATTCATTTCCAAAGATTTATAAACAACCGATCCTGCTCAGATTAACCCTCAGCTTTTGATTCTCTATCCTCCTTCTATTTTCTCGTGACCTATATTCTTAATTCCATGAGTTTACACAATATATTTAATTCATAATAATGCAATCATACAGTATTTGTCCTTTTGTGCCTGGTTTCATTCAACATAGTATCTTCCAGGTTCATCCATGTTGTCATATGCTTTACATCTTCATTTCTTCTTACTGCTGCATGATATTCCATCACGTGTATACACCACAATTTGTTTATCCATTCATGAGTTGATGGGCACTGGGGTTGTTTCCATCTTTTGACAATTATGAATAATACAGTTATGAACTTTGGTGTTCATGTCTCTGCTCTCAGTTCTTCTGGGTATATACCTAGTAATGATATTGCCAGGTCACATGGCAAGTCTATATTCTACTTGCTTAGGAACTGCCAAACAGTTCTCCACAGTGGCAAAAAGGCAGCTAACTCAATGAGAGAAAATATTTGGCAATCACATATCCAATAGGGGTTTAATATCCACGATATACAAAGAGAACATACACCTCAACAATAAAAAGACAAACTACCCAATTTAAAAATGGGCAAAAGACTTGGAAAGACAATTGACCAAAGAAGAAATACAAATGGTGAAAAAACACATGAAAAATGTTCAATGTCACTAGCAATAAGGGAAATGTAAATCAAAACTACAATGAACTATCATTTCACAACTATTTGACTGACCACTATATAAAAGTCAGAAAACTGTAAATGTTGGAGAGGATGTGGAGAGATAGGAACATTTATTCCTCTCATTTTTGTTAGAGAATTTGTGGGTTCACAGAAATATCATGCATATAATACAAAGTTCCATATATTACCATATTATTAATACCTTGTATTAGTGTGATACATTTTTTTTACAATTGATGGTGTTTTTTATAATTATACTTTTAACTATCTTCCTAATTTTAAAAAGAATTTTGCATACAAAATTCCTGGTTGGCAATTGCTTTCTTTCAGCACTTTAGATATTTTGTCCCACTGCATTCTTGCCTCTTTTGATTCTAGTTAGAAATTTGCACTTAACCTTATTGGGATTCCCTTTTACATAACACTTTATGTTTTTCTTGAAGGTTTCAGAGCTCTCTCTTTGTCCTAGGCATTCATCATTTTGCCTACTTGGGCTTCTCAAATATGAAAATTCATGTCTTTCATTGAATTTGGGAAGTTTTCTGCCATAATGTCTTTGAATATTTCTTTTGCCCCTTTCTTCTTCTCTGGGACTCTCATTATGAATGTATTGGTACACTTGGTGGTCTCTTATGCTATGTTCACTTTTTAAAAATTCTCATTTCTTCCTTATTCTCAGTCTGAATCATTTCAATTTTCTTTTCTTCAAGATCACTGATTCTCTCTACTGCCTGCTACAACCTGCTGTTGAAATTCTCTAGGGCATTTTTCATTTAGGTTATTGTGGTCTTCAACTCCAGTATTTCTGTTTTATTCTCTCTTTTAAAATTCCATCTTT
This sequence comes from Dasypus novemcinctus, assembly GCF_030445035.2. Classification (NCBI taxonomy): domain Eukaryota; kingdom Metazoa; phylum Chordata; class Mammalia; order Cingulata; family Dasypodidae; genus Dasypus; species Dasypus novemcinctus. The sequence continues at coordinate 89,921,264 of NC_080675.1, read as the reverse complement.
TAACTGAGGGTCTCATCTTATTCATTCATGGTTTTTATGATAATTTTAATTTCTTTCTCCAACTTTTCACTTATCTCCTTGGGAGTATTGAGGATTTTTAAAAAACGTCTTTGTCCAGTATGTTCAAAGTCTAGTCTTCTTCATCAAAGGCTTCTGGATTTTTGTGTTGTTCCTTTGGATAGAATATCATTCCTTGCTTCTTTATTTGTCTTGTAATTTTTTGTTGCACACTGTACATTTTAATATTTTAAAGTATTAGTTCTGGGATTTCATCCCTGAGCTAGCTGTTCCAAAAGTTTGTATTCAGCTTTTGATATGACAGAGAAGTCCTGGAGTGCCAGGAGCTAATAAAAACAAACAAACCAACGCAAAAACACCTTTCACCATTTGCAAATTGGCTCTGCATTGGCTGGTGGTGGTGGTCTCCTTCAGAGATTAACCCTCCTATCAAGAAGATAAACAAGAAGTGAATGGAAAATGCACGACCCTCTCCATCTTTCTGAGCCTCTGTCTTGACCTAGGTTTGTACTAGGAATACCCCTGTTTATAGGAACTCTAGTGCCCCATCTGTTCCTATGAAATAGATTCCCCTCCCCCCCTTGCAGATGCTCTGCTGTATGACTTAGAGTGTTTAATTCTTTACCCCAGTCATTTTGATTTAACTTATTCTTACACTACTTTATCTGCCTGTGAGGTGATTCTCCCTCCTGGATATGTTTTGAGGGGGTAGACTGAGACAAGTTCCATGGTTCAGTCTTTTAGGTTGCTACCTAATAAATTAGCACAGGCATATGGGCACAAAACTAAGCCCATAAGGGTTACTCTCTTCCCTCTACAGCAGGACCAAGGACCTGCAATGGCAACATAGGCTGACTCCACACTATGCCAGAGAAAGGGTGGAGGAAGGGCCAGTAAGGGCACAATGGGCTTCTCCTAACATTTTTAAAGCTGTGTTTTCTTGATTTGGCCCTCAACCAGTTACTGCAACTGTTTCATTGTTGTTGTTGCTTGGAATTTTGAGAAAGATGACTTCTGCCAGTTTTTGCTAATTGTTCAAATACCTTGGGGGGAATGTCACTCTGGAGAGTCTTATGCCAATATCTTAGTCAACTGGAAGCCTACAATGATATTTTGAAAGTGGAAAAGGGATTTAAGGTAGATTGAGTTGGGTTACCTAAATGTCATAAGTGGAATGTTGGGGAACTAAAGGTTCCAGACTATTTGGGGGAGCATATGCTGTGACAGAGATAGTAAAAATTGACTGAAAAGTGTTACTATGTTTGTGTAGGAAAGGTTAATATTTTATAGCATTATTTACTCCAGAGCCAATTAATATATCTTCCAAACTTTTGCTAGTAATCATTGACAGTCTAGGAACTGGGCAAAGAGAGATGGAAGAAAGTAAAGGGAACTAGCAAGCATTTCACTAAAATAGCTGACAATGCAGGTCAGGTTTGATAGTGAAGCAAGTAACACCAAAAGAAGAAGACAGACATTCTTAATTCGGAGAAAGGGCTTTATGTAACGACAAATACGTTTTGAGTTTCTACAATACCAAGTAGCACATTTAGGAATTAGGGTAACAGTGTTGAATAAGATGTTGTGTTCTTACCATGACATTTACAATTTAGGAGAAAGTCAAGTACGAAAGCAGAGATGTTCAATAGAAGTAGAAAAATGATGTTTTTTTGTTTGTTTGTTTTTCAAAGAGCAAGGAAATCATGACCATGGAGAAGAAGCCCACAGTTAGAAGTCTGGGGAGAAAACAGCAGAAATAGTAAGCAGATTTTAGCTCTCAATTTTAAATGTAGGATCTCTATCACAGTCCCTAAAAGAACAGCAACAATCCCCCAAGTGCAACGGCAAAGACAAAAAAGAAGGAAGGCCCAACAATGAGCCTTTGATACTAATGACTATGCTTGTGAGCCTGTTCACCTGAAATAAGAACAAGGCCTAGAGCAGCAGGGTTCCTAAGAGTTACCTCCCGAGAGCCTCCATGTTGCTCAAATGTGGCCAGTCTCTAAGCCAAACTCAGCATGTAAATGCATTGCCTTCCCCCCAGCATGGGACATGACTCCCAGGGATGAGCCTCCCTGGTGCCAAGGGATTACTACCAAGTACCAGCTGATGATGTAACTAGAAAATGACCTTGAATAAAAGGGTCAACTCGGACCAGCAGAATATCTCAGTCTACATATAATACCAGGAGTTAAAAATGCTTTTTGACCTGAATAAAAGGGGGAAATGGTAAGGACAAATGAGTTTATACGGCTATGAGTCTCCAAAAGGAGCTGGGAGGTTATCAGAGGGGTTGCCCTTATGCACACCTCAGCAAAGTCCCAGAGACAGATAAAGTAGATACAACCCCAGGTATTGGTTCTTCTAAGGCTACAGAGACCCACAGGTTCTATGGTCATGGCAGATGGATTTCAGTGCCATGTCATTTGGCCCTTCTTTGGAGTTTGTGTTTCTGTGTGATGGAGCTGGACTCAGGTGTGATCTTTTTTCACAAGCCTCTCCTGTTACTTTTACCAGAACTGTAGTTGGTGCTGAGGTTTAATATATACCCAGGGGATCTGAATCTCTGGACCTACCATATGATAGCCAGGCCCTGAGCCTCAATGGACTTCAGCTCCTACACTCTGGTTTATTGGACTTACCCCACTCAACTAACATGGAGTTGAAGAAGGCCAACCACCACACCATGGAGCCAAGAGTGCCTACAACTGAAAGCAGGAGAATTGCATCCAGCATCCATGTAGAATCTAAGCCCCCTCTTGATATAGATGTGGAGTGGACACAACCATTCCAAGGTCCACAGGATGGAGGAATAGAGTATGGATTAGAGTGGACTTACTGATATTCTATTCATGAACTATTGTGATTAGTAATTGAAGAAAATGTGGCATTGGTGTGGAGAAAGTGGCCATGGTGGCTGCTGGGTGTGGAGAATGGGAGGAAGAGATGAGATGTGGGGGCGTTTTCGGGACTTGGAATTGTCCTGGATGGTGCTGCAGGGACAGTTACTGGACATTGTGTGTCCTCCCATGGCCCACTGAGTGGAACGTGGGAGAGTGTGGGCTATGATGTGGACCATTGACCATGGGGTGCAGCGGTGCTCAGAGATGTATTCACCAAATGCAATGAATGTCTCATGATGATGGAGGAGATTGTTGTTATGGGGGGAGGAGTGGGGTGTGGGGTTTGGGGGGTATGTGGGGACCTCATTTTTTTTAAATGTAATTGTAAAAAAATAAAGACAAAAAATAAATAAAAAAATTATAAAAGTTTTTTTTTAACGTATATGTAGTTTTTTGTAACTGGTATATATAAAGACATGAGAAGTGGGGGTGGAAGTGGAAAGATGAGAGATTTTGACTTGGAAACCAATGCTCTCTTTTTGTTGTTATTATTGTTGTGACCAAAAAGGAAATATCCCATTCTTTTCTTTTGTCATTCTTGTTCTTACTCCTCTGAAATGAATTATGATCCAGTGTCAATTTCTGAATCAATAAATCTGGCCTGACATTTCATGTGCTTCTAATAGATGATGCTGGAAAAGCAGTTTCTGACTTAAGTTCCATAAAGGAAATGAGGAAAATGCAGAGAAGACTTCAGGTCAATCTATAATACATTTTGAGGCCTATGCCAGAAAACACTTCCTCAATTCATTTAAGTAAGTCATCTGAAGAACTGCCTCTTCTCTGTGACGCGTAGAGGTCTAAATCCATATTAGATGTTCGTAATACATTCAACTATATTTCTGTGTCTATAGAACATCATCTGAAGGTATTAAAAAGTGAAAGTCTATAGGGCATCATATAACCAATGCCCATCACCACTACTTGCACAACCATTTGAAGCACAGCATTCAGTTTACAGAAAGTTAAATTCAGGCCCATTAGTTTGGACATAGACAAAGTTTAAAGGCAAGCAGAGGTTGCAAACTCAAATGTCCTTGAGAGTCAAGCAATAGGTAAAAATGAGTGAAGCAGGCCAAGCATGAGAAGACAAGGGCAGGAGCTGGGTGTTGAATATTGCCAGCCTTCCAGCTGATGTTAGAGGGTGGCAGTAGACAGAACTGAACAAATTGGACACAGTCACATAGCAGCTGTCACTCAGTATTAGTCTATTGTTGTGGTGGGGAATGATGGTCCACCACCGCCAGGTTCTTTAATTGTTTTCAAGAAAGGTCAGAAAACTGGATGTTTATATGAAAATGACTGATTTTAAAAATCAGTTCCTAATTTAAATAAATGTAAAATATAAGGTGAACAAAACCCACCAGCCAGCTACTCTAAGTGATCAATTTGCAATCTCTACTTTAGAGTTCACTTCTCAAGTGGGCGTTTGAACACTGTACACCTTGGCTAAAGCACTTGTGTACATACTAAGTTACTTCAAATGTTTTTGGGACAAGCTGCACAGGAAGGAATCAGATGCAAGAGACAATAGATTTTTCCTTTTATTTAATTTTATTTGTAAAGTTTTAGATTACATAAACATTACATTGAAAATATAAGGGATTTCTATATACCTCACCCCCACACACACACTTTTTCCCATTGAGAACAACTTTCATTGGTGTGGTATATTTCTTACAATTGATGAACACATAGGTATAACATGGGGCATTTTGGGGACATTGGAATTGTTCTGCATGACATTGCAATGATGAATACAGGCCATTATACATTTTGACAAAAACTCTAAACCAGTAGCTTTTTTTATTTTTGAGTCTCCTCTTTAAGAAAGTGTCTCAGCATTGTGTATATAGGCTCTTGAGATGCAGAGATAAATTGCAGAAATGCTCTGCTCCAAACATATAATAAAAATAGGTAATATTTATATTTATGAGTCTTCTGGAATCAACACCTCTCTGGTATTGTTTTCTCCTGTTGCCCTGGTTTCCGTTCTGAAAATGAGCAGTTATGAATCGCTCCCTCCTATTCATCCTTGGGAAGGGAGTTGGATGGGAGAAGTGGATTCCTTTACAAGAAAAGAGAAGTTTATACACAAAGTACAACAAAGTTCAGTCTTTTAATTTTCTTACCCTTAGGGTTAACTTATACCTTGGCATAGAAGAAAAATAGAAACATGGAGTCCTTGAGCTTGATAATCCTTCAAGTTTTTTTCTGGTTTAGTCTCCTCATTTAGTAGATGAGAAGAAATGAGGGGTGAAGGGTCTTAGCTGGTGGAGTACTAGAAGCCAATGCTACAGATTTTTATATGTAAAAATTTTAACGTATCAGAATAAGAGTTTTTTGGCCCTAAATCAGAAAAATCTGGAGGTAGGCTGGACTTCAGGCATGATTTGATCAAATTCTAGTTCCATTTTTTCCATCATCATGATCATGATCAAGATCACCATCATCATTGTAACAAATAATTAAATCGTGCTTATAAGTGCCAAACACTGTTCTCAATGGTTTGCAAACATTTACTAATATGCTTTTCACCTCAATCTCATAATATAGGTCCTGTCAGGAACCCCATTTTCATATATGAAAAAAACTGAGGCACTGGCTTTTAAATAAATTGTCTGTATTTTCCAGGTAGAGCCACTATACAAGCTCTGGGTGCTGGCTCCAGAGCCCTTGTTCTTAATTTCTGTACAAAGATTCTGACTGAATTGGTCTAGGATATGGTCTAAAGATCAGTGATTTTTAAAATATTTCCTAGCTAAATTGTGATGTGTATCTAGATTTGAAAAACAGTGTTTCTACACAGTGAGCTAAGGGTAAAATTAATGTTGGGAAGGCAGTCTCCAGGTCCACTGCAAGGAACACCACATTAAAGGAAATTTACACCTAACTTCTACTCTGTAATGCTTATACCCCAATGGAAAAGAGGAATAAATACCATGTACTCATAGAAGAAACCTCTTGATGGAACCATTGTGCTTTACTGAACACACTGACTTGCCCTTGTGTTATAATTTTTTATGATGGAGTCAGACACTGATTATAATCAGGAGAGAGAGGAGAAATTCCCAGGGACAAGGTGCTTCACTGAAGATCCCCTGCCTCTATCCTCGCAGAAATCTTTGCAAGAGTACTTTCATGGATCTCAATGACAACAATTAAGCTTGAAGAGCATGAGAAGACATTTTAATCAGAAGCTAATTAAGAACAATGGGGGCATATGTATCATTGATTGTGTCTGAAGTACTCTGACTGATCTGGAAGATTATTCCATTAATAGATGGATGTAAACAGACACCAACATTTTCTCAGGATGAAGCAAATGCACTTTGAAGATTCTATTTCTAAATCTAGATGATGAGTAAAAATGAGCAACTTTTACCTGCCTAGGAATGACAACAGGGTTCAGTTTCAAATCTTTGGGTAGGATAGCAGCAGGTGTAAGAAATAAGGCAATAGAACTCCAGAAACCAGTCTTATTCATATTTAACTATTAACTGTTGCTCCATTATAAATGGAGTCTAAATGTATGTCTAGTCCTCAATATAAAGGGCTGGATGCTGTGAGAATAGCTCTCCTGGAAAAAAACTCCAAAGGAGCAAGCATAGTATTATGTCTAGTTTACATCTCCTGATACTACTAGGCACCATATAAATGTAATATGGTATTTTCAAGGTGGGGGAAATTCTCTGACTTTCCTCATCTAGTTGCTCCTTAATTCAAGTGATCAGTCCCTTGCATCTCCTTTACTGGCACAATTCTCAGTCTCATGTTCTCTCAGGAACTGTACTTTCTGATCAGTATTGCCTGATCTAGTCACCGCCTGCAAAGGTGCCCTCCTGAGAATTTCATTCGGACTTTATCCACCGTTAAAAGATAAGGGAGGGAAGTGGACTTGGCCCAGTGGTTAGGGCGTCCGCCTACCACATGGGAGGTCCGCAGTTCAAACCCCGGGCCTCCTTGACCCGTGTGGAGCTGGCCCACGTGCAGTGCTGATGTGCGCGAGGATTGCCGTGCCATGCAGGAGTGTCCCCCGTGTAGGGGAGCCCTATGCACAAAGGAGTGCACCCTGTAAGGAGAGCCGCCCATCATGAAAGAAAGTTCATCCTGCCCAGGAATGGCCACACACGGAGAGCTGACACAAAAAGATGACGCAACAGAAAGAAAAAAACACAGAATCCCGTGCCACTGACAACAGAAGCGGACAAAGAAGAAGAAGCAGCAAATAGACACAGAGAACAGACAACCTGGGCGGGGGGGAAGGGGAGAGAAATAAATAAATAAATAAATAAATAAATCTTTAAAAAAAAAGATAAGGGAGCTGCTTGTTACTTAAGTAGTGACCTTTGCATTGCAAAATTTATTTCACGTAGAACTCTAGCAAATGGCTTCAGACTGGATTCCCAGCATTTTCTCCCAGTCTTTTCCAAAGGGAACACTAAAGTCTGTGTCAGGCTGACTGGATTATCATCCCTCCCTTCTATGCCCTTGTCTACTAATGTAAATTATTTAAACTCTGCTGAGCTTCAGGTTTTCACATCATAAAGTAAGAATATTGATGAGGTGATCTCTGAGCATCGTCCAAAATCACAGCTTTTTGGTTGCCATTCATTTCTCCTTCTGTCTTGTCAGTCTTCTCTCTGGTCCCTGGTTGTCATGCTCTTTTTTTGTTGTTTTTGTTCAGGTAATCACTTCTTTCCTAAAGATCCTTTATTTATTATTCAACCCATCTTTTAAGCCTGTTCTTAAATTCCAGTTCTCTCAAAGGTCTTTCCCATCTTGCATGTGTGCTGAGGATTGGGGGCTGGGAGAGGCAGAAATGGTTGGGTCAGTTTCCAGGGATGGAAAAATGAACAAGACAGGCCTGGTCCGTCCCTCACGGAGCTTCTAAACTAGCTGAGTGATAATAGTTAACATTTTTGAAGTGATATTATCATTACTTTTCAAGTGAAGAAGCTGAGTCTCAGAGAAGTTAAATAGATTGCACAAGGCCACAGAGCTCATAAGCAGCAGAATCCAGGTCTATTAGACTCTAAAAACACCTTTCTTAATTTTCATCTTCTACAGTGAGCCCTCCATGGTAAAGAAATGGCAAAGAGCTGACACATACCATTCCTGTGACATGATCAACATTAGTCTCAAAGGTATTTCACTCTGAGTATGGCAAAATCACATAATCACTGACTACACAGTTTGCCAGACATGTATTTCCAGGTGACAGGAGCAGTGCACTTGAGATGCAACTTTCAGTATTTCCTATCTTGGCTAAAGTCTTTTCCAGAATATCAGGAACAATGGCTTGAACAATGCATTAGGGTTTAATCATTTAAATATTCATTTCCTTGCTATTTAACTATCTCTATAATAAGATTCATCGTATCATTCAACTCTAACTTCCACGTAGACAAGGATATTTACTTTCTTTCACAGCCTCCATTTTATATGACATTGTTGACACAGGGGGTGGGTGCTCAGTGAGCACTGTAGGGAGACGCAGTGAAGAGAGGCAAATGAAGGCATGAATAAATGAATGTACTCATGCATCTTTTCAGCATCAATAAGTAATCCCTGAAGGAAAGT